>NC_089283.1:20430315-20762714 GCF_963678975.1 Dysidea avara
AATAGCCTGGTAGAATTGTAATAGTAAGAATATTTCCATATTACACCAATGAAACTAAAATGAAAAGACAAAAGGTTTTGCCCCCAACTTCAGCCATATAGAAGATATTTTATACCAATTACTAATATGTCAGTACACAATATGTAGTCAGTACAACAGAGCCTCAGTTACAATTTACCAGCTCATATAACTCCATTACAACTACTCCGATGGACTACCAAATATAATTGAACAGTCATTTTCAATTTTGGATAAATGGCGGACCTGCTATACATACTTGTACCCCTGTAACAACCTGTCTTAGATCAATACATTCAATGAAGTTTTTATAGAGAAGTTTCCAGCTTATGTGTATGTTGTGTGATAATTATTTGTTTGTCTTGTTTTACAGGAATGTTTAACCAATCAATGCCATGTATGCATACGTAGAGATGGCTGAACCTGACACAGTCAGGTGAGAACACATTGCAACTTGTGCACACGGAGGGAAATTTTGATGGTATCTTATTGAAGAAACTACAGCAGAAAACACTTGGTAGAAATGTAAAATGGAATTTACTAATGCAGTGTATTGTACACATTGAATCTATTAAGGAAGTTAAGGCAAATCTCAGCTCTGTTTGAAGGCACCACAGTTGAACCCCTGCATTCTGTCTCTTATGTTCTTATAAGTCCAACACCTAAATAACTCCTAATTATCTCATTGAGGCAAGCCCCAGTATTGTCAGTTGAGCATCACATGCACTAGAAAGCCACACACTTGGTAGTTGAAATGGTACGCACATTGCTTACACGAAAATTTTCTGAAGAAACCAGAAATCCCCACACTTAGTAGTTGAAATTGTATGCATGTCACGTGCATGAAAATCTCCTGAAGAACACATGCAGTATCGAAACGGAAAGGGAGGAGAGAAGACAATGTGACAGGGCCCATGCAAGAATCAAAGACTAACAAGGTTCAGCATAAAATAATCAATTATTGATGCTTTGTTCTATAGTGGCATTCTATATAGAGTGGGAGAGTGACAGCTAGGCATGCTGCAATGAACGGAAAGCTGTACTTTACCTACTAATAAGAAGGGAAAGACACATGATGTTTGTATGGGGGAATATATTCAACAAAAACACTCATCAGTCAATAGAATACATGCTCGACACCATTCAACAGTTCTCTATCACCATGCAGTAGAGATGTAGCTAGGTGTTATTATTTGATCAAAAGTGAACTTGGCGCAGTGATTTTGTACATGGAATACTGAGAGTTAGGTAGCTACAGTATGTAGGTACTCTCCCCCATACAAAACATTATGAGACATGTACAGTTATAGCAATATTTCAACAAAGACCACTGTAGCACTGTCCAAGGGGTCAACACACTCCAGCTTTTTAATAAAATTTTGTGCACCCAATTCAACTGTTAACTACTGATCCTATAGCTATAGCACCATGTGATCCTAGGGACCCATATATAAGAAGGCAGATTTAAGCAGTTTTAGCTATAGGGTCTATAACAAAAAAAAAAAGACATATCACATCTAAGTTTGCCCTGTGCTATATAGTTCCACAAAAAAAATACATTTTGCTCAGCAATGATAGTAAATAAAAACATAAATATAAAAGCTGTACATAATAATAAAAATTGATTCATACTGTAATTTCCCCGTCATATACGTGTGTGGCTGGACCAGTCATCATTACTGGATGTCCTTCACCTTGCCAGCTAATCTGCAGGTCTCCCATGTGAAAATGTACTGTGACTACCTCATCCAGTAAACCTTGTAATCTCCCGGCCACTACCGCTGCACATGCACCAGAGCCACAAGCCATAGTCTCTCCAACAGAACGCTCACAAACACGCAACTTGATTTCTGAGGGTGACACAACTTGCATGAAACCAACATTGCACTGCTCTGGGAAGCATGGATGCTGCTGAACTTTTGGACCAAATTCTTTTACAGGTACTGAATGGACATCATCTACTACCATCACAGCATGGGGATTTCCCATTGATACTACCATGACTTTTACCCAGTCACTTCCATCCAGATCTAATGTGTACTCGATACTTCGTGCACTGGTCACAAATGGGACTCTTTCTGGGTCCAATATAGGCTCACCCATGTTAACAGTTACTTGACCGTTCTGTTTAATACGTAGCTCCATCAGTGTCTTCACAGTCTGCACCCGGATAAGGTCCTTGTTAGTGAGTTTATTGTCACGGACAAAACGTGCTAGACAGCGAACTCCATTACCACACTGTCCAGCTTCGTATCCATCAGTGTTTATTATACGATAGTTAAAATCCACGTCTGAACTATTAGGTGGACATATTAGAAGCAACTGATCAAATCCTACTCCAGTGTGACGACAGGATAGTTTATGGATCAGTTCTGGTGGCCAGTCAGTGCGACCTCCTCGAGTTGTGTCCACGACTATGAAATCGTTGCCTAATCCGTGCATCTTGGAAAACCGCACTAGAGACATGCGTCTTGTCGTGTTTTCTCTTAGCGAATCGAGATGATGATGAGATCGAGTGACACTCTCGCCCTCCACATGAGGGTCACGGGCGCTAATCAACACTGAAGCGCCCCTTGATGTACGACCACATTATTATATTACATTTATTACTGTGCAGCAATCAAAAGATTATAACGCACAGGTGTGATCATAAAAGTTACTTAAGTTATTACAAAACTCATTAGGGGTAGCTAGAGGAATTAATTACATCAGCGGGGAGTTGGTTCCATAATTTGATGGTTGATGGGAGAAAGGAAAATTTGTACGCATGTTGGGTTTCCAACTCAAAATAAGAAGGTGCTTCCTTTTGTTGTTTCTGGTGATTTTCACACAGACTGGCCTTTAAAATAAAGCAAAAACAAGTGCCGGCTAATTTATTATTGGATTGCTTGTAGCATTGGGTATCAACACAAGTTTAACGTACAAAAACATATAGAAAAAGTGGTCACATGATCAAAAATATCATAATAGTTAAATTGGGCATTTTATTAAGAAAATCATTGTATTTTAGCATGACCGAAGTCACAATTTGTGTATTTTCTTTCCTTATAATGAAGACTTCTGCATCTTGTTGTGCTATACACATCCTTTATAGCTAATGGGATTATTGGCCATGTGACCACTTTTGGGTATTTACAATTAAAAGTGCACTGATATTGAAAGTAATAGACAGTTTAATAATATAATAGCACTTTGGGTTCATTTTATCTTAAGGATCAGAAACAATGAAAAAGGCTGAGGCATCATCTCATTTTGCAGTGGAAATCCTATATGAAGGGATTTTTGGTCACGTGACCACATTTTGGGTATTTACATATGTTAAAATTGTGCTGATAGTGACTGCTGCAAACATTCCAACTACAAATTAGCACTTTTTTGCTTTATCATAAATGTAAATCTGTGTGAAAATCTCCATAAACAACAAAACGAAGCACCTTCCTATTTTGAGTGGAAACCCTACCACATGTACAACGACTACATAGCTATCTGCAAAAAAAAACACTTCAGTGCATCATAATTGGTGGGTTTATTGTCATTCTGAGTTCACCAAGGGAATGTTCCAGTACCCGTTTTGTTTGTTATAAATACCAACCTTTCCACAGTGTCGCATCAGTCCAAGGTGGTCACAACCAATTTGCAACTACTGAGTGGAGCCACTGCTATGCAATGAACTTAATTTGTAGTTAGCTACATGTTCGTATCAGGGCTAAGCGATTGATATAGATACCTCAACATACACTGTCAATGGAAAGCATACAGCTCTTGCTACACAAGGATCTTGCATGCATGGCTTAATAATTTTCTCAAGCAATCTTAACTGGACAGATCACTACTCGTTAAAGTATATCAAATTCTAGGCCTGATGAGAACTTAAGAAGTTAAAAGCATATAAGCAAAAAAGCAACTTTACATTTCACACAACTGATGTATTGCTCTAAACTAAACTACAACCTCAGTTAGCTAATCAGAGACATAACCACCCTGGAATGTGCATGCGTCACATGATGCATGTGTTCGAGTGCAGAGCCATAGAACACATACTGAATGACTGCACCTCACCATCTTATTCAAGGCTCCAACAACTGGCAAATGAATTTAAACACCTCCAAGTATGTAGTGTTTACCTGCAGTAGACTAGTGTCTACCTCTGTTTCAAATTATTCAATTGGAGATCACTGTTTACATTGTACCACCCAGCACCCTTATTTGGGAATCTTGTTCAATTCTAAAATGTCATTTTCACCTCATATCACTAATATTACCTCTAAGGCAACTGGACACTAAACTTCGTTAAACGCAACCTTATAAATGCTCTACAGAATCTAAATGTGTAACTTATACAAGTCTAGTGAGACCACTCTTAGAGTATGGATCAGCAGTGTGGGACCCCTACTTGCAGAAGGACATATAAAATATTGAGATGGTACAACAACATGCTGCTCGTTGGGTCACATCAGATTACAGATACAACAGCAGTGTTTCAACTATGTTAACAGATTTACAATGGCATTCTCTGCAACATCGGCGACGTATAGCAAGAAATTATTCTACAACCTCATCTACCCATCATCAGTTTTTAAAATTCCTGTCTATTTTTTCAAACACCACTTATCCCACCTGCCGCCACCACCCTCTCCATTGTGAGATCCTTTTTGCTAGAACAATCACTATAAATTCATCTATACTCCAGATGTACGTACCTGTGATTGGAACAATTTATCCATTGACACTATAGAATCTCAATCTCTGGAAGTGTTTTTAGATAAACTATCACACTATAATTTTGTGATTTGTTGTAACCTCCCTGAATATATCAGTTTGTAACTGTATTTTCAGTATTCTTAATCATAAACTGAATTTACTACCTCCACAAGGAAAAAAATATCTTGCAAGACTTGCAAGATTTGCAGTGCAAGATCCTTACACTGATCTTGCCAGAAACGTGCAAAACCTTGCCGAATGTCTCTTTTTGCAAAATTCTTGCACTGTAGTCTTGCATGCAAGAATCTTGCAGGAAATGTGCACAATTTTTGCAAGGATCTTGCAAAGCAAGAATCTTGCAAAGAAAATGTCCCTTTTCTTGCAAGAATCTTGGAAACCTTGCAAGATATTTTTCCCTGGGTAGTATGATCTTATACATCTACCAACTGAACAATTTTCATCAAATCTTTGGACACCCCAACAAACAATTTCAACATCAAAAACTATATCTTTTAAGACCAACAACTAGAGCTTTCCTGAAACTGGCTCACCCCAGAAAAGTATCTGCTAACTGTTATTTTGATTAAATCAGTGGTAAGAATTTTAAAATCAAAGTGTAAGAATTTGGAATTATCTAGCTATGTACCTGTCATAAACTTACCCTTGCAAGCCAAAACATATGTGGGATCTCTTTAATTCATTGCATGGACATGCAGTAGCACTGATCCTAGCACATCTTCAGTGTACTCAACAGACCAATTCATGGTCACCAAGCAGACACTAAATGTACACATACTAAATAAATAACAAATACAATGTGCATGCGCTACACTATACACTTAATTCAAAATAATGTGATGAAAAATGAAAAATTCTCAAAATACCATGCATGCAGGCAGTAATATGAAGTGTACCAGAAGCAACTAGGCATGCTAGTAGTGCTAGGAAATCCTCTATACTCATGGGTAGCATATTCCTGTAACTGTACATGTTTACACGAAGATAATAATTATTTTGCATGTTCATTTGAGGCTTTATCAAGTGAAGACTTGTAATAATAAACTAAATCTAGTGCTGATTTAAAGTTACTATAATTTTGTATGCTTACTATACAAAATGGAACTGAGAATACAAGATTATACATAGCTAATTATGTAGTTCCATTTTTTATACAGTGTCAAATACAGTGCACACACATAATATGATAGCTGCATACAAATACATGATATACAGTAGTTAACAGTTTCCATTAGCTAGCTATATACCATAATGCATCAGCTCCTCTTCAACAGCCTCAACTGTGATAAAATTAATGATGTTGGATCCCTCTGGAAGGTTGGAGTAGATTATTTCACACGTTGGAAAAATTGTGGAAAATGTTTACCCCAGCCTCAACATCAACAGATTCAAGGCAGACTCTCTTTATAGAACACTAGACTATCATCTTCTAAAGACCATCTGGGATTTATCAACATTGGGTGTAGGCACCGGCCTATTATGCCCGAAATTTTACCTATTATGCTTTTGAGCATTGCTCAAAAATTAAGCCTATTATGCTCAAAATTATGCTTTCAAAATCAAGATTATGCTCTAGAAGTGACTGTTTTATTAGAGTATATCAGCCTTTCCTAGCTGCTCTATTAGAGTAAGTGACTGCTCTATTAGAGTATCTCGATCTTATTTCTGCAAAGTGTGAATAACCAACAAAGAAACGGTTTAATAAGTTATATTACGTGTTTTCGATTATAAAATGCACTAATAATACTATTGGCAGTGAATATTTGCTTTCTTTCAGGCGCGCGTATTGCGCATTTAATTAATTTTTCAAACATCGTCCCTATTATGCTGGCAATATGCTTGATGCTTTTGGTCACCTATTATGCTTTAAATTATTCCGGCATAATCGGCCGGTGCCTAATTGGGTGACTATGACTACAAACTACACAAGTTTGACTAGTCTGCATGAAGGATGCTGTTTCTAAATACTCCCATGATCAAGCAAAGCCAGACAATAGGGGAAGCCTTTGCAGCCGGGATAATGTGTGAAGAAACATGTATGGCTAAACAGAGGCAGAAACATGTATAGCTGAGTAGTAGTGGTGTTGAACATCACAATTATTAGTATGCATGCTTCTTTTGTTGTATTAATGCTTTACAGTGACCAGCACTGAAGGTCTGCAGCAACATGTTCTTAGCCTAGTGACACTTTGTTAGCCTTAAGCACTAATAAAGTGTACTGAAAAGCAGATTGTAGTGAAGGGTACTAGTAGCTATTAGCTAGTCCACCAGAAATTCTTAGCAAATTGCAAATATATTTTCATTTATGGGGTTTCTGAATTTGCTGTTGTGATAGTCAACTTATTTCTAGATGTGCCGGGTTATGAAGACTGATCTATAGCTAGCTACAAATACCAGCACCATAACCCACAGCATGAGGTCATATCAGAAGGTAACTGATACAGATTTTACATTCATAGACAAAAGTGCTATAGCTGCCTTATAAACTTGTAAAATTCCAAGGCTACAGTTTGGTATATGGATGAGTTGGTAGCTACATATTATACTCACTGTTAAAAATAGGGTGTAATCCAATCACCTTTGGGGGAGTTCTAACTGCTGTTTAAATTAAACTCCTTTGAAGGGAGTTGTAGTACTCCCAGGGGTGCTCTAGGAGCAACTAAAAGGTGTTACAAGGGCATTGCAACACTCCCTAAGGGTGTTCTAGGAATAGCTATAAAGGTGTTCTAGTGCTCTCCATGGTGGCATTTTGTTGAAAAGAAATGTAGGCTTGCTATAGCATTCCAGTAACCTTCATGTTGATTTCAATTTATACTCAATGACTACCAACAACAAAGCACATTAGCAGTACGCAATAATATATTTGCAACACCTTATACTTACCACATAGTTGTTTCCAGGTCACTCTTATAGAAGTTAGCAAACTGTACTTATAACCTAATTTTCAATAGAAGCATCCAATTGTGGGTTTCAATATACCTAGGTGTAGGCAAACACCCTTACAGTGGCTTAGCTATTATTGGGGAGTAAAATGACATTTGTGGTGTTCAACAACACCCCAAGTGCTACAATACTCCCCTAGGGTGTTTTAAATACCATGGGTGTACATGAACACCTTTACTATGGGTGTACCTGTAACACCTCGTTTTAACAGTGCTGAAACTGATAACTGACTCTATAACCAATTAAACTAACTAACACTTTTTGAATCGTATAATAAAACCATACTAATCACCTCTTATAGCCATAGTGAAAACACTGCTAATTATCTGATTTAAACAAAACCCACAATTAAAACTTTTGTAACTAAAGATGCAACCCACAATCGAAACTTTTTCTTGAAGAACTCTTCAGGAAAAGGAAGCTGTATTCTCCTGGAACAGAGTTGAACAATAGGTACTATAGGTCATTATTTGTGTTGGTAGTGATGCATAATACCTGTAATAAGTCTGCTTTTGATACACATAAAAGATTTAGGGTTTTTGGCCAATGGGGGGCGCTTTCAACAAGTTGCTGCAGAATTTAAAAAAAATTATTTAGCGGAATTTTCTAGTGACTGACTGACTAGTCTCGCGTGGCCAGACCGCTTTTTTTTCGTGTATTGGGTGGGGAAAAAAGGGTCTGGTTCAACTCCAATAGCTGTTTACTTCTGAGCCGTCCCCAGACACTGGGGACGCTAATTGAATAACATTGGCCGCAAAGGAGGCGCTATGACGTCAGTAAAACAATGAAATATTCGTAACACTTCTACTCCGGTTGTGAGTCTTGTTACACGATGAGGATGAACTTTAGGATGCTTTAAAAGAGACATCGGAGCAAATTAAGATTCATTTAAAGGATAAATAGATCAAAGCCATCTCGAGTTTACTTACTGACGTCATTGACACCTCCTTTGCGGCCAATGTTATTCAATTAGCGTCCCCAGTGGGACGGCTCAGAAGTAAACAGCTATTGGAGTTGCACCAGACCCTTTTTTCCCCCACTCAATACACGGAAAAAAGCGGTCTGGCCACGCGAGACTACTGACTAACTGCCTGATGGCTTCAGACAAGCGTAACTCGATAACGGCTGGGGCGGGCTACGGGCTTTCACTGTGTGCTTTTTGGCATGCTGCAGTACGTACAATGCATTCTTCATGGACTAACTTACCAGTGTCCTCCTTTGTGTCCCATTTTTCTTTGCTGACAGCGAAAAGCGTCGATTTGGCGATAGCACGTGATGGCTTCCCTTCGTATAAACGGAAATCGTTCGTATTTGTCATAGGGGCTATTTTGATAGCAGAGGTGCTTTTCAAATTCGTATTGCTGTGTAACGGATTGAACATAGCCGACAACGAAGCGTAATGGATCCTTCACTTTTCAGACGACAATTGATATAACTGGGGCGCGCGGCACCATTTCTTTCGGTATGCGTGGACTGCAGAGGTGCTTTTCGAAAACCCTGCGTAACGGGTTGAACATAGCTGACAACGAAGCGTAATGGATACTTCACTTTTCAGACGATAATTAGGGCGCGCGGCACCAATTCAGATGCGGTTTACGAAAAAAGTTTACAGACAAGTACACAGAAAAATTTGGAATTTTCAACTAGACTAGGGACCATAGCACATCGATAAACGATAAAAAGTACTGAAACAAGCTGGAATGGTACACAATATTAAATCACAGTAAAACAATAAGAAGTGTTATATCCCTACTGTGCATTTCCATTATGGTATCTTTAGCACAGTAGGGATATAACACTTCTTATTGTTTTACTGTGATTTAATATTGTGTACTATTCCAGCTTGTTTCAGTACTTTTTATCGATGTGCTATGGTCCCTACTCTAGTTGAAATATCCAAATTTTTCTGTGTACTTGTAATTATTAGGCAATGGATATTGAACCAAAAGTCGGTGCAATAGCGTAATGGCTATTGTACCGACAGTCACGTGAACCTTACTGAATTGAGTCTGGCAGACGATGAGAAGGTCTAGGTGGTGTCAGCGTGACTCAGCCAGCACTGAAACGAAGAACGTTTCTAGCTCGTTTGCTTTACGAATCACGTGATCTGTGCATTTTGCTGCCAATTAATCGATTGTGGGATGCAGTTTGACTTGTCTCCTCCACTTGTGGTATTCTTCAAGAAATCAGTTCGCAAAGTGTTATTAAACTATGCTATTAGAATGCTAACTTAGCTTTTACAGCCAACGATCAAGAGATAGAGGCTCTTCATAGTCAGTGATCAAGCTGAGGATCAAGCTAAACTGAATTCTGATAATCAAAATTCTTGATTGTGAGTGTTCAAGCGAGTGTTTCAACAGTCAGCTGCAGTGTATAGAAGTGACTATTTAAATGTTGAATGAGTTCCATGTAAGTGCCAGTTGTAATCAAGGCTGTAATATGATCTTGGTATTGGAGATAAAGGTACGTTGTTATTGCTGATGCACCATTTTATAGAGTATAATTATGTAACAGCCTAGTATGGGTATGGCAGGATTTTTGGGCTTCCTATCGACTGATTGGAGGAGTTGAGACATCAATATGGACCACAATTATTTGTTACATATAATGAACATTGTGGTACATGATTTTTCAATATGGTGGATCATGTACATGTGTGCCCTCTTTACAAACATCCCAAGTATTTATTTATTATCAGCCTGTACAAGGGTGCTTCCCTAACATACATAAACACAAAAACAATATCAGATACAAGCAGTTACAGTACAATACAAAAATAAAATTATAAAGTCAATGAAAAAAGTGAAACCGTAGAGCTTTACGAAAGGCAGCAACTTTAGTAATGCCCAGTATACAATACGGAATGGAATTCCAAATGAAAGGTGTGTTCACAAAAAATCAATGTGGGTATGAGTTGATAGTGGCCTGTAGAGGCAGACAATAAGTATATAAGCATTATTGTGATACAAGAAATTTTATGATCAGTGCACACAGCCCTACAGACCAATCTTTGAGTGGTTTCTCATTATTGCAATTTCAAATATCCATTTTTTACCCAAATAGTTTCTACACTTGTAACTATGTACTATAGCCATGTCTTTACTATAGCCATGTCTTTACTATAGCCATGTCTTTACTATAGCCATGTCTTGTAATTTCTGATCCAAGTTTGTGGCTTAATTAACTTTCACACCACACATTAGCTCTTCACAACCCAAATTACCTATTGTTGCAGATTACCTGCTGTTAACAAAACATCAACTTTAAGTTTGTGACCAAGCAGGCAGCTAGCACTACCAACTGAAATTGTTAAAATAAGTTTTGGTCAGTAAAGTTCATGCCCAATATGAGTCTAGAAAAATGCTCCAGATGAAAGTTCGGGTCTTCTTATGAGTGACGCATGAGCTAGCAACAAGTGGTCAAACACAGTGCACCAGGCCACCAACCCTATAAAGTGGTAAAAAAGGATGTAAAGAACTAATTAGGCACGTAGTAGCTATCATTTATTTGTACAAACCTCAAAATTAGCATAATTGTAACCGTACGTGCAGAATATTTGTAACTCCAAGTATCTCTG
The DNA here is from genome assembly GCF_963678975.1 of Dysidea avara. Taxonomy (NCBI): domain Eukaryota; kingdom Metazoa; phylum Porifera; class Demospongiae; order Dictyoceratida; family Dysideidae; genus Dysidea; species Dysidea avara. The sequence continues at coordinate 20,441,573 of NC_089283.1, forward strand.
AATGAGATAAACAAGAGAATGGAGATGCATTTTCCCACTTCAATATCCAGTTTATCTTCATAAAAATATATATATTCGAAGCCCTACCAATTGAGTCTCTCCAGCAGTGCAGCCTACTTAAGAGGATATCAACTAGGAGAATTGGTAGGTAGTTAGATGAACACTTGTGCCCCATATTTACTCTTGTGAGTTGTCAAACCACCTAACGCAACATAGGTCATACTGAGTAGGGGCTTAACATTGATGGGTGCAAACTGACTTCAGTTCAAGAACCAGCACAAGTTCCCACACAGAGGCTATCACAGAAACTCACAGATGTTCCACACTTGTTGTGAACGGGTTTCCTGAAATCACGAGTAGAGGAGCACAGGTCCCGGCACAGGTCATACTGTATCCCACAATCAATTCACAGGTAGCAAAATACACAGATCACATGACCATACGAGAACCATTGTAGACCTATTTCTACTACTTCATTTGCTGGCTGAGTCAGGCTGATACTACCTAGACCTTCTTATTGTCTGTCAGAATCAATTCAGTAAATTTCATGTGACTGTCGGTATAATAGTCATTACACTATGGACTTTATCCACAATGGCATCATAATTGACAAAATGGCCATGTTTAGTGTGGGCACTTCGTATGTAATCACTAAAATAAGCTTTGTTTGCGAATTTCATGACATAGAACTGTTGGATAATAAAGGTAAGAGGCAAGTTAGCATGATGTGGCAATGCGAAATAGTCCCACCAGACGAAACCAGGCTTAAGTTATGGTATTGGGTATTGACGCAAAACCACATGCATTGGTCTTGTAATTATTCCAAAGCAAATCCTGTCAGACAATGCTAAACAGTTTAAGACAGCAAGATCAGTTCTCAACAAGATTTGGAGTGATGTTGTTAGAAGTGATGATGTGATTGATTTTTCTGCAGCAAAGGGAATTGAGTGGAAATTTATTGTTAATGTATGCCTCATCTTTCCCCTTGCTGCAGTATGTAAATGTTATCATAGCGAACCGCCATCTCTCCCAATGCCCTCTGTACAAAAGTGTCCACACTATCGGCCACCATTTTGTGCTGTGACATCATTGTGGATAAGGTCCATTGCACCGACTTTCAGTTCAATATCCACTGTCTAATTATTATTATTAAAAGTGCACAAACAAGTATAAGGAAAAAATTGGAATTTTAAATTCTAGTAGGGATCATATTAACGAAAAGTACTGAAACAAGGGATCACTTACACCTAACATGCAAATTTAATCCCTACTTTAGCCATATTACTAGCTAGCATTATTATGACATGGCTAAAGTAGGGAGTAAGTTAGGTTTATGATCCCCTTGTTTTGGTACTTATGACCCCTACTAGATGACCCCTATATATACTAGAAAGTTTTTTCACTCTGTCATCATGTTTATAGGAAACCCATCCCTATCAGTCAGTTGTTTGTACCTCAACCCTGAACCCTCTTGAAGTACTTCATCATGTTGCTATGGCTAAGGTGCGTCTCCACAGCCAGCATCCGAGGGGTCAGTATAGTGAACAAGAAGTTCTCAACCTGTAAGTGTGGTAGAGGAGGTAGTTATCCTAATGTATACATTATATGTGACCGGATTTGCGAAAAGGGGTCTTCCACACACATCCAATTATGTGAGCATGGGAGACCATAACAAAGTTTCCAAGTAACATATTGATCTGCATTTTCACCATCTATTCAACTATGTTGATGCTCACATCTGACCAATTTTCAAGTCAATAGCTCCTTCCAATCTGAAGTTATGAATTATAAAAGGTGGTAAATTGGATGTGTGTGGAAGACCCCTTTTCGCAAATCTGGTCACATATTAGGATAACTACCAGTATTGACAGGTAGTTATCCTACCATTATATTAAGGATAACTACCTGTCTCCTGGCAGGTAGTTATCCTGCCATTATATTAACCTGTCTCCTGACAGGTAGTTATCCTACCATTATATTAAGGATAACTACCTGTCTCCTGACAGGTAATTATCCTAATGTATACATTAGGATAACTACTTGTCTAAACTAATCGCCTACCTAACTATAAGCAGGTCGAAGAATAAGTAAGAATAATGTGTATACGTAAACATGACAACTACTTATGTAGATAATTAGCTTAGACAGGTGGTTACATTAGGCTAATTACCTACATGCCTAACTAAGTAGTTAGATAGGTAGTATGGTGCGTGCATCCAAAAGTTCCCAAGACTTACGCATTAGATTTTGCACCATTCCATTCAAATTCTTATAACTCGACACTCGCTTGCACTATTTCCACGAATCAACTGTCATTGTTTTCCTTATAGGTGGTACCAAAGCTTTTTCTTGAACAGCAGTAAGGTGTTAAAACATCGCTTTAAAACTAAATTCTTCGTTTATACTTAGAAAACCTGCTGTAACTTTGTCCCCATTTACACTACAGTCCTGTGATAAACATCAAAAGACTCATCACATCATGACACATCATGCAATATGTAGTATCACATGATTGCAGCTTAATAAAATGGCGTAGTGAGACAAAAATGTGATCGATGCAAAATTAATCTTGTAAATTACGCATGTGATGGAAGAGGAAAAAAGACCTTTCAAACTTCATGGAATTACTTCTATACAACTGTTTTGTGTTAGACAAATATGATCTGTGAGATTCAAGAACATTTTACTGAAATTATAAAATATGTGTAAGCAGCTAGCTATATCTTAGTGATTTGGATTTCTTTGCTGTGACCAGCTTATGTGTGCAATTTAGCTGTGTAGCTATATAGGATTATTGGTTTTGTAATCTTGGAGTGACGCCCTCTACTCTTGATTCACACCAATATTTGCTGCACAAGTGTTATGTACTATTTAGGTAAACATAAAGTTGTAATACAACCAGAAATACACATTGACTAATTATAATTAATTTTTAGAGGCACTAAGTTGTACAAAATATCTACAAATATATTAAAGACGTTTTCAGGCTGTAAGGTTGTTTTGTTTTTCTTTTTATCTACTTTAATTGCCGGTTAAGCACTGGAGGGTGTATACAAGGTATGAGTAGCTAAGGCTTAGACTATGTGGTCTAAAATGGGACAGTTTCTTGCCACATCAGATTAACAGATTATGGTAGCTACCCATTAGCAGCTTTGGCTAGTGATGTAAGATGTATTCTAAGAGGAAAATTTTGAAATTTGAAATTCCAGTAGGGATCATATTAATAAAAAGTACTGAAACAAGGTGATCATTTACACCTAATGTGCACATTTAATGCCTACTTTTACAATTAGTAACTAGTTATATTGCATATGGCTAAAGTAGGGATTAAATTTGTGCGTTAGGCGTAAATGATCACCTTGTTTCAGTACTTTTTATTAATATGATCCCTACTGGAATTCAAAATTTAAAATCCTTATACTTGTTAGTGCACTTTTTAAATGATATAATAATTATTGTTCATAAATGTGTCAACTCGGCAATCCAAAATTTGATATCTGAATAAAGAAATTTGGTCTCGTTATTGCCCTTATTTACCTACATAGTTTCAAGTAGATAGTTTAGAACCATGAAATGTTAAACTTGAAGCTTTGGAAAGGCTATTTAAGACATACTTTTTTGCAGAGCCGGTCACATAGTCCATGATTTACATGTATGACATGAAACTATGGGCTATGAAATTTTAAGATTCATAGGTATATCATAGTCCATGAAATACCCAGTGGTAAATTTTCATGGTGCATTTCATTATGCATTTAGAAAAACCATAAATGCTCATGGCCATGTGTACATATATGTATGGCTCCATGTATTGCAAGAAGTTAGCTAACTTAGTTACTAATTAGTTTAGACAGGTAGTTATCCTAATGTATAAGCAGATTATGGAGTATGATGCTGTGATCGTTGTAGCTAGTTCGTATAATTGCATCATTTAATTGGTGTTTCCTGGTATAGGCTATTCAATATAAATTTGCTGTCTTCGCTGTTGCATTTTGTATTCAGCCATCAACTGTTAACTTTAAAAGAGCTAGAGTTATTAGCTAGTTACAATTTGGGTTTACTTTGCGTTCTGTAGAGTTTGATCATTCATACTACGTACTGCTAGCACGATGGAGGCCATACTACAAATGTTGGAGGCTAATTCAAAGAGCATTGAGAAAGAGTTACAAAATGAAGCGGAAAAGCTCAAATCACTTCAGAAAAGTTAGTTATAAGACACTAGTTGATCTTAGCAGTCATGCTTGTTTCGTAGAGCGTCAGGAACTGGAAGAACGCCGCAGCCAGCTCGAAAGTCAGCGAATCCAGGAGGTAACAGTATTTTGTGTGTGTGTTTTTGTGTAATGGTGATCTGCATGGCGCAGTTGCCCAGTCGATTAGAAATAAAGGGTTTGGTTTGTCCAGCATCATGCACTTGTGCAGCTGGAATGCGCGCTACGTCACTCAATCAGGAGAGAACCATATTGAACAATTAGCTATTCATAATTATCTATGGCACGGCAAGGTGTGTAGCTATAAAGTGTGCAGCTACACATAAAAATATAATATAATTGGTATGGATGATATCCCCAATGATAAATTTTGATGTCAAACCTTAGTCCCTCGTCCTATGTCTCGTCACCTGCTAGAGCAGCTGTCTGTTTTGCTTTTGGCTGCGATATATTGCCCTGCAGGTGTTTTTACATTGTTCAATCTGCTGCCTAACAGCTCATTGTGGAAGTTGGATCCTGGATCCTTCTCCCCCTCCTTGGCACTCTCTTTAGGCCATTCCAAGTAGTAATCCTGTTCTTGTCCCCTCCCACATCAGTTTTTGACTGTGTCTAATTTTGGCCATATTTTCTTATTTTGGCTATTATTGGTTTTGAAAAATCACTGTTTAGAAGGTTTACAGATAGCTATGTAAGTTGCATGCTTATAAGTTGTGTACTTAGTGCTTCAGCCTTTTTATACAACATGTGATATTTAAACTTATAACATGGCTTAGCCTAGCTACTTGTTGTGAGTCAGTGAAACAGTAGACAGGGCCGCCCACAGGGGGGGGGGGGGGGGGGGGGCAACTGGGGTATTTTGCCCCGGGCCCCAGCCTGAAAGGGGCCCCATGCAGGAGGCCCCATGAAGGGCCCCTGAATACCTTTTTAAAAGATCGATATACTCTAATAGAGCAGTCAGATCTAAATACTCTAATAGAGCAGTCACAGTATTCTTCAGAGGAGCAGTGTAGCAAGCTTATAGATAAGGAGATATGGTTGGTGCTGGGTAGTTATTGTCATTGCCAGCAGGTTGTGACCTTTTTTTTTTTTTTTTTGGTCTTCACCTTACAACTTGGGTGAAGGGCCCCACTTTAACTCTTTGCCCTGGGCCCCTTAATTTCTCTGGGCGGCCCTGACAGTAGACACGGTAGCCTATACTCAAATTTAAGTCTGTCCCACACAGTGGCAATTCTAGTCCTGATCTACAGGGGGGGCCAAGCAGGGAACAACATAACTATTGTTGGATGACTGTAATATAAAGTAGAATTTCAGGGGGGTCTGGGGGTTGCAAAGTTGCAGGATTTTTGCAATTTGAAGATTTGAAAACAGCTTAAAATTTATGCTATAAACATGAAAAATGCTAAAAATAACAATGCCAATCTATACTGCAACTTTTCTCCAAGATTTGTAAAAAGCTATTTTTCAGCAGGGGAGGCCAAGGCTTCCCCTTAGAATCATCACCTATGGTCCCACAATATAGCAGTGTGCCAGTATACATAATTCTTGCAGTCTATGTGACATTTTCTATGCCCGTGCTCAAAGAGTGCCTGTCCTGATTCACTCCTCATAACTTTAATGACATTACAGGTTTTTGCAATTGAATTCGTCGCCTTTGCGATTGAATTCGTCCCGTTTGCAATTGAATTCTTCGTCCCGTTTGCAATTGAATTCATCGGTTTTGCAATTGAATTCGTCGGTTTTGCAATTGACTTCGTCGGTTTTGCAATTGAATTCATCAGTTTTGCAGTTGAATTAGTTGGTTTTGCAATAGAATTCGTCGCGTTTGCATTACAATTCGTCATAAACAAAACGGCTCCAAGAAACCAACCCGTTCATTAAGAGATGAACTATTTATGCCTTGGAAAGTTACACTTGAGACACTAGAAAGTAATTGGAGCTGGTAGTACGCGAAGTTGATAGCTGTCTGACAAGTTAATTAACTTGCTCACGAGTGACCACACCCATCGCGAATGGCGTAGTAGAGTTTGGAATGTTGCTGGATAGGCTGTAGAGGAAGAATTATTGCCTTATAAAGAGTTGTTTACTACTGTTGTACTTGAACAAGTTCTTGTAGCAGCTGCTACATCATGTTTTCGTGTTTCCTCCAGCTGCCATTCTTGTTACGGGCAAAAGCGACGAATTCAATTGCAAAAGCGACGAACTCAATTGCAAACGGGACGAATTCAATTGCAAACGGGACGAATTCAATTGCAAAAGCGACGAACTCAATTGCAAACAGGACGAATTCAATTGCAAAGTCGCCGAATTCAATTGCAAAAACCTGTAATATAGTAGCTTTAGTACTTAAATTAATTGTAGTACTGTATTTGTAATTACTGTATGTATATTCTGGCTGTGGCCACCTTTAATGCAGGCCCGTCTGCATTAAATAAATAAATAAAACTTACTGGTGCACAAATCAGTAGCTGCATGCTGTTTATTGCGCGTATTATGAAGTTTAAAGGTTGCATGTGAATAATGCCATATGGCTAAGCCTTCATCCAATTTTTGATTCAGCTAGGACCAGAATCAGGAATAGGTTGCAGGGGTTTGCTTTACCGTGAGTCCTGCCCCACTAAGGGGGTTTCCTTATATGCTGGCTCATTCTGACAGTCCACACAGTGAGCTGTAGGTCTAATTAGCTAGGTTCTGTAGATTAACTGTTTTATCTTGCTTGTTTTACTAGGCATTTTAGCTAGGATGGGAGTGCCATTAGGGCCGGATATCATCAATTCTAAGACATAATTTTGGCGGAATCAAAAGTTTGAATATTACCTAATTAAGGAACTACTTAAACTGTGAGTGTTCAATGCTGAATTGTGGGGTGTCAGCTGTTGTGTTATAAGTTATTGCTCAAAGACCACTGGTTGGCACTTGTAGCTAAGAATCGCTCGAGGAATCGCTATGTAACTACTGCTAGCTACGCAAAACTTGTGGACTTCAAATTGATCAGACAAACCACTCGGCATTCTCTGTAGCTAGCTTTATGTAGTACTGTAAAGTGATAATCAAATCAGTTGCTTTAAAGTCACAATCAGTATTGTCATTAAACTTTGTTGCCTTGTAAATGGTTCACACAAATTCTGCAGTCATTACAATTTTGTTGGTTGCACCAGATACTTATAAGCGCATGATGCTAGATCAACCAGACCCTTCATTTCTAATCAAAGGGGTGGCAACACCAGACTTACACACATGGTATATCTGTAGGAGATTGAGCAAGCCCTAGGCAAGGGTGAAGGGAGACTGGATGAAATCACTGAGGAATTGTATGTTATCATGTGTGTCACTGTGAGCTTTATCTGTAATTACCCCCATCATGAACACAAATATTTGAGGGCTAGTAAATGTTGGTGCATAGACGAATAAATTTGGAATTTTAGATTCAAGTAGGGATGTGGGAATTGCCCAGGAATTTTGCAAAAACTCTAATAGAACATTCACCTAAAACCATGCTCTTTGCAGTTTAGGTCTAATCAAGCAAGAAAACTTTTGACAAGACTGAAATTTGCTGTTTTGTTCATCTTATTATTCATATCATATTGTTATTATTATGATACAAGAAGCCATTCAAGCATGCATAATAGATCCAGGGGACACCTAGTCTGGTGCCGCCCACCCCTTTGCTAAAAAGTAAAGTAAAGGTCTGGTGAAATACAAATACCATATCAGTTCTAGTGCTGAAATTCCGTGCTAGCCAATTAATGTGTGCCAATGATGTTTTAGACAGAAATCACCTTGGCAACACAATGCCATTGTTCAAATTGTAGGCGGGAATCCTATGGCGACATATGCTGTCTGATTGAATTCCTTTTGAACTGATATGGTATTTGTATTTCACCAGACTCTTACTTTTTAGCGAAGGAGCGGGCGATGCCCGACTAGGGGACACCACTGCAGGAGCTCATCGAGTCCAAAGCATGTAATTCCATAAATGGCGAAATTCAAACATGGCACCGTAATAGTAATTTTGAAATTGCCATATAAGGATGCACTTAACCCGCATGCTCACAGAACCCGTAACTAAATGCGCAACATCAGTGAAGGTGTAAGACCGAGCAAGATGCTTAGCCTCGTGCCCAGACCGTCTTTTTTCTCCGCTTTCAAAAGGTGTGGTCGCCATAGGGTGAGCAGTAATGAGCTGTGATCTAACTAAAGAAATGTACAATTTCACTGAAACTTGAGGCATAATGGTTTTACCAAAGGTTCTACGTATAAATCCTAGGGTTTTGTAGGCTTTCTTATAGGTCTTTATGTGTATGGGAGGAATTAATAGGGTTATTGTTGATATTGTAAGAAGTTGCAATTGGAGATTTACATTTGAATGACCGGTGAGAACATTTGGAGAGATGAAATGACAGGAGGAATGATGTGCTCCAGCTAAACAGACACTTTAGATAGTGTTGTAGCAGTTGTGTGTCGCTTGGAACATTAATGTGTCTAAAGCATTTAGTATCATCCACAAACAATATAGCCTTGCTGTATACAACAGCATTATTCATGTATGTGATAAATAACAGTGGTCCCAGGAGTACTCCAGATTCTAAAGGAATTGAGGTGGGAATTGCAACTGTTGATGGATACAAATTGAGTTCTGTTGGTTACATATGCATGAAACCATGGCCAAAGCTCACCACCGATGGTAATTAAAGAGAGTTTGTGAAGAAGATGTGAGTGAGAAACTGTATCAAAAGCTTTGGTGATGTTAGGGACAAGTATATTTTGCTTTTTTCCACTTATTTTTCATTCCAGCAATTATCACCTATTATGCTCCATATTTTGCTCAAGAATTATATATTTTGCTCAGCATTAATCTTTGTTAATTGATCATTTCCAAGTGCAACTCACAATTTCACCTTAAAGTAACTTTTCTATTAGAGTATCTCAATCTGCACTTGCTCTTACAGGTAACTAGCTAGTAGTACTTAACGTGTGTGACTGTTCTATTAGGGTATCTCGATCATCACTTGTTCTTGTAACGATTAGCTATATATTGTTGTATTTTATCACCTGTGACTGTTTTATTAGAGTATCTCGATCTTTTGTGCAATTTTATGTCCACTTCACAAAAATTGCACCTATTATGCCAGCATTTTGCTCGTTGCTTTTACCCACCCATTATGCCAAAATTTTCCGGTGAAATTGACACATCCCTAGGTGATGTCCAGGTAAATAACATCCAACTGATGATTGATGAGAGGTAAAAGCATTCAACAGGAATAAGAGTAATTGCTGGACTGATGAGTGATTCTACATAAATCCAAATTGGGCTGGGTTGATTCTACTGGTGACATGTCCAATTATACGTATTATGCAATCCATACATGTCACAACTATATAATATGTCCACCATGTTTGAATTTTGCCATTTACGTTGTGGATATGCAGAGTTACATGCTCCCTCATCCTTAGCACTCGATGAGTTCCTGGTAAGGATCATGGGCAAAGTATTTATATAAAAATACTGAAACAAGGAATGGCTTACACCTAATGTATATGTGCAAATTTAGTTAATTTATTGCAAGCTATTTAACTTGACTATCTACACTATTAACATCCATGCGTACACTCAGTGTTCAGCTTAGGTCTTTCTCTGCCCGGCAGAGTGACTTGTACCCATATGCAACCACCTCCAGTACTAGATGGTAAAGTGCTAGCTGTATAGATCATCAAAATTAATATGGAAATACTGAAATACTCTCTTTAAGTGTGCCAAATTTTGGCTTGATCAGATAAGGCGTTTGTGTTTTATGAAGCTTTTTGTAGCAATAGTGTAGTATTTGTTGTGTGTTGCTGGTTTTTTTAGCCGCACAACATACTACCAGGTTGCTTATAACACTACTGAGAAAGAAAACTTCATATTGTGTGTCATGGACATTATATTATGTCACAACGTAACATGTGCTCCAGGAAAATGTAATGTGCTTAACACATTTTCGGAGTTCCGTTTTATTACTGTTTAGGTAGCCAACGTAATGCACAGTTAAATCTGAGTTGCCAAGTTACAGAGCCACAAAGTAGGAACAGCAGAAAAATTGATCTGTACAGTGAAAAATAAACTACAGGCACTTATGAATACAGTGATATACAGAAACCAGATTTGCAGAGAAATAGGCATTTCAAAAATTTACACAAGTTTTTTTGTCAACACATGTGAATTATTACTATCAAAGGAGCCGCCCAGGCTACATTTGCAATGTAGTATGGCTGGTCACTTTACTGGGCTGCATTTTTAGATGTAGCTAATGGCCAGGCTACAATTGGTGGCATGTTTTCAATATGTTTGTTATAGTAGGCACTCAATTCGTTTCAATTGTGGCATTCAGCTCATCATGCAGCATGATGTTAATAGCTGTATTAATGTTCTTGTACAAACACAGTACCAAAGGCTAATGAGTAGCAAGTGAATATTGTTTAAGTGGTGACTAACACACAGGAGAGGTGAAGTTAGAGATGTGTTATATTTGGATTTTCATTTCAATATGATATTGGTACGATAATTAGTAAAATATCGAAATTTCAAGTCAATTTCGATGCATAAATTAGAAAACCATCTAGGGTAAACACTAATGTACAAAGATGATTAGTTGCTAATAGATAATCAATTAATTACACCGTGTAAACGATCCTTTAAAGTGTCCATTGTTCAAATTTAAACTGTCCAAATCTTCCATGTTTTAATTATTCCAATCTGAAATTGTACTTAGTAAAAAGGAAAAACTGCATGTATTGTTTGTTCTAGCATATAGCTGCATGAGCTTTAACGAGTGGTTAAGAGATAGTACTGGGCTGGGATGTCTATCAGCTTGCATTGCTTATAAACTTGAATCTTCAAGTAATGCCATTTTAGTATACATAACATGTTGGTAATACTGTCTCTATGGTTTCTCTTCCAAGGTCTGTTTAATATGAAATGTGCAGCATAACCTTGTGTGGGTGTACTAATTGTGTGGGTTGCCAAATATGCAATTCATACACCAAAACTATTGCATCAAGCAAGTATAGAAAACTGGTAAAAAAACGTTTTAGATGGCAAAATTGCACAGAGCAGACCTTCATTTCGTGATTTGTACAGTCACTTACAAAAAAGCAGTATCTTTACCAAAATATATTGACTATACAATAAAAAATAAAAATTGAAAATTGCAATATCTAAATTTGATATGATAACAATTATGGTGATATCAATAGTTTTTTATATATTGCACACCCCTACAGCCACGTGGTGCTCTATAAAAACATAGCTAGCCATGCAATACATTACCATCATAATAGATGCTAGAGATGGCTTGAAATGGTAATATCACTCACCAGTAATGCTTTAGTTTATTTGCATACCACATTTGACACTAATGTACTCATTAAAGTGCTCATGTGTTTAAAAAAGTTATGCGATGTAGCTAAATGACTACATGTACTTTGCACCATAATCAAAAATTGGAAGCCCAGGTATAAATTGTACTTGTGCTATGCTGCACAAAACCGCAGCCAGTGCAATGTCTGTGTACATTGCACTGCGATCGGTGCATTATAACTTATAATGCACTTGTTACGGTCTGCAAAACCGCAACCAGTGTATTTTAAGTTATAATGCACTTGCTGCAGTCCACAAGAGTGTTATATACAAATTATGGCACTGGTGGGGCCTTTGAACTGCCCACACAGAGTGGTACACATTAGCTATAACACGGACAGTTGGGCTTTGCCTGATATGTAGACATACTTCATGGCTATAAACTATTGAGGTTTGGGATTATTTAGGGTAAGTACCCAAAATATCTAATGATTTAATTAAATTGAGGGGGTGGGGAGATGTGTTACTTCCTGTCTTTATATGAACACCAGCAAGTGAATGATGCATTGCTTCCTGTTCAATGAACAACTTGTCATGTGATGATGTGTTGTTCCTGTAGGAAAAAATGTAAAGAGATGCTAGACCTGCAGGTGGAGAGCGCAGATAGTGCAGTCAAACTACAATCACTACATCAGAAATATCAACAGAATCAACAAATGCTTTCAGAAATGATTTCTACTATGGAATCAGTTGCAAGCAGCATAAAACAGCAATCGCCATGATTGTCCTATGTATGTACAACAGTTATAGTTCTTAGGAATAATCAAACATTGTTGTACCAAGAACTCTGTAAACATTATGAGCACTGTATCTTAAATGTTATCAGTTGCATGGCCAAACGTTTGAGATTTTTCAGATCAATTTTAGCTATAAATGTCAAGCTCTTGTGTTTTTCCATCAGAATGTTGTTTAGGAATTATGTATGTGACTGCTCTAATAGAGTATCTTGATCGTTTTAATTTAATGCAGTACAAGATGAAAGGCAAAGTGTTATTAAGGGTTTACTAGTTAAAATGGGTGTTAGTTGACTGCAGTTGCATGCCACTAACAGGGCCGTCCAGAGAAATGAGCCTTATCCGCAATTACGTCACAACGCAAAAATGGCGAAAAGTGTGGGGGCCAAGTGGGATACTTTGTATGGAAGGGATAACGTTTCGAGATGTTCCACGTGAAGAAAGCATGAGAAAACTCTGGTGAGGCTTATTAACTATCTTACTATGATAGTAAGATAGTTAATAAGCCTCACCAGAGTTTTCTCATGCTTAGTCTATGTATAGGGGCACGCATTTTCGTACTTCTCGAGTAGTCCTACGGTCGGCTGCTTTTGGTTTCTTCCCAATGGCTCTCTGTACAAAGGCCCCCACACTTTTCGCCATTTTTGCGTAATTGCGGATAAGGCTCATTAGAGAGCCCAGGGGCAAGGAAGGGTCTAGATCCTGACTGCTCTATTAGAGTATATCGATCTTTCTTTAAAGAGGTATTCAAGGGGCCCCTTTCGGGCTGTGGCAGGGGGCAAAATACTCCCCCCCCCATGTGGGCGGCCCTGGCCACTAAAATTACAGTTATATTTTAATATTCTGTCACTAATCTGGGGTTTCTGTCAAAACCATGGAAACTCACCTACTGTTATCAATAGTGCATTGCTTATTCTAACAAAAAGTATTGAAATCCCATCCAAAAACAGCTTATAGCTGTAAAAAAAGTGCGCGTCCAAGTAAAGCAGAGTTAACTGCGACAAAAAGTAATGATATCGTAATGCGGCCATGTGCGAGGTGTGCAAGTTGTAAAATTAATATTAGCTAATCAGATAATACAATGTTATTGTTAAAGTGTTAATGAGAACTATGTGATGCTGCTATTTTTAAGTGTGTGAGCATCTTCATAAATGCCACACAAATTTAATTCTCAATAAAGCAATGTTTATAGATTCTCTGATAGCAATAAATAGTTTGAGTTTGGCCGTCTTTCCTGTATACGGCAATGCTACGAACAAAGGAAAGGTGGCCAAACTCAAACTATTTATTGCTATCAGAGAATCTATACACATTGCTTTAAATTTGTGTGGCATTTATGAAAATGCTCACACACTTAAAAATAGTAGCATCACATAGTTCTCATTAACACTTTAACAATAACATTGTATTATCTGATTAGCTAATATTAATTTTACAACTTGCACACCTCGCACATGGCCGCATTGTGATATCATTACTTTTTGTCGCAGTTAACTCTGCTTTACTTGGACGCGCATTTTTTTACAGCTATAAGCTGTTTTTGGATGGGATACATAATACACCAAAAGTTGGTAGATGTGCTGTAGTACATATTCCCTGTTAAAAGTGTGCACTCTTCAAACAGGAATGCACCTACAAAATTAACGATAATATCAATAGTTAACCACTCTTCATGGAATATATATCCCTTAATACAAAAAGGCTTTGGTAAACTGTAAAGTGATTGTGCTAAAGTTGGAATTTAAGATAATTATGTCAATCATCCAGACAAAATGTTCAGATGGTTAAATTTGTGTACCCAAATTGATATACCAGGGCTGTTCAATTACTATTATAGAACATGCTTAGATTTACATTAGGTGCTACCCATGAATCAACACCTATGCGGCAGTGGAGAAAGAAATGGAACACAAAGGTAAGTCCATGATGTATCCATTGTAACCATTGCAGTAGGTGAATAGGTACCTCTTGGGCCTATGCAACATCAAACAATGAAGAAATCAAGCTTGCAGTGTTGCCCATAGCTGCACATCAGTGACAAAATACTCTAGCTGAAGTCACTTTTGACATTCAGATAACCGAGAATCCAAAGCATTACCAAATCATGAAATTGTCTAAGAAACTGGAAGTGACAAAATTACCACTAAATGACTTATGGCTTAAAAGCAGATGAAGAGAAGCCATCTTCAACCAAACACCAGTGTAAAATCACAAACAATTTTGTGCAACCACAAAACAAGAGGAGCTGCTGTAGTAGAGTCATAAACCATATTTACAGCAGCACAAATGACAGATAGTTGGAAATCTACAGAAGCAAAAAATTATGCAAAAGCATCTATTAGTAACTAAGAACTTGATTGATTTATTAACACTTTTACCTCGGCTGCATGTGTATGTATGTGAGGATACACACATGTGGCTGTGTACCTGTTATTTCCGCTCACTTAACAGTTCATTAAAATCACATAGCTTGTTAAAGGCATTTTAAACAAGAACAATAGAGTATGCCACAATTGTAGTCTTGCATGGCCAGACCGTTTTTCCTATTATTGAGTAGGGGGAACAGATCCTTATCAGGGAAAAAGGTGATCTGTCCACATAGACTATAATAATTCGGTAATGCCTCAATTATGTATTTTAGCTTGTTAATAAATCAACTAAATCATCCACTGCTGTCTATACTAGCTATATTATAGTATCACTAAAATTACTTTACTATGTGTATAGTATGACTGAATTATCCTGGTATGTACAACTGCAATGAAGCAAAAGTAAAGGAATTGACAGTTAGGTAGGTATAGGAAACATTTTAGGCAGTATCCCTTAACTAACTTCCTTTACCTTTTCTGTAATTTCTTCTAACTGCATGATTCATTGCAGTTATATACCTATACCTAGAAAACATTTTAGGCAGTATTCCTACCACGAGTATATATGTACATCCTAGCTGCATACATCACTTCCTGTAATTTCTTCTAACTGCATCAGTTGTACATACCAGGATAATTCAGTCATACTCAATTATACAATAGTAAAGTAATTTTAGTTATGCTATAATATAGCTAGTATAGACAACAGTGGATGATTTAGTTGCTTTATCAGCAAGTCAATAATCCATAACTGAGGCATTACCTAGTGGAATTATTATAGTCTATGTGGACAGATCACTTTTTCCCTGATAAGGATCTGTTTCCCCTACTCAACAATAGGAAAAACGGTCTGGCCATGCAAGACTACTTTCTCTATTGTTCTTGTAATAACATATTCATTGTTTGTGTGGTAGGTAATTAAAGTATATCAGCTACAAATTGAGGTATTGCTACAGTCGGTTGGTATATCCTCAGTCAACCATACAACTGCTGTATGAATACAATTAACATAATCATATTCACTTGTGTCTTCATGCCAATAGTGGAAATACAAAGACTTCTAGAGTAAAGCAAAACCTCAGTAATAGTATTACCAACAAAATGCATAAACCACTCTACAAGTTGCAATAATATTGACAGTATAATTGTCTCAATGTGTATACAACATAACTTTGTGAACTGTTATCAAGACTATCCCATGGCTAAACTTTATACTTTATTTCAGTTGGCATTATATTTCCAGTTCTGCAGTCCAGCAAATGTATAGCTGGCTGATTCAAAAATTGTTGTGTTTGCAGTCTGAGGAGCTGGAATATAAGTGGTGTCACGAGTGGTAAAATATTCCAGTAATCATGCAGGATATGTGATGAGTTATGATGTCAAGTGTTTTTGTAGCGATTATAAACATAATGTTCGTGCAGCCCATGCAAAACCACTTGGTTGAAATCATGGTCAGGTGTTGATTTAAGACACACTTACAGAAACATTAAATGTGACCAGATTTGCGAAAAGGTACCTTTTTCACACACAAAATTTGACCCATTTTGTGAACTTTGATGCTTCATAATGTCTTTATCATTGCATATAATTATCTGCAATTTTCCATGAGTGCAGCTAACGTATCTGGCTACATTATGAAAGTTAAAGCAAGTTAATCAGTGTAAGGAGTCAAGCGTTACATCATTTTGTTTGCTTACATGTAAAATGTGTGGAAAAGGTACCTTTTCGCAAATCCGGTCACAAATGACATAACATTATATAATCATGAATAAAACTACATAACTTTAATCATGGCATGTACTAGCCTTGACACCATGCTATATATTATAGCCTGTACTATACTCAGTTAAGCCTTTAATATGTAAAATCTCTGTCAGGCTTGCCCCATGGTACATACTTATATAGCACATTTGGCAACTAAGATCTGTTACCTACATTAGCTGATTATGACTCCCTATCTGCACCAAAAGAATCATGCTGTGAAAAATGGTGCAGTCTTAATAAGCCTGGGTGAAAAAGTGGTGAAATAAAAGGTGGCAGCCAAAAAATGACTGCAATGATTTATGCTAATAAATTTACACAGCCAAGTTGAGAAATAAATATATGCATTTCCAGGAAAATTACTGATTCCGTGAAGTCATCATCCTGCTTTCATTTAATTGCTTACTTTCTGTAGTTTGTTTGGTTTGGCCACATCCCTATTAATGTATGGGTTGTTCAGGAAGTTGTGGCCATATCATTTGACTATAAAAACCTGTGCACAAAGTCCTTGAACAGTCAGAATTACAACAGCAGTAATATCAGATCACAATGACTACCATTGAGGTGATTGTACCAGTCCTATCTGATGGACATTACATTAATGGAACAAGATATGGAGATGAAGGAGTTAAAGCTTTTGCTGGTGGCAGGCATGGTTCAATTGGATCAGCTTTCCTTGATTCTGGTATAGCAGAAGGTCTCCAGTCTTTAGTGAAGGGAAAGAGAGTCCTTGATGTTGGGTGTGGAGTTGGAGATTGGTGCTGCCTTGCTGCTCAATATGGTGCAAAATCAGTAGATGGTTTTGATATACAACCAGAGATGGTGGAACTGGCTAAACAAGCTACTTCACACTTGGACATGGTCCACATACAAGTTGGAGATGCTGGAGATATGCCTTATGATGATGATAGTTTTGATGTAGCTATTAGCCTCTTTGTTACCTGCAATCTGTCACCTGAAGTGTATGCCAAACACTTTGAAGAGCTTCAGCGAGTGTTGGTACCTGGTGGAAAAGCTGTATTACTTCTGCCCACCAACTGGTCCCACAGTAAACTGTACACAAGGTTTGATGCTGATCCAGCTATAGTAGAAGATGAGATTGCCGAGATACTCGAAACAGTTCCAATTAATCCTACAACTGCCCAAATCACTGAAGCTTTCAAGAATGCCAATGATATTCTTATAACATGTTTTGCAATGGATCAAAATGGTAAATTATTCCATGTCAAGAATGTCAGTCAGCTTACCAATGGCCAGCCAATATGGAGAAAAACCGAAGTGATGTTGTTTCCTAACTTTTTCTACAGTGATCAATCAGATATTGTACATCTTCTTACAACTAGCTTCCACATTGACCATATAGACAACTACTGTACAGAAGAGAGAAGGTTGACGTACAATAACAAAAGACCTGCCATTCCTTTGAACAGGGAATATGTAGCACATCCACCAGCTTTGGTCTATTATGTATCTAAGTCATGAGAAACATTTTAATTATGACATCATAATGTTTATCATATTGCATCTTTTTAATTGTACATATATTTATTACATGTTTAATCACACATCAGTTCCAATAGTAGGGAGTGGAAGCTTGGTTATCTAGCTGATCCCCAATGTTTTCAGGCAATGGTAAAAAGTGAATTGTTTGAACATACATTTATATACAGAGCTTCACTGAAAATACTGTAATAGGACATACACTTGTACTCAAAATACTCTAACAGAATAGTCAATTCCAATTGAACTGAAGGGGTACTGTAGTACCAAATTGCATGAATTTTTCTAATGATTCTACTCACAACTGGTGTCACCCCCCATAGCATAGTAATAATGTGGTTACCATACTTGAATTTCTGTTACTTATAATGGTTGATGGTTTAAGTCTGAGTCCTTGAAATTAGGTTATTTAATCCTAAGGCTGCAGCACAAGTTGCTGTTAGACCTTCAATGCTGGTCACTGTAAAATGTTAATAATAATAAATTCATAATAAGATAACATGAAGGGTGGTCACTATGTGATTACAGTGGACCCTCGGTTATCAATACCCTAGGGAATTCCACTCATTTGGTTGAAAAGTTGAGCTATTTTTGAAGTTTCAAGTGATGTCTTCTTATGTGAAGAACAGGTCAGGGTAGAATATTTGCTATTCAAAACTTGTAAGTCTCAATAAGTTTGCCAGCAAAATAAAAAGCATAATAGGCTGAACTGGTATGCCAGGCATATTAGAAATTGCAATATGCAATAAACTACAAATTGCAATATGGGGCATTCAAATGCATTGTACATAGCTCCTTAGATCGATACTCTCTAATAAAACAGCCACTTTGTTATGGTACTTATAATTACTGCATGTTAATGATTTGCTAACGGACATGACAAGGTCAATGGGAAACAAACTGATGTGTAGTGAAGGCATTTGATAAAGTGCCTCACAAACATTGATATTATTTTGAGGGTCAACATTTATCACATATGGATCACAGTTAGTCATCTTAGATGGATGTTCAAGTGACTCACAGCTGCAGGCTGTCACATCTCTGGGGATGGTCCACTAATGGCCACTATTGTTCTCTAGCACAGTATGCCTATATTTGGACAATTCAATGTCTTGTTACATAGAGTTGTTAACTCCACAGAAGACTGCAACATGATCTGAATGCATTGTGGGCTGTAACTTGGAAAATGACATTCAATGCCACAAAATGCTATGTGTAAGATTTACAAACAATTAAATGACAAATCATTAATCACACCTACCACATCCATAACCACAAGCTTGATGAATTTTCTGTAATCCAAACTGTGGAAGTGACTGTTCTATTAAAGTATTTTGCCTAAAGTGTATGTTCTATTGGAGTACTTTAAACTGAGCTCTGTATAATATGAATGCAAACTTTTCCATTATCCGAACACACCTAGGGCCCAATGAGTTTGGATAATAGAGGGACCACTGTGCAGAGAAATTGCTACTAATTTAGTTGCTCATTATGAAATACTTGTCTGCATTGAATAAGGCTTTTGGGAGTAATGTTTCTGCTTACCAGGTCTTGGTTAGATGTGTTAGTCCTGGCTTATTTCATACAAGAGAGCTAGATAAAGCACTTATATGGCTTACCAACTTAAAATGCTCTAAATACTTTTATGGAAAGGCCCATTTAGAATGAGATGGATCAAAAATTAATAGTGTTGCACATGTGGCATGGCATACACACTGTCAGCTGCAGTGTATACACTCATAACACTACCAGTCAATCCAATCACATTAACTATAGCTACGTATACTCTCTCTCTCTCTCTCTCTCTCTCTCTCTCTCTCTCTCTCACACACACACACACACACACACACACACACACACACACACACACACACACACACACACACACACACACACACACACACACACACACACACACACACACACACACACACACACACACACACATATATGCACACAACCATCATTTTTTCAAAACAAAGTGTCTTTACTTTCACTCCCAAAGCAGGATGAGCTAACAATTGTTCGATATAAATGACATCACATTGGAGGATGATTTACTTATGGATTTAAACCTTCATATCATACCTAAGTCACAAATCAAGAAGCCTCCATCAGATTCCCATCAAGCTGCACCCCCAGAAGAGGCAGGTAAATGCCACCTCCATGCCCTCTTGGAGCTCAACACACCAATTAACCCCAGGTTCGAGGCCACCACCCCCTCAAAAACCACAAGGCAGTGGACTTTCAGTGATGATACATTATTTTCAGCTATCAGTATTAGCTACAATTGCACTGACTCTCGAGAGTCCACATGCAATAGCTATCATATACATCATATTGTAAGTAATAACCTATAATAATTTTTTGATAATGCCTATAATAATAATTGGTGAACTATCTTCACAGTTTGATGGGACAATAATAATATTAATAGTGAATGTAACAAAAGTTTCAATTGTTCTAGTTACATCAAGAGTTACCTACTGCTATTAACAGATATAAAAGTAATAAATTCTTTCATATTAAAAGCATCTGATGGAAAAAGAAAGATTACATCACTATTCTGCTCTGTTCTGTGAATGCCATCCCACTAGGGACCTGTGAGAAGGCTTAAAGCCTGTAATACAGGGAGTCAGAAACATGTAACTAAAAGCAGAAAAATCCCAGACCCAGTGGTGACTTGATCCCCAGTAACATGTAGTCTAGCTAGGTACGTGCACGACAGCTGGGATCTGAGATCTTCTCTGCATTCAACCTGCACTTAAACATTGACTTCTCACCAGCAAATGGTTTTATTCTGTGAATGCTATCCCACTATGGACCTGTGAGAAGGCTTAAAGTAATGTCAGGAGTGTACATTTGAGGTAAGATCTTGAGTTTTAACAAGCAGGTTTTATATAGTCACTTGAGTAATCGTTCAATATGAACTTAGTTGCACAATGCTGGATTCGTTCAATCAAGTTGATATCTTTGATCAGGTGTGGTTTTGTGGTTTCCATGTGATACTGCAGAACAATAGCTGAGAACAGACTAATGAAACATAAAGGTGTTTCTTCATTTCTATATGAATATTTGAAGAGAAAGATTGGCGTATAGTTAATTTAACAATTTGTAGGCTTTGCTAAGAATATTATTGTAGTGAACTTCCCACAATATGTTGGAGGAAATCATTATTCCTAAGTGTCTGTGTGTATCAGTTCTAGAAATGGTACTGGATCCAATAGAGTATGATGTGGCGGTAAATTGTGTCTTGAGACCCATATAAAATATCTTAGATACAGATTAAACCGTAGCAAATTTATGTCAATACTCCGAAATAATATTAAGTAAGTTAAGATCTTCTTGCAACTGGATATAATCTATTATATCTGCAATAGTCTTGTAACATTTAGTGTCATTGGCAAATAATACTAGTATAGAAGAAAGGACTTGTTGAGGAAGATTATTTATATAAATGAGGAACAAGAGGAAGACCTAGTATGCTTCCCTGTGGAACACCAGATAACACTGAAAGAACATCTGAATATTTGTTGTTTATCTTTTTTCGGTGCAATAAGTAGTATCAGAACCATAGCCATAGATTCATGTACGTACTGATCTGGCAGCTGTTGGAGAGTAATTGAGCTACCTGGCCTAATCATCCTGAAATAACATTTAAGTAGGTCCAGCTAGTGCCTATGCTGGGGCTGTGAAAAGAATATGCTATTTAGCCTGTGTGTAAAGCCATTTTATTTGTGCAAGGATTACAGAGAGTGGCCCTTACTCTGGTTTGCAATCTGACTTCAGTGTGTGTGGAGCATTTATGTGTATTGAGTGAAAGTGGGGCATATAGACCATATTGTGGTCACTTCACTTTGGCATAATACATGTCAAGGTCACATTCACATTGGAGCTAATATTTGGTATACCAAATCACCATTTTTCGTAACTATAAAAGCTTGGTTTTTGGCTCAGCCCATCACATATAATGACAAGCTATAGAGAGCATACATATACTAGTAGACTACTTTCCATCATGTGGCTGTTTGTGAATGTTAATTAAATGTGTATGTATTTCTATGGTTGTCAGTGTAGACTACTCATAACTCCTTGAGCATTTATCCTGTCACCTTCACATTACACTACAAAATAGTACTATGTCAGGAGTGTAATGTGACTATATTTCAGGGGCCTACTATTGACATGAAAGAGATAGAAAAGAAGGGAATGCGAACCAAGGATTATTATTATTATATACATTGAACATTTTCATTTGATTTTTACCACGACAGGAAGGTATGGGAGATTCATCCACTAAAGTATACAAGAGGTGGCCAATGTACTGATTACCAAGCACCAACACAGTTTTTACGTATGGTGTAGTGATGGGGCAGATTCATTACAAATTAAGTTTTTCTTTGTTGTGTTCTGCAATAATGTGTATACGTGGTGCCAGGTTCAGCTTGCACTGCCAAGTTGCTGAGGCTACTGTGTAAATTTATTAGCATAAACATCATTGCAGCCATTTTTTAGCCGCCATCTTTTAATTCACAACCTTTTCACCCAGGATTTTTAAGACTGTGCCATTTTTCACAGCATGATTGTTTTGGTGCAGATAGGAAGTTACAATCAGCTAATGTAGGTAACAGATCTTAGTTGCCAAATGTGCTATAAGTATGTACCATGAGGCAAGCCTGACTGAGATTTTACATGATAAAGGCTTAACTGAGTATAGTAAAGGCTATATAGCATGGTGTCAAGGCTAGTACATATGTACCATGAATTGAGTTGCATAAAATTACTGGAATTTGTGCTCTGTGGTAATAGCTGTTTTACTGTACATGTGGTAAGGCAAACAAGCTGGCTTGCAGTCTTGGCAGACAGACTATATACAAATCACTGATTATAGGTTATGTCATTTTATCCGTGATTATATACTGTTATGTCATTTAGTGTTTCTGTAAGTGGTCTCTTAAATAAACATGACCATGATCTCAACCTAGTGATTTTGCATAGGCTGTGTAAACATTATATGTTTAATCACTACAAAAACACTTAATTGACATCATAACTCATCACATATCCTGCGTGACTACTGGAATATTTTACCACTCATGACACCACTTATATTTCAGCTCCTCAGACTGCAAATACAACAATTTTTGAATCAGCCAGCTATGCATTTGCTGGACAGCACAACTGGAAATATAATGCCAACTGAAATAAAGTTTAGCCAAGTAAAAGGCATAAGGTCATAGGATAGTCTTGATAACAGTTCACAAAATGATATTGTATATACATTGAGACATTTATACTGTCAATATTATTACAACTGTAAAGTGGTGTATACATTTTGTTGTTAATATTATTACCGAGGTTTTGCTTTACTCTAGAATTCTTTGTATTTCCACTATTGGCATGGCTTCGATTTCTCTTTAAAGACACAAGTGAATATGATTATGTTAATTGTATTCATACAGCAGTTGTATGGTTGACTGAGGATATACCAACCAACTGTAGCAATACTTCAATTTGTAGCTGATATACTTTACCTACCACACAAACAATGAATACGCTATTACAAGAACAATAGCCACATCTGTAGTCTTGCATGGCCAGACTGTTTCCCCTATTATTGAGTAGGGGGAACAGATCCTTATCAGGGAAAAGGTGATATGTCCAAACAGACTATAATAATTCCACTATATAGGTAATGCCTCAGTTATGGATTATTGACTTGCTGATAAAGATACTAAATCATCCACTGCTGTCTATACTAGCTATATTATAGCATAACTAAAATTACTTTACTATTGTATAATTGAATTACGTATCCTGGTATGTACAACTGATGGAAGTTAGAAGAAATTACAGGAAGTGATGTATGTAGCCAGGGTGTACATACGTACTTGTGGTATAGGGATACTGCCTAAAATGTTTTCTAGGAACCATATATGCATGTAATTAGAAGAAATTACAGAAAAAGTAAAGGAAGTTACATATGCAGCTAGGATGTACATACGTACTTGTGGTAGGTATACTGCCTAAATGTTTTCTAGGAACCATGCATGTAATTAGAAGAAATTGCAGAAAAAGTAAAGGGATTTACGTATGCAGCTAGGATGTACATACGTACTTGTGGTAGGTATACTGCCTAAAATGTTTTCTAGGAACCATACATGTAATTAGAAGAAATTACAGAAAAAGTAAAGGAAGTTACGTATGCAGCTAGGATGTACATACGTACTTGTGGTAGGTATACTGCCTAAAATGTTTTCTAGGAACCATACATGTAATTAGAAGAAATTACAGAAAAAGTAAAGGAAGTTACGTATGCAGCTAGGATGTACATACGTACTTGTGGTAGGTATACTGCCTAAAATGTTTCCTGCGGGGCTATACCTAGAAAATATACTAAGTCAATTCTTTTACTTTTTCTGTAGTTCTTACTGCTTCATTGCAGTTGTATATGACTGGGATAATTCAGTCATACTATACACATAGTAAATTAATTTTAGTGATGCTATAATATAGCTAGTATAGACAGCAGTGGATGAGTTAGTTGATTTATCAGCAAGCCAATAATGCATAATTGAGGCATTACCTATGTATATAGTGGAATTATCATAGTCTATGTGGACAGATCACCTTTTTCCCTGATAAGGATCTGTTCCCCCTACTCAATAATAGGAAAAATGGTCTGGCCATGCAGGACTACAATTGTGGCATACTCTATTGTTCTTTTTAAAATGCCTTTTAACAAGCTACGTGATTTTAATGAATTGTTAAGTGAGTGCATGGAAGTAACAGGTATGCAGCCACATGTGTGCATCCACACAAATGTATACACGTATGATACACATGCAGCTGAGGTAAAAGTGTTAATTAATTAACAGTTACTAACAGATGCTTTTGCACAATAAATAACATCTTTTGCTTCTCTAGATTTCCAACTATCTGTTATTTGTGCTGCTGTAAATATGGTTTATGACTCCTACTACAGCAGCTCCTCTTGTTTTGTGATTTTACACTGGTGTTTGGTTGAAGGATGGCTTCTCTTCATCTGCTTTTAAGCCATAAGTCATTTGTGACTGAATCTGCAAAAAGGGGTCTTATAGCCGTTCCAAATTCCTAAGAGCCTTTCCAATTGTGTGTATATTACTTGGCAACCCATAACTTGAATTGTGAATATGGTACCAAGTTGAGAAATAAATATACGCAATTCTAGGAAAATCACTGATTCTAGGCACCAGCCTATTATGCTTTTAAATTTGCCTATTATGCTATGCTGCAGTGCTCAAAATTTTTTGCCTATTATGCTCATAATTATGCTCAAATTTTTCTGCAGTTCCCATGTTTTGCTACTTTCTAATGGATGGTGATAAGCTTTTGCTTATGAACAACTAGTTAATAAGTGTAAAAGTTAACGCTCGTTGTGCATTAAGAGTTTGCTGCATTGTAAACTATAATAATAGTTGTGTCAACTAACCATGCTCCACTGCAGCATCAACTGTTCTGTCCACCTTTTTCAGTGGCATGCATTTTAGCTTACAGTATGACATAATTATTCTACCTATTATGCTAGCATTATGCTTAATGCTTTCAGGCACCTATTATGCTCAAAAGTATGCCAGCATAATAGGCTGGTGCCTAACTGATTCCATCGTTGTCCTGTGAAGTAATTGTCCTGTTTTTGTTCAATTGCTTACTTTCTGTAGTTTGTTTGGTTTGGCCACATCCCTATTAATGTATGGATTGTTCAGGAAGTTGTGGTCATATAATTTGTCTATAAAACCTGTGCACAAAGTCCTTGAACAATTAGAATTACAGCAGCAGTAATATCAGATCACAATGACTACCATTGAGATGATTGTACCAGTCCTATCTGATGGACATTACACTAATGGAACAAGATATGGAGATGAAGGAGTTAAAGCTTTTGCTGGTGGCAGGCATGGTTCAATTGGAGCAGCTTTCCTTGATTCTGGTATAGCAGAAGGTCTCCAGTCTTTAGTGAAGGGAAAGAGAGTCCTTGATGTTGGGTGTGGAGTTGGAGATTGGTGCTGCCTTGCTGCTCAATATGGTGCAAAATCAGTAGATGGTTTTGATATACAACCAGAGATGGTGGAACTGGCTAAACAAGCTACTTCACACTTGGACATGGTCCACATACAAGTTGGAGATGTTGGAGATATGCCTTATGATGATGATAGTTTTGATGTAGCTATTAGCCTCTTTGTTACCTGCAATCTGTCACCTGAAGTGTATGCCAAACACTTTGAAGAGCTTCAGCGAGTGTTGGTACCTGGTGGAAAAGCTGTTTTACTTCTGCCCACCAACTGGTCCCACAGTAAACTGTACACAAGGATTGATGCTGATCCAGCTATAGTAGAAGATGAGATTGCTGAGATACTTGAAATGGTACCAAGCAACCCTACAACTGCCCAAATCACTGAAGCTTTCAAGAATGCCAATGATATTCTTGTAACATGTTTTGCAACAGATCAAAATGGTAAATTATTCCATGTCAAGAATGCCGATCAGCTTACCAATGGCCAACCTATATGGAGGAAAACCGAAGTGATGTTGTTTCCCAACTTTTTCTACAGTGATCAATCAGATATTGAACATCTTCTTAGAACTAGCTTCCACATTGACCATATAGACAACTACTGTACAGAAGAGAGAAGGTTGACACACAATAGCAGAAGGCCTACCATTCCTTTGAACAGGGAATGTGTAACACATCCACCAGCTTTGGTGTATTATATATCTAAGTAATGAAAAACTTTTTAAATGATGTACTTTATGACATCATGATGTTTGTCATAATGTATCCTTTTTAATTATTTATTACATGTTTAATCACATAGTGATCTTAGTTTGCTATACATTAGTCCCAACAGTTGCCATGGTTGTCGGATTAATTCATAATAGGATAACATGAAGGGTGGTCAATATGTGATTACAGTGGACCCTCGGTTATCCAAACCCTAGACAATAGTAAGTGTTCAGATAATTATTAATGAATTACTTGGATAACTTAAGCCCATACATTTTATATACAGAGCTCTGTTGAAATACTGTAATAGAATACTTTTTATAAACAGGCAGTAGAACCAGGTGTCCTACAGATCTTCAGCACTTGTGCTGTAAAGCCTTGCTCAAAATACTCTAATAGAACAGTCATTTCAGATAAATGAGGGTACAAGAAAAACAAGGGTCGGGTAATTGAGAGCTAGTCTATACTGTAGTAGGCAATCACACAGATTTGTAGTGTTGTTCTAGTATTAGATATTTTACTTACCTAGTCTAGTTATTGTTACTTAATGCTGTTATTTCATTACTTCTGTATATTTCTAAAAAAACACTTTCCAATATATAGAAAGTTTAAAACAATTACTTGCTTCATGCTGAGGCACTAATATTCAAATGACTTCAGTAAACTGCAAACATGGTTTATGTCAATATCGGTGCTTATGCGCCATGGTACATCAACCTTATTGGTCTCAAGACCTTTTCCAAGTACCTGATGACTCATTTAGTGCTGGGACAAATTTTGTCTAGTCCAAATGCTATTCCTTTACCATTTGAATGACATAACATGTTAAAATATGTACAAAAAAAACAGCTTTATATTTGTGGTTTGGCTTCTGGAGTGTGGCTGGCCACAGTGTGCTTAGTACAAACTTGTACTGAATTCCATAGTAAACCACAGTGCAAATATTTTGTTAAGTGACCTCAATTGTTGTTTTACAGTACATCACAATTACTAGTCAGTAACATGTGTGATGCATTCCCACTATTGGATAACTGTATGGCAAATCTGTGTACTTTACAAGTAACAAAATTTCCAGGAAAATTCTCTGTGATACAACATCACATACTGTATAGATAACATCACCACTGTACTTTTTCATTAGGGGCCTACCCTACACCTGTGAGAAATCTAACCCCTATAAAACGTAGAAAGCCAGAACCACTGTACTAAAATGCAGAAAACAATCCTATCAGTAGTGATTTGATCTCCCCAAACAGCTTGCATAGTAGTACATAAGATACAGTTGCATTTCACACAAATTTAGTACCATTAAAAAGTATTATAATCCCCAGACACTTTGCATAGTGATAAAATAAAGTTTCATTCACACAAATAAAATGTTTGGTAATAATATGAAATATATATATATATACATATATATACATATATATACATATAAAAATATTTGTAATATAAAATACAAACACAATTAATGCTATTCACTTTTTTGGTTGCCTACAAAAGTGTCCATTGCACGATTTGTGCCAAGAAATTCACCAATGATGTCCACTGCCTTCGTTGGTAAAATGCTGCAAAAAAATCCATTGTAACACACACACACACACACGTGCTCACTTGCATGCACACTACATGCATGTATAGATGCAATAATTATCATGTCCGATAAATGATAAGAAATATGTCGTTACCACAGCGAACAAACTACAGTGAAACCTCATTAATAGGGCCACCTATGGGACCCATGATAATTAGTGGCCCTATTAATAAAAACCTCATTAATGCGGCCATAAAACAAAATGGCCTTATTATTGAGGTTTTGAACATACCAGCAACTGCCTAGTTGCTGTAACAGCAATGTACAATTGATCTACCACAGAGAAAGGTAGGATCATACAATGTACCAATTATTCCAGGTTAGAAAAGCATGAAGTATACTGCTAGAATAATGGGTACCACTTTCAGTAGTTAAAATATGCACTTAAGAACAGCAACTTTTGCAGTGATACCTTGGCTGCCTGCTCAACTGGCCTATTTACTGAGGGAACATTGTATTAGTTTTACCAGTTTGGTCCAGTGGTATGTGGCCACTGGCCTTAATAATGAGGTGGCCCTATTAACAAAAATTAATAAAATGGAAAATACGTTTGGACTTGCTGGACCTGGCCACTATAATGAGGTGGCCTCATTACTGAAGTGGCCAATAAGTGAGGTTTCACTGTATGTTTTACACAGGCACGCATATCCACACATATCATATCTATTATATCCATATATAATGACTTCAAAAATGAGATTCATAGTGATTCAGACTAGTTTCATATCCAGGCTAAACATTATACCATAAATGGTATGACTAAAAATACATATAAAAATATATATTTGTCCTAAGCTACACAGACATCTGACTATGTGGTACATCATGTTGTTACATTACTGTTTACAGAAAATGAACACACACACACACACATATGGCAGCTATACATGTAGTTGTGGCCAGCACATAACCCACACAGAGAAACCCAACATCCCCCATGACCAAATTACCTCAGTGTTTTACATTGATACAATTTCATATTTTTTATTTATTTATTTATTAAGACTTTACAGCACAAGTGCTGATATAGGCTATTTACTGAATTCACACAGGTACATGCTACCTTTTGCTATCAAGCAATATTCCGAAATTTTCCCTATCATAGTGTAATTGCAATTAGGGCTCTTCTATAAAATGCACTGTATTGTTTATCACATTAGTGACTACATGGTTGACAGTATAACAGTATTATTTGGATTGCTTATGACCTCTTAAACGTGTTATGCAAGAGTGTTAGCTATCGGCTTCCCACATCTACTTACAAAACTAGACTTCTACATTATGTATAATTAAATGTGTGGGGCCTTCTTCGTTCAGCACTAGTTGTTGCTCCCTTGCAATGCTACATAACAAGTCTAGAAAGATAGACCGTTAAAATGTACAAAACCAAACCTTAATATGTCTGTGATTGTGCAATCAAAGTATTGATGAGTGAGCAAGTGTATCTATCTCAAGATAGAATATAGAGGGCTTGCACGCGAAAAGTATTATGGCACGAATTATAAAAACGCTTAACAACCGTTGCTAGTCTGACATTTGTGAGGTTTACTTTTCAATGGCAGGCAATGGGGCAAATGCACTTATTTCGTCACCACACTTTACCAAATAAGGGAATCTCTGTCAAAAGCTAGGATAAGGTTAGAAACAAACATTAAATACTAGCAATAAGTTGGACAAACGTAATATCAATTTTTCGTCGATTAGTCGTGAACACTAACACTTTGTACGATTTTGATGACGGCTATCGTAGTTTATACAAGTGACTAACCTAGCGAACGTGTTCCATTCTATACTGAACCATTGAGGCTGGCTGTAGCCTTCACTCGTGTACCTCACAAATGTCTGACAAGCAACGGTTGTTAAGCATTTTACGAAAATACATCATAACGCATCACGCATGCAATCCCTCTATTGCAATATTCCTATATATCAGTATGTATTACACATTGATACTCCCAACTATGTTCTAATTGTTCTTAGAAAATTTTACCTTGATTACACTATGTGAGTATGTAGATCACAATTATCACAAATTGATAGTAACTTTTATATCATAGTATCACGATATTACTAGTTATCACAGACATTCAACTTCACATATATGACACATGAATAATCCGATTACACACCACGTATCTGCTTTTCTGATACTCCATTGGTAAACTGTTATTCTGCAGTACTCTATAAATTGGCCGCATTTATAACAAATTACAAAAACCTTAAAAATTTATTATTTGTCATTTCAAGTGATATGACAAGCGTCCATGGGGATAAACACACACAACATTGTAACAATGGAATATTAATGCTTTCCAAACAACACTTTTTTGCTGTCAATAAAGGACTACTACTGCAAGGGATGTAAAATGTGTGTAGATTTGGCTTTCCACTAGAATTTTATCCTGACATGTTATGATTATCTTATGCTATGTAATAAGAAGCCCATGTGACAAACTATTCACCCTAAAAAACCCTCACTTACATTGTATCCGTACACTTATTGATCATCACAACTTAATTTTATTCTCTTTTTAAGACAAACGCTGCCTGTATTAGTTTTAAAAAATCAACTAAACTGCCATCTGCCATATATTACATCACTAAATTACTTTGCTGATTAAGGTATCACTTACCTTTGTAATAACATTATGTAATAGAAGTACCCAGGTATCACTGCAATGAACTGGTTCCTCAGTAAAGCATCCACTGCCTTCTTTGCTACATAATCTGGTGAATGGGGTCCAAAAGGAAACTTTATGCCTTTAAACATTCCAGTATTAATCCAACCAGGACACACACAGGTGACATGAATACCACTTTTCTTCATCACTAACAATTCTGTCCTCAGGGAATCACTAAAACTAACTGCGGCTGCTTTAGAGGCACAGTAAGCAGCCGCCTTGGCCGTCCCTTTATATGCTGCTACTGAAGCAACATTTAGGATATAGCCGTAGTTATTCTCCAACATCCAAGGCAGAAAAGACTTGACAATCTGAAGTAAAAGAGAATGTTGTTTGCATCTGAACTTCTTTAATAATTATCAACACTACAATTAACACTATTAACACTAATTGCTACAAGTTGTTTACATAAACACATACCCAGTAATGTGCAACTGTGTTTACCATTAGAACCTTTTCAAATTTTGTAGGGTCAATCTCCATGATGCTTTTGCCAGCTACGATTCCAGCATTGTTAACAATCACTGATATATTGCCCACTTCTTTCTTGACCTTCTCCGCCATTCTGAACACAGCTTCTCTGTCTGAGCAATCGCACAAATAAGGATAGGCGTGTGCACCGTAGCTGGCTACCTCGTCAGCTACAGCTCGAACGCTCTCTTCGTTGATGTCCCATAGTACCAGAGATGATCCAAGTTTAGCAAAGGTTACAGCTAGCGAGCGACCAAGCCCACTGCCTGCTCCTGTTATCAAGACTAGTTCGGCGTTCAAATCTTGTGCCTTGGGATTTTTAAACAGCCCTGTTGGCAAACAGAATGTTAATAAGTTCCATAGAACAATCAGAAGTACTTTAACCAGTGCAATAACACCCTTCATAACAAAGTTCAAAGCGTTGATCATTTTTAACGAGTGTCACTGATTGACACTCTGACACTCTGACACTTCAACTCGTATTGTTTCCAAATAGAGCCCGCCAAACAACGTACAGGATTCGATTGTGGTAATTTACATCAGCAAGGACAGTGTCAGTCATGTATTCCAGCATACTATTCAGAAGTTTTAGCAGATTACTGCGTGTTAACATACCAGATAGAACCTTATATTTTATGAATTCGCCTGCTGTAACCCATTCTAAGGTTAAGCTAATTCGATCCAACTGTAAGTTCAACTCCACCGAATCTACTAGTGCCAAGGTGGTTGAAGTAGAAGAATTGCAGACTGATACTCCAGGTATCCTCGAACTGCATCATTTACTACTCAATTTGCCTTCCTTCTTTTTCAGGAATATTTGTGATTGCTTTAAACAGGCCACCGGCTGCAAAGAATGCTATAAATAGAAATCTTGCACTTCAGGTATGTAGCAACTGAACTAACAAGAGCTATTCTTCTATGGTTTCCACAATATCTGAGCTGCAGATCTATGGTTGCAACAGAGCTATGGTAACTGCACTAATGTCAATTTGATTATTAGTGTAAATAGTTTGATGGGGATATGGCTCCAGTTTAGGCAAAGGAGTGTTTCAGTGTATGCCAATTGACAAAACTTACATTTTTCCTGGGCTATATTTCCCTTACTACCACTTGGATTACCACATATAAGGTTGCTTCTCTGTTTCCCGTCCACTGCCCGCATCTGTTCACTATCAGCACTACAAGTATTCCATTATTCCGATTCTTCCCTGCATGGTGTATAGTTAAAAATAATTTTGTAAAATGTCAGCTAACGTGTCAGTGTGCTATCGAGTCAGCACAAATTTACTATACCTGCTGCCTAAATTAAGATGGAGATACAAGCTTAAGTATTCTTTTATACAGTCTCCTATGGCTGTGTTCAGGCAAATAGTGGCTAGAAAAGCAACTACCTACACTGCCCCTGTGCATTGAAAATTTACAAATCACATAATTATGTTATCACAGGGGTATGGAGTATCATGAATGCTCTATTAGAGTGTTTTAACGTTATCCAATTATAGCTGTTGCTAATGAAAGAGTGGTAGTTCTTACAAAATTTTAGCAGTAGTGTCAGTGCAGAACAAGAGAAGGGGTGTCAAATGCCTATACTATGTAGTTTGTAATTGTTTGGCATGACCACTATAACAAGTGCCAAGATAGTAGCATATACTTAAGCACAGTGCTGAAACGTATCCAACAACCATCCTTTTAATACTACTACATGGGTGATGAACACCACAGGTACTACAAACACACCAAGTTTCGTCAAAATCCAAGAGGTAACCGTAAATTCCTTGTTGATTTGGCACAAAATGAATAACCAAATATGTATTCACATCCTCTAGTAGCTACCCAGCAAGTCAAAAATAAATAAAATTTTCATTTACACCTGACTGTTTTATTGGAGTGTATATGAGTGCTCTGTTGATGTTTACGAATGCAGGAGCTGAAGTCTTTTCTGAGATGGAGTGGGAATACTACGTATATTTCCCTAAATTCTCTTCACTTTGCTGCTATGTACTTTTGACTGCTTGCACAATACTCAACAGTCTGCAATCATCTTAGCAGTCTTTTTAAAGGATCATACTATTTATATTTATTCAGACCTGCTGCATCCATAAAACAATTAATCTTTATGACACATTTACTAAAAGACTGGATACTTCATGAATCATTAGATATGCTTTAGGGTGGGCAAATTTAGAGGGCATATGTAGGATACATTTTCCCACAATACTTGCTCAATGAGATTTCCAAGGTAACCTATAGATCAGTCAAGTACTCTAATAGAGCAGTCACTTACTAGGACAATCGTTACGTGTTTAAATTAAAACTACTCAGCAAAGTCTTGAGAATCAATAATAGCACTGATCTATAAGGCCAATAATATTTTGAACATCTTATATACATTATAAAATATAGCCTGGCACACTGCTAACACTACAGTTTGTAAAAATTGTCAATCTTTAATGTGTTTTAAAACACTTGAGATATTTTTCATTTCAGTCAATTTTAGCCACTAATCAGGTATTCCACCTTGTTCCTCTGCAAAATCCTGAATCTACCTCTGAATTTTGCACTCACTACCCCCCCCCCCCCCCCCCTCCTCCCTCCTCAACTCCTTATAGTGGAGTGGGTTCCAATACCTGTATCGCATCAGTGGTAAAACCTCAGTGTAGTAACCATATATGTCATGTAGGTACGTAGCTAAGGTGTAATCCATATGTGCACTTGTAAAACCAAACTATAGAGGTCATTACAGTGGTCCCTCCATAATCCCAACTCATTGGGCTTGGGTGTGTTCAATAAGCCCATACATTTATATACAGAGCTCAGTTAAAATTTAATACAACATACTTTAGGCAAAATACTATAATAGAACAGTCACTTCCACAGTTTGGATAACAGAAAATTCAGATAATTGATGGCCAAAAAACTGGAGGGACTACTGTAGGAGGTTTTATTAGCTAATGAGGTTTCGCTGTAGAAGTATTACTTAAATAAACACCTACTTATAGATGGAGTCAGCAGTCAAAAGTATTCAGACCAGCAGCAATACAAGGGTGGTGATTTTAAAGAGTAACATTCGCGGAATCTTTTGTGTGGGAGCTGACTTGAAAGAGAGAACAATGATGAAGGAAGAAGACATTGCTCCTTTCTTATCACGAGCCAGGCAAGTGGTTGCTGACATGTCAGACCTTCCAGTTCCTGTAATAGCAGCTATTGATGGTATTGCACTGGGTGGTGGTCTGGAAATTGCACTTGGGTGTGACATGAGGATTGCGGGTAAATGATACCATCTCCATTGTGTTAATGCTATTTCAGTATGTATAATGTTCAGCTGATGATGCTAAGATTGGTCTAGTAGAAACAAGACTTGCTGTTATTCCTGGGGGAGGTATAGTACAAGTCATGACTGTGACAGTTGGTATCAATTTAAAATTTTCTTGTTTCACAGGAGGGACACAGCGGTTACCGAGGCTAATAGGAATTGCTAAAGCCAAGGAGATGATATTTTGTGCTAAAGTGTTATCTGGTAAAGAAGCACTGGAGATTGGACTAGCAGAATATTCTGTAGAACAAAATGAAGATGGCAACGCTGCTTATCTTAAAGCTATTGAGCTCGCCAGAGAAATAGCTAACAAGGTTTGTGTCATGACAAGGGGCAGTGGAAACAGTAGGGAGGGTTTGAGGGACCTCCTCCCCTCAACACACACACGCACGCACGCACACACACACACTGAGTTATCTAATAGAGTGATCAACTCTCTGATAGCAACCACATATTATCTCTTAAGTAGCTCCTAAATTACAACACGATGAAAATAGTCTTTTGTAATTGTTTCTTGGGAAGGGGAGCGGCGGCAAATCCCTAGAATGTATGCCAAATTGTTAGCCATCCACTCTACTCTTCCACTGTCTCTGTGTCATGACAAATATAATGTTTAACCAAACAACAAAAATGCCTTGTAACTTAATACACACTGTGATATTCCAAAGGTGATATCAACTGACACATATCCCAAAAAAAATTATCAAAAGCTTTTCTACACTTTTAAATATAATCCATGACTTAACTGGGTACATACATAGCTACCCTACTTTCTGCTTAGTACATTGCATGAAATCATCGATAATAGAGCCAAGTTTCATAGGCTCATATCTGATGAAATTGTGAATACCAGATTTTTAATAAACTGATTTACTGGGATAACTTTGTGCATAGAACGGAAATACTTGCACCATCTATTCTCTGTCAAGTTTACTATGTTGCTCTAGATCTTGTCTGATATTTATACCTAAGGCCATGCAAAGTTAATTGTATGTTTCTGGTGCTACCAATTCCCCAAAATTGACCAGGTATCAGACATTTTTTCTTCTTTTGCAACTCTATACTTACATTTGACATAACAGTACATGAAATTATAAGGAAAAACTAAGTTATTGTATAAAGTTAGTGCATCTTTATAAGAAAAGAGTGTTTACAAGATATGAAAACCTTTAACAGATATAAAATATATTATTATATGGTGATTGTGCGATTCATTCAGCAAAAAAAAACGACCAGGAAGGGAACCAGAAACATATAAAATTCTCCTGGCTTAAACCTGCTGGGAAACTAGACTACAGTGGAACCTCTCTTTACGGACATTTTGGGACCTGGCCACTTGTTGGGACCAAAATTTTTGTCCTTATGCAGTTATGGAGGTTTTTTTCTATCAAATTGATTAATTCGGGGAGTTTGTTAGGAGAGGTTCCACTGTACCTATCAAAGGGCAGTTTCAGAGGTCCCTATGAACCTCAGTCTTACCCCTGAAAAAGGACTAGCTACCTCCTTCAGCTGTCGTTAAACTGAGCTTATAAATAATACTCTAGTCTAGATCTCATTCTAAGCTAAAAGAGAGTGTATAATTTCGAGCTCTAGTTCATACATCACACGATCGACTCTACAAGTAGCGTCTTCGCCATTATTTCTACTTCAAACCTCTCGAGGACAATGATGTTTTCTAAATAGAGCGCATTAAGCACCACTAGAAGGATCGATTGTGGTTTCAAAACGAATCGGAGACAATGTATTCGCGTTTTCTGTTTAAAAATGTAGGTAGTTGCCTTAGAAACAGCGTGTTACGTGTCACCATGCCAAATCGAAATTTGTACTTCACGTCTGTGGTTGCTGCAGCTCGCTCTGCTCCCAACATAATTCGTTTCAACTCCACAGAAGTTGCTAACGACTTTGACGTAGACGAACTGCAGGATGACGCCCCAGGTAAACTAGTCCTGAATAATTCCTTAAGTGTATCATAATGCTTGTTGACTCATTTCGTAGGAATTGTCGTATTTGCCTTGAACAGGCCAGCTGCAAAGAACTCCATTGGGAAAAAATTGCTACTACAGGTAGGCTGATTCAATATATGTTTACGGTATCTGTGGCTGAATCGTGTGATTGATTCCCAGAAATTTCTGGGGCTCCACTGTTGTGCACCATCTCATTTAAATCTGTCATCCCTTCCTGTTAGATGGAGTCAGCAATAAGCAACATGAGAACTAACAGTAACGCAAGGGTGGTGATATTAAAGAGTAACGTTCGTGGAGTGTTCTGTGCTGGAGCTGACTTAAAGGAAAGAAGAACTATGAAGGAAGAGGATGTTGGTCCCTTTGTTGCACGAGCTAGACAAACTATTACTGACATGGCTGAGCTACCAGTTCCTGTTATAGCAGCTATAGATGGTGTTGCATTAGGAGGTGGTCTAGAAATGGCTCTCGGGTGTGACATGAGAATTGTAGGTATGGAGCAGATGTAACCTTCTTTAAAGAATTTTATTTTGTTTTATGCCATTGTAGCTGATGATGCCAAGATTGGTTTGGTTGAAACAAGACTTGCTATCATACCTGGAGCAGGTAAAGTATTAGACAACCTGTGTATAATTACCACGTCAATCCCATACATGGCTAAGGTGGGTATACTTCATGACCCCATTAATAGGACCACCTCATAGTGAACATGTCAAGTGGCTAAAGTGCATTCATAACCTTGTTGATAACACCACCTAGTTCAAGTCCATAATTTTGATAGCATAGGTGGCCCTGCTAGTGAAGTAATGGTGTATAAGTGTAGTAAAGCCATGAACATTGTATGCCATAGTTTTGTATTGCATGTCTGAAGATGTGTTTTGCAAAATTTGTGTGATAATAAGTATCTAATCCAAAACAGCCAAGCTGTAAAAAAAGTGTGCGGCCCTCAGAAAGGCTATGGTGAAAAAAGATGTGAAATCCAAGGTGGCGGCCAAGAAATGGCTGTGATGGTAGGTTAGTGGTAAAAATTTTAATAACGACAATTCAGGTGAATTTTTGTGAAGCGGCACAAAAATTCACCTGAATTGTCATTATTAAAATTTTTACCACTAACCTACCATCACAGCCATTTCTTGGCCGCCACCTTGGATTTCACATCTTTTTTCACCATAGCCTTTCTGAGGGCCGCACACTTTTTTTACAGCTTGGCTGTTTTGGATTAGATTTCATTTCTTTTTGTATTTGTATACCCCAAAGCCGGCCTATGGCCAGCTTTGGGACTTTTTTAACCTATGTTTTTTTCTTTACTACAGGAAGAAGAAAAGATGAAGTAGATGTACTTTAAATATTTTATCAGTAAATGTACAAATTATATATACTGTATAATACATATGTGACCGGATTTGCGAAAAGGGGTCCAATTTGCCAACTTTGACAATTGATAACTTCAGATTGGAAAGAGCTATTGCCTTGATATTTGGGCAGTGGTGAGCACCACTATAGCTGAATACATGGTGAAATGTTC
The DNA here is from genome assembly GCF_963678975.1 of Dysidea avara. NCBI lineage: Eukaryota > Metazoa > Porifera > Demospongiae > Dictyoceratida > Dysideidae > Dysidea > Dysidea avara. The sequence continues at coordinate 20,479,847 of NC_089283.1, forward strand.
AGGTTAATATGTTACTTGAACACTGAGTTATGGTCTCCAACATTTACGGAATTGGATGTGTGTGGAAGACCCCTTTTCGCAAATCCGGTCACATATATTGATTACAGAAATCTCCATGGTGGTTTCTTTGTAACTGAACACTCTACAAGGTGACTTCTTCTAATTGCTCTCTCTACAGGGTGAATTGTTTGTAGCTGAACGATCTACAAGGTAACTTCTTCTAGCTGATCTCTCTACAGGGTGATGTGTTTGTAGCTGAATTTTGTATAGGTGATTTGTTTGCAGCTGAGCTCTTTACAGAATGGTTTCTTTGTAGCTGAACTCTCTAAAAGGTAACTTCTTCTAACTGATCTTTCTACAGGGCAATTTGTTTCTGGCAGAATTTTCTACAGGGTGATTTCTTTGCAGCTGAACTCTCTACATGGTGGTTTCTTTGTAGCTGAACTCTCTACAAGGTAATTTCTTCTAGCTGATCTCTCTACAGGGAGATTTGTTTGTAGCTGAACTATCTACAAGGTAACTTCTTATAGCTGATCTCTACAGGGTGATTTGTTCGTAGTTGAATTCTGTACAGGTGATTTGTTTGCAGCTGAGCTCTTTACAAAATGGTTTCTTTGTAGCTGAACTTTCTCCAAGGTAACTTCTTCTAACTGATCTTTCTACAGGGTGATTTGTTTGTAGCTGAACTATCTACAAGGTAATTTCTTCTTGCTGATCTCTCTACAGGGCGATTTGTTTGTAGCTGAATTCTGTACAAGTGATTTGTTTGCAGCTGAGCTCTTTACAGAATAGTTTCTTTGTAGCTAAACTCTCTACAGGGTGATTTGTTTGTAGCTGAAATCCCTACAAGGTAACTTCTTCTAGCTGATCTCTGTACAGGGTGATTTGTTTGTAGCTGAACTCTCTACAGGTGATTTGTTTGTAGCTGAACTCTACAAGGCGATACTTCTAGGTGATCTCTCTACAGGATTCCTTGTTTCTAACTGAACTCTCAACAGGGTGATCTGTTCATAGCTGAACTTTCTACTGGGTGATTTGTTTGCAGCTGAACTCTCTAAATGGTGGTTTCTTTGTAGCTGAACTCTCTACAATGTGACTTCTTCTAGCTGAACTCTCTACAAGGTGACTTGTTTCTAGCTGATCTCTCTACAGGGTGACTTGTTTCTAGCTGAACTCTCTACAGGTGATTTGTTTGTAGCTGAACTCTCTACATGGTGGTTTCGTTGTAGCTGAACTCTCTACAAGGTAACTTCTTCTAGCTGATCTTTTTCACTGCATATTTGTTTGTAGCTGAGTTCTCTACAGGGTGATTTGTTTGCAGCTGAACTCTCTACATGGGAGTTTCATTGTAGCTGAACTCTCTACAATGTGACTTCTTCTAGCTGAACTCTCTACAGGGTGACTTGTTTCTAGCTGAACTCTCTACAGGTGATTTGTTTGCAGCTGAACTCTCTACATGGTGGTTTCTTTGTAGCTGAACTCTCTACAAGGTAACTTCTTCTAGCCGATCTTTCTACAAGGTGATTGAGTTTTTTTGCAGCTGAACTCTTTACATGGTGGTTGCTTTGTAGCTGAACTCTCTAAAAGGTGACTTCTTCTAGCTGAACTCTCTACAGGATGATTTGTTTGCAGCTGGATTCTCTACGTGGTAGTTTCTTTGTAGCTGAACACTCTACAATGTGACTTCTTCTAGCTGAACTCTCTACAGGGTGACTTGTTTCTAGCTGATCTCTCTACAGGGTGACTTGTTTCTAGCTGAACTCTCTACAGGTGATTTGTTTGCAGCTGAACTCTCTACATGGTGGTTTCTTTGTAGCTGAACTCTCTACAAGGTAACTTCTTCTAGCTGATCTTTCTACAGGGTGATTTATTTGCAGCTTAACTCTCTACAAGGTGACTTCTTCTAGCTGAACTCTCTACAGAGTGATTGATTTTTTTTGCAGCTGAACTCTCTACATGGTGGTTTCTTTGTAACTTAACTCTCTCCAGGGTGATTTGTTTGTAGCTGAACTCTCTACAGGGTGATCTGTTCATAGCTGAACTCCCTATAAGGTAACTTCTTCTAGCTAATCTTTCTACAGGGCGATTTGTTTGTACCTGAGTTCTCTACAGGGTGATTTGTTTGCAGCTGAACTCTACATGGTAGCTTCTTTGTAGCTCTACAATGTTACTTCTTCTAGCTGAACTCTCTACAAGGTGACTTGTTTCTAGCTGATCTCTCTACAGGGTGACTTGTTTCTAGCTGAACTCTCTACAGGTGATATGTTTGCAGCTGAACTCTCTACATGATTGTTTCTTTGTAGCTGAACTCTCTACAAGGTAATTTCTTCTAGCTGATCTCTCTACAGGCCGATTTGTTTGTAGCTGAACTCTCTACATGATGGTTTCTTTGTAGCTGAATTCTCTACAAGGTGATTTCTTCTATAGCTGATCTTTCTACAGGGTGATTTGTTTGTAGTTAAACTCTCTACACGATAGATTCTTTGTAGCTGAACTCTCTACAAGGTGATTTCTTCTATAGCTGATCTTTCTACAGGGTGATTTGTTTGTACCTGAACTATCTACATGATGGTTTCTTTTTAGCTGAACTCTCTACAAGGTAACTTCTTCTAGCTGATCTCTCTACAGGACAATTTGTTTGTACCTGAACTCTCACATGATTGTTTCTTTGAAGCTGAACTCTCTACGAGGTGATTTCTTCTAGCTGATCTTTCTACAGGGTGATTTGTTTGTAGCAGAACTCTCTACAAGGTAACTTCTTCTAGCTGATCTCTCTACAGGGTGATTTGTTTGTAGCTGAATTCTGTACAGGTGATTTGTTTGCAGCTGAGCTCTTTACAGAATGGTTTCTTTGTAGCTCAACTCTCTACAAGGTAACTTCTTCTAGCTGATGTATCTACAGGGTCACTAGTTTGTAGCTGAATTCTCTACATGGTGGTTTCTTTGTAACTGAAGTATCTACAAGGTGACATCTTCTAGCTGATCTTTCAACAGGGTGATTTGTTTGTATCTGAACTCTCTACAAGAAATCTTCTTCTAACTGATGTTTTAACAGGGTGAATTGTTTGTAGCTGAACTCTCTACAGGGTGATTTGTTTGTAGCTGATCTCTATACAGGTTACTTATTTCTAACTGATCTCTTGAATTCTGTTCAGGGTGACTGCTCTATTAGGATGACTGCTCTATTAGAGTATCTCGATCTCGCAATTGCTACACCAAGTTGGATTTCGTGTTATAACTCCGTGGCTTTAAGTCTGATTCTTCTACACCATTGAAGAGCCTTTCTAAGATGATAACTCCATCTGTACAGCGATTTTGAAAGCATTACCCCAAGCGGTTTACCTGGTAGGCGTGGCAAGCATAATAATAATAATAATAATAAAATAAAAATATTAAAAATTAGCTAATCTCGATTGCGTAATTGTTACACACTGTTGATTTTTTCGCTTTATCTTCCTGGTTTTTAGCTCGATTTCTTTCAAACCACAAAAGGTTTGAGGTTCAATAGTTAACCTATTCACCCACCGATTTTCAGCTTCTTCCCATACGCGGTTTACCCTGTAGGCGTGACAACATATTGGTGTTATTTTTCGTGCATAATCGCTCATAACTCTTTGTCTGTTTATGGTATTCCAGCCAAAGTTGGTACCGAGATGCGCCTTTATACCCCCCTTCTGTGTGCCAAATTTCAAGGCAATCGGATAACGCGTTCGAGTTTTATAGCAGTTTTTGTAAGTGTGCGACAAGAAAAAGAAAAATAAGAAGAAGAAGAAGAAGAAGAAGAAGAAGAAAAAAAAAACGAAGAAACTCAGCCAATTTTTGAAGTCGCATATCTCGGGAACGCGCGAAGCGATTTCGCTCAAATTTGGAATGTAGAGTGCTGCAGTTGGGGGGCATGTCCACAGCAAAAATCGTCTTGTTTCATCAAGGAAGCACAGAGCTACGGAGGTGCGAAAATTGCGTTTTCTTTCTTCCTGTCAATATACTCACGGGTGTTACGCGCCGGCTTCTTGGGCCGCACGACACACTACCGTGTGTCTTGATTCACTGGTTCTGTGCCAGCTGTGATAAGCTGCTTATGGGTTATATCAGGAGCTTATAGGAGCGTGATACTAGTGGTTCCAACATTTGACTAATTACTTAAACCTCAAGTCCATGTCGGGCATTCATCCTATATTCACTGCTACTCAGTGGGTTATATCAAAAAGTCCTGTGTAGTTTGGTAAATGAGCTAAGGTTGTTGAATCTACTATTCACAAAGTACTGGATAGTGCCATGAGTCAGTTCATTAATAGTTTTTGCTGACACTAGCAATCTTAAAAACATGATCATACAGATATATCCCATTCCACCATGGTCAGTTCACCTGTAGAAATAAATACTACATTTATATTTTCCAAAAAATTTACATAATACACACGAGGCATACCATGTATCCAGTAAATCTTAGAGCATAATTAGTATAAGAAACCTTACACCTGTATTTAAAATAGGTTGCAGAAAATCTTCACACCTACTTACCTTAATCATTGTGAATGAAACGTTTTAACTCGTCGCTTCTGGTGCATTGTCAGGTACTTGAAGTAATCTCACTGTTTATTGCTATTCCTGATTAAGTCTCAGGTACAGTTACTCAGCTACTGTACCTGCCAATATACACAAATCATGTCTTCATTAGACTTCATAGTTGTTGTGAGACTTTCATTTTAAAATTTAAGGGGTGGGGGTAGGAGTTCGTCAAGGGGGGAAGCACCCTCCCTTAAATGAAGCCCTGCCACTAAGCCATGTAACTGTTTATATGTGTGCAGTTTTGAGATATTTTATGTGTCAGTGTTACAAGATAATGTTTTACAGTAATGTAGCAGTCTCATCAGCTACATATATTAGGATAAATAAACCAAACTATGTAGTTTTTAGTGTATTGTAAAGTAAGGAGTCGTTTATTCAGATCATTTTTTTTTTTCCTACAGGAGGGACACAGCGGTTGCCAAGACTGGTAGGAGTGGCAAAGGCCAAGGAGTTGATATTTTGTGCTAAAGTATTATCTGGTAAAGAAGCACTGGAGATTGGACTAGCAGAATACTCTGTAGAACAAAATGAAGATGGTAATGCTGCTTATCTCAAAGCTATTGAGCTCGCCAGAGAAATAGCCAGCAAGGTTTGTGTCATGACGTCATGCACAATTTTAACCAATGAAAATGAGTTGTATGGTGTAACGAAGGCGACGCGTTCACTCCACGAAAACAGTTTCTTGCTTGTAAAGGCTCTTGTTACAAGTGTCTCGCTAAATCTGTACAGATTACGTTTCGAGAATGGCTGCTGCTAACGCTTTTCCTAGTAGGCTGAGCGATCCGAAAGTGATGTCTTTGTTGAAGAAACATCTTACTTATGCTGTTTTCGACCAACTAAAGGAGAAGAAAACGTCGCGTGGAGTTACTATCGACGATTGTATCCGATCTGGTGTGGAGAATCCGGACTCTGGGGTTGGGCTTTATGCCGGAGACGAGGAATGTTACACGCTATTCTCTCCTCTGTTTACTCCGCTTATCGAGGACTACCACGTACCGTACAAAGTTAAAACGCTGCATTCTTCCAATATGGACCCCAGCCAAATCAACTGCCCTAATCCCGACCCAGACGGAAAGTACATACGTTCCACTCGTATCCGCGTTGCCCGTAATCTGAAGGGATTTGGTCTTGCTCCCACTCTAACTAAACAAGAACGTCTTGATGTGGAGAAGAAAGTGGTTGAAGTGTTGACATCTTTGACTGGAGACCTGGCAGGGAATACTACCCCCTACAAGGAATGGACGAGGCCACCAGACAGCAGTTAGTTAATGATCACTTTCTGTTCAAGAGGGGTGACCGGTTTTTGGAATCTGCTGGCATTAACAAAGAGTGGCCTGAAGGCCGTGGAATCTTCCACAACGAGAAGAAAACTTTTCTAGTGTGGGTAAATGAAGAGGACCAGCTTCGTATCATTAGTATGGAGAAGGGTAGTGACATTGGATCAGTTTTCCGTCGTCTCTGCAAGGCCGTGAATGAAATTGATGCCAAGATTGGTTTTCAGCATACCAAAAGTTTAGGATATCTCACTGCCTGCCCCACTAACCTTGGTACTGGAATGAGAGCTAGTGTGCACATCAAAATCCCCAATGCTTACAAACACCCTGACTTTAAGGCCGTCTGCAACAAGTACCAGATCCAAGCTCGTGGTATTCATGGTGAACACAGTGAATCTACTGGTGAAGATGCTGGAGTATATGATATCAGCAACAAGCGTCGTCTAGGCCTGTCTGAAGTACAGTGTGTACAAGACATGTATGATGGTGTCATGAAGCTGCTGGAGATGGAGAAGAAATGCCAATAAATGCTGAATGACTGACTGTTTTTATTAATTGTACAATATTTTCTGTTAAAACATCAACAATTTCAGCTAATTTTGACTTAAACTGATGTTCTAGCTATTTATGGGACAAATTTTTATATAGCCCACAGTTTTTCCTCCTCACAAAAGCATGTTGAGTGGCTATGCTTGAGAATGGTATGCCACATAGCTACTGAGAGATTGGTATCTTGTATAATGCTTTATCTTACTGCACATGTAGATAGTACTAGATACAATTGTAATTAAATTAAGTGTCTTCACTTTTCATATAGGGGCCAGTTGCCATCAAGCTAGCTAAAAAAGCAATCAATACTGGGGCTCAGGTGAGCAGTACTGACTGTGATGTGTTGAGGTAATTTTAATTTTCATAGACTGACTTATCTACTGCTCTGAAAGTGGAGGAGTCCTGCTATGCACAGGTAACATGTCCTGCCTAAATGTACAGTTGAGTTTACTCTAACAGAACACACACTTGCATACAGTAGTACTAGTGTTACACGTACTGTGAATGAAGACACTTGCATGCAGTACAATGGGAAAATTTTGATGAAAGAGGAAGTTGATGAATTTGACAAATGGTATAATTCATCAAACCTAAATTAGCACCTTCAATAGCCTATCTATGACTTTGTGGTTTTTGTCAACATTAAATTTTAATTTATCAATTCTGGTGAAGTGACAATTTGACTTTTCCTTCCATCATAATTTCCTGTTGTATAGTTATCCAATTACTAAGTCAAGTTCCAAAATGTTTCTTAGTGTGTTAACTGGTCTACATTATCTGGTTGGTCCGAAGGTGTTCTTTAAAAAGTATTACAATTAGTACCCTTGGATTGTTACTGTACGTAAGCTGGCTCATGCCAGCTATGCATACCTTCAATTGTCTAACTGGTCTGTACGTGCAACCGCATATTCATACATTGGCAATGTTTGTTGTTACCAGCAGCACTTGAGTTTGTGCAAGTAGCCCTTTTGTTTTGTTTGCAATGTTGTACCCCACAATTTCGAGATGTAAATATTATGCAGTACCCTCACTACTGTCTATTAATTTAGAATACATCATTTTTTCACCCCAGGTTATTCCGACTGAAGATAGACTAGAAGGATTAAAAGCTTTCCAAGAAAAGAGACCACCTCAATACAAAGGAAAGTAGGAAAGTCAAGTGTAATAAATAAACCACATTGTTTGTACAAAATATGTAACATTCGTCATTGTGATTATAAAAATTATATTATGAAATTAAGTCAAAAAATCTACACCTTCAGTGTGTATATATTAATTGTATAAGTGAACGGGTTGTCAATGGCAAATAATATATTAATGGCTTTGTGTCACTGGAGACAGCACATCTCAGCTATTTTCTTGTGATCTTGTGTCACCATCTCATTCTTGAGTAAACGAGATGTTCCTGTATGGAAAATAGTTTGGTTTTGGGCTTAAAGTTAAAACACTTTAGTAACTAAACTGTCACACGGGCACAATAATGGAGGTACTCCTGGTTGTTTTATTGGAATATTCTATCAGTTACTAACTCACATGGCCTTAGGGGTAAAAGTTTCTAACCAATTATCAAGTACAAAATTTGCTACAAAGAGATATGTATTGAGGTCATTATATCAGCTATAGCACACTCGAGTAGATCCCAAACATAGATCACCACGTGATAGTAGTGATCATACGACAAGCATACCTAACATGTACGTCAATGACCTATTGTGTGTGACCTTGATGATAAGGATACTTCATTCATAAATGAAACCATACTTTAGGTGTTTTGGTCCTGTTAAATAGCCTTTTCTCACTGGCACACATCAATGCACAGGTACACACAAATAATATACCTGACAATTCTAAGCATTTCTTTGACAGCAATAGGTATTCATAAAACTCAACAGAATTCAGTGACTGAGAATTGATTTCTTCCAGCACATCCTACATAATACATATATAACACATATAGTCAGCAACTGATCATACAATGGCTGTCTTACTAGGAGTTCTTGTTTGGTGATCACCATTCCATGTTCAAGTACTTGTGTTATAGCAGTTGTAAGCTACAGCAAGGAGTGCAAAAAGTTAGTTGCAAACATCTGCCTTTTTGGCATACTCTTAGGTGTCACAATGGTACTTCAGAAAGGAACACACAAACAGCAAATATGAGACCTGCTGAGTGAAATCCGACTTGTTTGAGATAAATGCCATTGAAATACATTGCATTAAAAATGCATGCTACATAAATAATTTTACATTGCTGCAGTAAACAGTGAAGAAATTCATATACCAATGGATTCGCCTCTTCATGGAGAGTAAGAATATCTGTTTTGTTTTCGTGCCATGAAGCAGTGGTAAAATGTAACTTTATTATCACCGTTTCTAAGCTTGAACAACCTTCTAGGGTGGGTGTATTTAGGCCAAAAACTGTATCTGTAGCCCACTGTACTGGAGACTTACAATCAAGTACTTGTAATTTCTTTCCAAACAGGCACTACACAAATCAATTGTTTTGCTCTCTTTTTGTATAAACACATAAGGCCGAAGCTTTAACAGCCCAATGGTTTTTTTCCCTCTAGACAACAAAAGTCATAAAATGAAAATGCAAACAAGTCGGATTTTTGCTCAGTGGATCACATATTTTCATTTTTGTATACAGGTAAACCTTGTGATGCACTACACTTTAGACTCTGTAAAAAAATCACCACTGCAAATGTACATAATATGTGACCGGATTTGCGAAAAGGTACCTTTCCCACACATTTGACATACCAGCAAACAAAATGATGTAACATTTGACTCCTTATACTGATTACCTTGTTCTTAGTATCAAAATGTAGCCAGATACTGTAGCTACATTCATTGAACATTTCAAGCAATTATATGCCATGATAAAAAAAGGTATGAAGCTTTAAAGTTCAAAAAATGGGTCACATTTTGTGTGTGAAAAAGGTACCTTTTCGCAAATCCGGTCACATATGGATACCTTATAGTACAGCAAAGATAGGTATTTTATAAACCCACAACTCTTCTCATATGCTAAAACTTGGAAAAGAGGAAACTATACTTTGAGAAGGTCCCAAGGTATTCCTTAGCAGTACACACTTTAAAATGACAAGAAATCCAGGCAACTTATAGTTGGACTCAGGTGTGATAGGGTACACAGTATTACCTCACTCAGATCCAGAGTGTAGTCATTGTTAGTGTCATACTCCATGAAATTCTCAAAGTGGTTACAAATCTGTTAACAAAGAGACCACACTACACTGACCAGTCTGGACTAGGTGTTACCTGCTCTTCAGTGAGGTGAGGGAAACATGTCAACACCTCTTTAATCTTCAGTATTCCATTCTCCTTATCAACCAGGCTTGGAACTGTTGCTACGTAGGTATACGTGTGAATTAGTAGCAGTTTAAATAAAGTATTTGCTGTTTCAGCATACATGCTATTTAATCTGCAAACAACAAAGGCTTGTGTATCTGCAAAATTTTAAAATCTCATTAATCTGACTAGCCAACTGGTAATTCACTTATGCAACTCATTTTTTTTGGCCTAGTCTCACTGATCGTCATAACTATCTGTCTGTGTCAACACTGTATGATATCCTCGACAACAGAACATCTCTTAACTTTTATGCTTGCTTACTATCGCTGTAATACTTCCTGCACCAAAGCCCATGAACTGTCTATTGTACCTTTACTATCTTCTATCAACAGTCACCGTTATTCTTTTTTTTGTGAATACTGTATTTTTGTAGAACACTGTATCATTTGATACACTCACTATTAAATCTGTAAATTATTTTCGTCACTCCATTTATCATCTTTTTTCTACGTAGCTTTTTAAGTCTCTGTGTGTGTTTTGCTTATTGTAACTATTGTTTCTTTTCTTTGTAGTGTACTTTTTGTGTTGTTATTCTTTGTCCTTGTAGTGTTATTTTTGTAATGTATGTGTTTAGGGAAGCACCCTTGTACAGGCTATGCCTTTTGGTGCCACCCTGTCATTTTGACAAATTAGATAAATAAATAAATAAATTCGCTTTATTTTTACACAAAAAAAACTTTCGTGTAAAAATATTTTCGTATGATTTAGTGAATGACTGCTCTATTAGAGTAGTTTGATCTTATGTAAAAATTTTCTTGTAAGAAATTTTCATGCAAATTGTTGCATACAAAAATTATTTTACAAAAAAAAGCAACTTATGGTAGACAAATTTCTTTTCTTAAAGAAAAACAGCTGGAAGCAGATGTGCCTGTCTGCTTAAACCTCAAATATTTGTTTTTAAATTCCAAAATCCTGAGAAGTACAACACAGCATTCTGACTAAGTTTGGAATAAGGTATGTACAGTCTATTTCCAGTTGGTTGACTAGGGAAACAAAGTGTTCAAAGTCATGTGCTTGAAAGTAGCCAATGAGATCAGTAGCCTTCTGCTATATAAACTAGCGTCATCCACCAGGCGTGAAATTTCATCGGTTATTTCTATTCATGTGATATTTTTGCATTTGGCCTATGTGGACAACCAACCTGAAACAGACTGTACATCACCTTTAGAATTCAGATATTACGTGATCACCTACCCTTTGTAAAGTCAACCGGTTGCTGTGTGGATTGAGTTTTAATCCGTGATTTTCTGGGCAAGGGCATAGAGTTGGAACCTGTTTCTGCCTTCAGCTTTCTTCTTGAGTGAGTTGTCTTTTCTTCTTGTGCTTCCTGATAGTTTAGTGAGATTTGTGACATTCTGGTTGCAAGTTTCTTTTGTTGTTTCATGTCAGTACTGCTTGAGCTGGCTAAAGGGGACTTGGAACCAATTGGTGATATATTGGCTTTAGCTCTGGATGAGGCGAAAGATGATGACCGCAAACTTTCTGATTTGGGTGACCTCCAAGCCCCTTGCACGGCACGTTTTTTGATTAACGGGGACACCAAAGCTTCAACATGGCGTGATCCTTTCCTATCAAGACCTAGTGAGTTACGTCTTTGCCTACTGGCTACATGTTTGGGTGCAACAGAAATAGCTTCAATATTAGATTTGGGTGTTGCTTGCTCTCTATACACATGTGTAGTGTGTTGATTGTGAGCCTGAAGCTTTTCTTTCACTTCAACTACAAAATTAGAAGTGGCCGAAGTAAGATTAGCACTGGGAGCAAGGATCGGTAGACTGGAAATGGATCCCCTGTCATCATTATCATCATCAGAATCAACAGATTCTGTTCCATCATTTTCAATACCAGCAGCAACACTGCTAGAATCAAAAGACTCCAAGCTGACACAACTGGATGAGGTCTCCATTCCTTTCTTCCTCAGCATTAATGAAGAACCAGTGATGTCCTGAAAGAGCAAGCAACATATACAGCATGACTAAAATGCACACCTAATATAGTTGCACAACACACACAGACATACAAACACACACTTACTGATGTTAGACCAATATAATGAGTTGGCAATGCAAATCGGAGGGATGACAAGTTTCCTTATAAAACAAGACCCAATACATATAATACACATAGCACACAGGACAAAGTTTATTGGTATTATTGTTGTAGTTTACCTGCTGCACAAGAATCATAAATTGTATCAAACATGGCTGAAAGATTCTTCCAAGATGGCATGCTCTCCTCTGTGACATATTTCTGCATTAGTACCCTAACAACACAATGACAACAGTACTAAAAAAAGAGAATTACCGTATAGCGGGTTTTAATCGTGAGGACTTTAATCTCGCGTTTTGGGCACTTCACAATATTAGAATTCGCGACGTATTAGAATTCACGACATATTTTAGTGAAAACTTGTGTTGGATCATTCGACAACAAACTAAGTGCTTGTTTATATACATAACAGCTTGTTGATTATTTATAAAGGCTCAATCAGTTACTCATTGCTCTATACAACACATGTTTTTTCACCAAACATCGCTGAATACAGCTGCCCTATCCCTTTGGTGAGCTTCAGGCGCCTGCATCAATTTATCATGGATACAAGCATAGATACAAAGAAACATGGCTAACATGACAAAATTTCATTGCTTTCCATCTCTATGTTAACACTTATAACAATAAGTAATAAATTCTTGCGAGGAATTTAATGTTGCGAATTTGCCACCTCACAAGATTAATGTTGCATGATTTTATTTTCACAAGTAAATTTGTCCATGAGAAAAACCCGCTATACAGCCAAAGGTTTTAGACATGATGGATGGCATCCAGCTAATAACAAGAGCAGGCTTCCAAACCCTTGAATATCTGAACAGAAGTGACTGTCCTATTAGAGAAAATTTGTCAACAGGTTTACGTTCTTTCAGGTTGCTTACTGGAGTAGTTGAACAAAAGCTCTCTATATTATACGTATGTACTTGGTTAAATGCCACACCTTGAAACTTAAGCAATGCCACAGTCGTTTTAAAATTATGAGCTTAAACATTGTTATCAACAGTGAGTAGTGGTTGAGTTTGTTTAGTTGCTGCATTGAGTTTTGGAAATAAAGTAATAACCAAGTAAATACGGTTCATGTAAACGATTTGGCTACACTCAGGCCATGTCAACTTAATCAGTTGTTTCATTGGCTCAACCATCCCTCTCACATGTGGACAGTACATGTAGTCTTACAAATGATGACAATATACCTGAAGTCAACTCGCAGGCCTCGCAGAACACCAACAAAACACTTCTGCTGTTCCGCAACCTCTTTCTCAAGTCTTGCTACCACCTGTGAGCCATAAGATTACTTTAAGTGAAGTAGATATTATCAAGTTGCTTACCGTTCTTTTGACATGAAGTTCTTGTTTAACCTTGTCCAGCTCCTTCTGGCAATCTGAAGAAGGAACAACATATTATAGTGTAAGTGTGTGTTTGGCACTGTATGTACCAATGTGTGATACATATCAAAATGTTGCACGTTTGTGTATTGATACACTGCAATCACAAAGTTCTGGTCTAGTGCAAATCAGCATTTCAATTAGCTTGTTTACCTGCCTCCTAGACAACAGTGTTACAGAATGGGGGTTACTATTCAGTGGACTGGACTACTGGACTGGACTACTGGACTAGAACACTGGACTGGAACACTGGACTGACATATTTTTGGTTTTTGCACATTCTACGGTTGGATTTACGGAGTCTTGCTAGTAAGCACCCTTATGGCACCTGCAGCCCACTTCTAAATGCTGAAGACGAACAGTGGAATATGCGAAAACTGTCTCTTAATATTTTCGCTGCTGTTTATTATGCCACTATACAACACTTATTCCTTACCCTGGTGTGTAGTAATTGAATGTGACAGCAATGGTTCACCAGCAATCCACTAGCCAGTAGACAAGATATCCTTAGAGCAAGCTTGAGGAGCAAGCTAGTCTCACCAGCATGGCCAGACCTCTAGACTTGCCTCTAGTTCAGTGCAGGGGCTTACCAATTAGAGATTTTTCAGTATGGGCACTTATAATCTTTAATTGATAAGCCCTTGCACTGAGACAGAAGTCTGGCAGCGAGACTAGCTTGCTTGCTCCTCAAGCTTGCTCTAAGGATATAACTCAAAGGATACCGTCTACTGGCTAGTTGATTGCTGATTAACTATTGCTGTCACAATCAATTCCCTGCACTGCCTGCAGCATTACTACACACCAGGGTAAGAAATAAGTGTTGTATAGTGGCATAATGTACAGTAGTGAAATTATCAAGATAAGAGACAGTTTTCACATATTCCATTGTTCATCTTCAGCGTTTAGAAGTGGGCTGCAGGTGCCTTAAGGGTACTTTCTGGCAAGACTCCATAAATCCAACCATAGAATGTGCAAAAATCAAAAATATGTCAGTCCAGTGTTCCAGTCCAGTGTTCCAGTCCAGTAGTCCAGTCCACTGAATAGTAACCCCCGTTACAGAATAATGCTGTATAGCATATCAGTCAATTGCAAAATTTTAACCTCAAACCTAACTCACTATACACTAACTACTTTTGAACAATGACAGCTGCCCACATATTACGCACTATACAAATTGTACTGAATTACTGTATGTATCTACATAGTTGTTGGATGCAGTTTCTTGGACATATCTATACATGCACAATACAGTGGTCCTTACCTTCCTTAGACTGCCTCAACTCCAGCTCCACCATCAGTTCATACTTCTTAATCTGCTCCTGTAGACTCTGTTATTTGGAACAGATTATGAACAATAACCAGAAACAGTGTACATAACACAACATACAGGTATTGTATAAGTGGTAAAAACCGTAGTAGACAAACTAACAAGGTCAACTGTTTAAACTTGGCCAATGAAAAATCTCCAAATTCACCGTACAATTTGCAAGTACATGCTATTGCAGTTAATAAGGTCAGGAGATGTTGGCCGAAAAGAATAAGCCTTGATTGTTAATAAGGGCACATTTGGGACTGAAAAATATAGACACCGTATTAACGATCAAGTCTTATTAGTGACACTATAACTTTGTTTATGAGGTGGTCTAGCATATTAATGGAAGTGATGGAACATGGCCAAGGTGGTCTGATTAAAGAGGTAGCTGCAAAGTGTGTATACTCACTATCCCTTTGCCTCATAAAGACCTCACTAGACCACTCCATTATAATGACCATGTCGAGTACGTCTCAAACATAGATAGCTAAGGTATACAATTAGGTTTAACACACAGATACATAGCAAATGGTGTACTCATTAATAAGACCATCTCTTTATAGTGACCAAGCCAAGTAGGTCCCAAATGGAACTTTATGATCTACTAAAGTGGCCATATTTTTGGTCTCAAATGTGGTCCTATTAATGAGGTCTCGGCATATATTCAACACGCTTGATATTGTGATGATGGTATGTCTGTGACAGTTGAAGAAACAAAAATTCTTAACTTAGGATATCTACAAACTCAGGCACACAAAACATTTGTGTACATAAAATTAATCCAGGCCATCCATAACTGACAAGCTTAATGTGATGAGTTTACAAGCAGACAAGTTAAAGAACATCTAGTTAAGAATACACCCTAACATTTCTATACCGTACCATACACAACTGTCCCACGCAAAAACTGACATTTCAAGTTGAAAAACCACACAAGAAATATGTAGTACATTTTGTACAGCAAAGACCTCCCACATTAAGACTCAAAAACATAAGATTTTCAGCACCACAAACTGTCTGTAATTCAACTTCCCTTCACGTACATACAGTATATAGTATACAGCAAAAACCCCACTAAGGCAGACACAAATAAGAACTTGATTTATTAGAACCAGCTACGCTGAACAAATATGCAAGCAAAAAAAATCCACTGGTCCCATTTAAATTTCAAGAGGTTGCATTGTATTCTGTATGCATCAAATGATTGAGGATTAAACATCTCACTTGTATTGTCTTCCTGGAGTTGTCCTTGCTGTTGGCATATTCTTCTTGTACTTGAGCAAGATCTGCACTCAGGGCTTCTTGTCTAACATGCAATGGCACCATGAAGTATGTACATACGCGTTTGTATCTGTGTATGTATTTATACACACTACACCACACACGCACACACAACACACACACAAACACTATTCTATTTAAGTACAATTACTGTAACTTCATTAATGTAGCACAAACAAACACTGCAATTACACCATCATAATCATATACCAACAAATCAAGGACACAATACAGTTTCCATAACAACTACAAACTCACTGGTTCTTAGTAGTCTCTAGTAGTCGTTTCTTCTCCCTCTCCCACAACACAACATTACTGACCCTCTCCAGCCTGGACAGGTGGGTAATACACACCACATAAACATGGTATACTGTCAAATATTTATAGCATCTTAGTGTGAATAAACAAATGCCTAAATAAGGAAGCATCTTTAACGAGTTAGTAATTGATTTGGAATTAGAGAGATTATAATAGGCAGTGAGTTATCTGAATTTAAAATATGGTCTATAGTGTAATGAAATCACACTATAATTTATGAGGTTATAAAGTACATCTTGTTATTAAGTACTATTATAATGAGACCTGTGTGTGAAGCGGATGCTAATTGAGGAATCAAATTTCACAATTGTGCTTACATAATTAATTTTAGTCGTGTGCAGGGTGAACATTCTTAGGAGATGGCCAGATTAAGTAGATTATCAATCATGCTTATTACTTGGAATCAATTTCTGACTTAGAGAGGTGACCAAAAGGTGCCGTATGTAAAAACATACACGTTGTGTGTATAATAGACAACTTGATTTCTTTTAGCAAATATATCTTAAATTTAAGGACTAAATGGCTATACATGAGTATATCATAACATACACAGCTATTCGGTCTCTTTTTTCTTTCAGTTGGTTTTCTAACAACTTCACCATTTCTTCCAGCCTTTGAAGCCTTCGTTGGGATTGGTCATACCTGTAGATGATGACAGAACAATTGTGTAATAAGTCACTCACGAGTACAATTATTAAACACTGTGGTCCAAAGGGTTGCTGTTACCATCTCAAACTACCAACCCATTATTCAAGTCAAGAGATCTCTGCAATGTTTGTGTAATGGAGTACGATTCTTGGTAGCTGTTATACAGTACACGCAGACAGCACGGTAAGCAAGCACTGCATTTCATTATACTTACTAATTCAACTGTTTCACAATACACAGAGCAGCTAACTAGTATATGTGTAATTTGACAGATATAAAATCTATTACATACATGTTATATATTGCCAAGTTTTCTCATACAGGCCTTGTAAAAAGGAATGCAAGTTCCATTGATGTGACTAGGAATCTAGAGGAAACCTGTGCCACACAGTGGTGGGTAATTAGCTCTTGTTAGCACATACATAGCATTTACATATAGAGAGGCGGAGAAGGTTGGGGTAACAGCTTGACTATAGAGATAGGTGCAGCATTTCGATGTAAAAGGGCAAAAAGCTGCAGTGTATGCTCACTACCCCTAGGAGGGCAGGAGCGCACACGACAGGAGCTGGGAACGTGCGCGCCGTCCCAACTCACTTTACTATTGATTCCTAAATGTATTTAAAATCTAACCAAGCCGTTTGCTATATCCACACTATCATAGATCCTTGACACGGTCGTGTAATATCGAGTGTAATAAGAAGACGATAGTGGTACATGGTCTCTACTTCTTACTTGTACTTCAGAGCGTCATATTCTTGGGTTCGATTCATGCCGAGTAGCAGAAACACGAGCAGAAAAGTCAAATTCTTGGTCAATTTATCGAAATGGCCAGACCTAAAATAAATTCTATATCAAGAAAGTAAACAGTTATATCTTACCTAGCAATAATCCATTGGGACGAGAGAGAGAGTACCGATACATTGACTACGATTTAAACCATGGAAGAATGAGTGGTGTTTACGTAACAGCAAATTTTTAAATTAAACCAATAATTATTTTAAAGGCGCTTGTTCTTGCTGGGAAACCACTGAAACTCCGGTCCTCAGGTTGGTTAGGAAAGTAGCCAGGATTCTTCAAAGAGTGTTTCAATACTGCTGGGGGTTCAGCTCCCAGCCACGAGAGACCTTGATGGCCAGCTAGCTATAGTTAGCTAAAATTATGAAGCTAGTTAGCTTGCTATTAGAATGGTGCACAAAACTATCAAAAATGCCCATCTCAGACAGTTTAATACATTTTTTTTCATGTGGCAGGTTAAAAATTGCATGTATACACAACTTTAAAAATACTCTCATCATACAGAATCAATCTCAGATGGTATAGCTAGTAACACTAAAAATTTAGGCTAGCTGCATAACCTATTCTTACACTACAGTGATGGCCATTCAATATCCAAGTCAATCTCTGCTTAAATTAAGCCCGTTTTCAAAATAGCACATGTAGCTACACTCAACCCCTCTCAGCCAAATAATGAATTCAATTTTTTGTTTTGTTTTTTGTTTCAAGACGAATGGCCCGGGCTATAATATACATATAGCTATATATACACAGAAAAATTTGGAATTTTCAACTAGAGTAGGGACCATAGCACATCGATAAAAAGTACTGAAACAAGCTGGAGTAGTGCACAATATTAAATCACAGTAAAACAATAAAAAGTGTTATATCCTTACTGTGCATTTCCATTATATGGTACTTCTTATTGTTTGTCTGTGATTTAATATCGTGCACTACTCCAGCTTGTTTCAGTACTTTTTATCGATGTGCTATGGTCCCTACTCTAGTTGAAAATTCCAAATTTTTCTGTATACTTGTTTGTTAACTTTTTTGTAAATAATTATTATGACTGGTGAACCCACGCATACCACATCTGAAATGGCATCCATGCCCCAATTATCGTTTGAAAAGTGAAGTATCCATTATGCTTCATTGTCAGCTTTGTTCAACCCGTTACGCAGCATTTTGAATCAAGAAATGTTCGAAAAGCACCTCTGCAATCCACGCATACCGAAAGATGGTGCCGCATGCCCCGGTTATATCAATTATCGTTACGCTTCGTTGTCGGTTATGTTCAACCCGTTACACAGCAGTATGAATCAAGAACTGTTTGAAAAGCACCTCTGTTATCAAAATAGCCACTATGACAAATACAGACGATTTCCATTACGAAGGGAAGCCATCACGTGCTATCGCCAAATCGATACTTTTTGCTGTCAGCAAAGATGAATGGGACACAAAGGAGGACACTGGTAAGTCCATGAAGAAGGCATTGTACGTACTGCGGTATGCCAAAAGGCACCTGTCAGGCCGAAGCGACATCCAACAGTGAAAAAATCAAGCCTGTAGCCTTATCCATTATTGAGTTACACTTGTCTGAAGGCAACAGTCAGTCACTAGAAAATTCCATTAAATAATTTTTTTTAAATTCCATAGTAACTTGTTGAAAGCGTTTAGGGTCAATCTGAAAGCTTGTTTGGGCTTAGTTTTACCTAACCAATCAGTACTGCCTCATCGTTGTCAGGGGAAATTGAGGCTGTTTTTTTGGGTGACACTATTTCGTGGGCCACGCCTACTCCTTTGTGGTCCCTACTATACAGTACTATTGTACTGAATGATATAGAGTTAACCATTTTCTCAGGTCGCCTAATTTTAATTTTTCTTAGGAGACCTAGATTGCTTGTGCCTTGTGGTATTATTATACAACTACCCTCAGTTTCAATGAACAATGTATATTGAAGCAGGAAGTTCATCTTAAAAATCGTCACAGTCTGGCTGCTGCGCTTCACCCCTTGCTTTCTTTTAGATTTGCAGCAAGCAAGAGGGTTTGCTAGTTTGAAGGGAGCATCCAGTTGGTAGACTGTACTACTACCAATTGATGAGCATGATTTGTCATTACACAAGAGTGATTTTTGAGATGCAGTTTGTACACAAGAGTACACAACAATGTCTCGCACAATTGCACATTGCTTATTCAACAGAATGCAGTACTAGTGCAATACTAATAGAATTGTGTGCATGCACATGCATGGTTGTCAGAGTCTGCTGCCACAATCAGAAAAAAATATCAACACTCGTGAGACAACCTTGCTATAGTTCGGCAACTATTTCAACTGTATTATAGTTGAGAACTTGGACAAGTAGCTATAGCTAACCCAAAATTCCACTATCAAACAATGGAAAAGCCTCCCAGATTACATCATTGAAGCAGAACAATTTAATAATTACATACTCAACTTAGATTTGTTGTAACTATAACTTATTTGTTTGTTTTCCTTTCTTTTCTTTTGAGAGTTAGCTGTATGTATATAGTTGTCTTTCTAGCTATAGTAACTAATCATAATCATAAGAAGGGTAGGGAAGGGAGTAGGCATGAGACTATTATGCTCCAAAAATTGAGCATTATGCTGCTCAAAAAATCACCTATCATGCTTTTGAGAATTGCCAAAATTATGCCACCATAATCGGCTAATAATGCCAGTTTATTGCTATATCAGACCATTTTCATTGATGTTTAAGGTTCCAATAGTCTTGAATTCTTTAGCTGGTTGCTGTATTAGAGTATTTCGTTTCAATGTGACCGCGTTATTAGAGTAAATAATATTCAGTGACTGTTAATTCTATTAGAGTTTCTGACTGCTCTATTAGAGTATCTCGATTTTTAACGGAATTGTCACAGTGCAATCTGCAGATTTTCCTACTGTTAAAGCTTTATAATCACCTCAAAATGCTAGCATAATTCCTGATTCCCACGCATAGACTACCTATTATGCCCGAAATTATGCCGGCATAATCGCCGCATCCCTAGAAGGGAGTTTCAGGGAACAACCTTTGAAAATGAAGTTTCAAGATTTCAGCATGTACCTAAAATGCTAACTTTGACAGCACAAAAGTGAATGAGTAACAGCATGCATGCCGGCAGTACATGACAACAATTTATAGTATCGTAGAACTTGCATTCATCTCTCAGGAAAGGACTTGCAGTTTTTCCAGGAATAGATAACCATATAGACCTCCTGTATTTATATCATACACTTAAAGGTCACCAATCCTCAACACACTTATATCTAGCAAAAATAATGCTTTGGTTGTTTACATTCCATTTTTGTCAGTTGATTCACATTTGTGTGAAGGTACGTAACTTGATTTTCTCTCTCCCATATTATTAACTCTGGTAAATCATAGTATAGTACTTGTACAGTAAAGTTAGGTGACTAACACTTTTTACTTTGTAAACTCTTCCAGTTTAGCTGGTCAAACACTTAAGTGTGTAACACTACTCATTAGATTACACACTGATGTGACCAATCTTGCAGCACTTCGTTGGACTTTATCTATTCTAGTAGCGAACGTGTAAGAGTTAGACTGTGTTCCTAGGCCTGTTGTCGAGAGGTTGGAGGCAAGCTCCATAAAATCTAGCTCATATTACTATATTGGACTGGAAGGTCCAACACAGTCCAGGAAAACAGCATGGATTTTAGAATTTCTCTCAGTTTTAGAGAGAATTTAAATGGAGGGGCCAGGTACTCTCTATAATTATGCTATTCTTTGCTCAGTAGTGTGTAACCTACTGATTAACTAGCCAACTGAGCAAAAGCATATGTCATAGCACGTTAATCCTATCTGAAATCAGGCATAATTATAGTGAAGGGTGGCTAAGTAGAATTGTAGAAAGATGGGAACAGAAAGTGGAGACAGGAACAATCAACGCAAAATGCCTGTCATGTCAATACAGGTTTACATGTATACTACAATTTGTATATACTCTAATTGAGCAGTCAAAATGTTTACTATCTACACAACAACAGCCAAGCTATGAAAAAAAGGTCTGATTGGTTAAGTAAGTCAGCTACTCCTTGCAACCTGTAGCCTCAGGATAAAAGTCACATGGTGAGGTATGTGGCAGTTGCAGTGTGCTTGTCAGGTTGGAGTGGCTCCAGTGAATCTATTCCCATCAAACTCCCAGGTTTTCATTGCAGGACTCAGGTTCTAGTGGATAGTCATTTGCAATAAAAATAATCTTGGCTGCTTCGTTATAGCATTTTAATGCAGGTGGCTGCTCTATTAGAGTGTTTCAGTAGTTTTAGTGGAAGTTTTCAACAACAGAGCAGTGTACTGTAAAATCCTACCTTAACATGATAACCTTTATCGGGCATTTCTGTTCCAGTTGCAGAGTGTCCTTGATTTCTATGTACCCAGTAGCTAGTGAAGGCATTAATTTTCAGTTGTAATGATACACACTATAACTAAGTCTATCACATCAAACTGAGCACTAAGTTGGCCGGCTCAGAATTACTGTAAGTGCCTGATAGCTATTGTCACATGCATGCTGGCTCTTGCTACTGACTGATATATACCATGAAAATATGAGTTTAACTAGTCTTGAAGCATACAGCACAACTCACAACTGACCATTGCTTGGCATGATGTAGGTGTTTGCATGCACAAAATTAAACAGATACATTAAACAGATATAGGGAACAAGATATATTAGACTACCAAATATAATTACCATTATATTTAGGGAATAGCTATAATTTATGGTTGACTATAGGATTTTTTAAACTGATGCGTGAAAGGTGTATGTGGAGCAGGCTAAAGACCATACGCAGGGGTACAACTTTATCAATACTGTACATCAGTGTCTTTTGAAGAAGTTGGGTGCAGCATGTTCCAGCAAATATTTCAGACTTTATAATCTATATTTTCACCATGTTGTTGGAAGTAAATATGATTGTTAGTATTTGTTACATTGCTCAACACATGTAATAATTAACTCTGGGTGGTCATGTGACTACCATATATGGGTGAATGATACTTCAGTAGGTTCTAATATACTATTGTGAAGCAGTACTAATCATTGTTAATGTTTAACTAAACCTAGTCAAGAACAGTTAATGAGACACACATAGCTACATTGATACTATAACCACATTATCATGTATCAGTTACATAGTTGTTGTTTGGTCCTTGCTGGCAGCTGATGTCATGCACGTTTATAGTTGTTAAACCGTATCTCAGACTGGGTACAGTGGAATAGCTGGAATGGAACAGTGTGCTAGACAACAGTATACAACTGCAAGCAGCAATTCAGCCATTTCAGTTTTTTATTGCTGATGGAGTTAACCCAATGATTGTAGAATTTTATGGTGAACACAGCAACACAAATTTTTTATCATCACAAAAATCAAGTAGTCAATCAGCTACTAAATTAACTGAGTTGTCTGAATTGCAGGTAGCTAAAAATTACTCAGAAATTTGGGCTATATAACTAATTAGCCTTCACTTTTACAGTAAAGTAAACCCTTAAAAGATCACCTCCTATAATGAATATAAAACCAATGATACCATCTTGTAAATGACCATCCATGCATTACACCTGCATGTAAAAATGTATATCTTGTATTTCATATGATTTCACTCTGGTAAACTTTAAATGAGAAGCTGTGATGCTTCGTATATTCAGTGAAATACCTATGAAATTGGATGGTAGATACTCATCTCGGTAATGGTAACTGGAGCACATCATGGGATACACTGAACAAGTTGACCCAGTAACTACATTGTATGACAAATAATTATGTTGCATACCGAAGGATGTTCATCAAATTTTAGCTTGTTTATGACATGCTGGTGGAAGGAGTCATGCAGACAGCAAAGTGGGATCAGTCATTCATCACCTCAATACAAGTGTATAGTCAGGAAGTTTCAGATAATCGGCACAGACATCTAGAAGAAGTCACCTTGTAGAGTGTTCAGTTACAAAGAAACCACAATGGAGATTTCTGTAATCAATATATGTATTATATATATAATTTGTACATTTACTGATAAAATATTTAAAGTACATCTACTTCATCTTTTCTTCTTCCTGTGGTAAAAAAAAAGATAGGTTAAAAAAGTCCCAAATAGGCCGGCTTTGGGGTATACAAAAAGAAATGAAATCTAATCCAAAACAGCCAAGCTGTAAAAAAAAGTGTGCGGCCCTCAAAAAGGCTATGGTGAAAAAAGATGTGAAATCCAAGGTGGCGGCCAAGAAATGGCTGTGATGGTAGGTTAATGGTAAAAATTTTAATAACAAAAATTCAGGTGAATTTTTGTGCCAAGCTTTTGAGGGCCACACACTTTTTTACAGCTTGGATGTTTTGGATTAGATATAATTATGTTAGGTATAATGTAGGCTGCTTAATTGTGCTTGCTTCTGGTACAGTATCAGATGCAGACTAAAGGGTTAAGGGACAGAGAAAATTTGACATTTGAAGCATACTACAGACATGGACTGGGGGTCTTGGGGCATGCCCCCAGGAAGACTTTCAGATTTTAACACTCTGTTATACAATTTTGGACTATTTTTTACTGTGTTGGCACAGGTAAATAAAGTTGCTAGCTAGCTACTTACAGTTCTTAAGAAAATCCAAAATGTGGCTGTTCTATTAGAGTGGTTGACTGCTCTATTAGAGTATTTCGATCTGGACTTTTGTACCATTGCAAATCACTGTAAAATATTATTTTGATTACTTGAATACACTTGACCAGTTTCTGGAAACCTCAGAAACCCCCCTAGATCCGCCCCTGATGATAAGTTATCAAATTGTATGAAGTCGTAGTAGTAAATTGCTAGTATGTATTTGAGTATAAAATAGTCCCTAGAATTTACTTTCCCCTGCTGTTATAAACAGAATAATACTGTTTTGAGCTGATGAAATTGCTACACCACCATATATCACGAATACGGTAAAAATTATTATATCATGATAATCGATATAATCGGTATATTTCGCATCACTACTGATTATAGAGCAAATGAAAATTGCAATACTGCAAACAGCAATATGTATAGGGGTAAAGTGTGCATAAAATATGTTAATTAATTACTACATACACATTTAATATCAAATGTATAGCTTCAACCTAACTATGTGTAAAGTACAATACTGAAATGGTTTAGTATGTAACAAATAATAATAATAAGTCGCCAATTAGGTGCGAAAACAGTTTCTATATGAATGATTTTACTCTTGTTTAAGAATCTCTCTGGCACGATTGAGCTTCTTAGTTACTTCTGGATTACCCTGTTTATCAGGATGATTGACCAATACTAAGGCTTTGAAGGCTTTGTCTACTTCATCTATGCCAAACATGGAACTCGGGTCCAATTCTAACATTTTGCAAGCCCAGTCTCTTTGTGCTTCTGGATCAGCTTTTGGTGACCACGGCTCATTGAGAGTTGTTCTTACAACATCTAGCTTTTTCTTAATTTCTTCCTCTGTTTTAGTTAAATTGGCGATGTCCTCTTGATTATCACTTGCTTCTTTCCTTTGCTGAATAGTAAACAAGTGTGTTTCTAGGATCTTTGCATAGTTTTTATTCAAACCCAGCTTATGGAATTCTTCCATTATCAGCAAAAGGTTATGAGACAGGGTTTTTTTTTCTTCTTCAGATGTACTTATTTGTGATTCAATTTTACTTTTAGCCATTGCAGCCATTTTATCAGTAGAGTCAGCCTCTTCAAACCTTTTCTTCATTTCATCATTTATCAATGGTACACTCTTGGTTTCTTTTACCATCTTAACTTCATTGTGATGATGAGATCGATAGTCATGTCCACAAGTCTTGCAGGTTTTTCCACCAACTCCTGCACAATGCTTGAAAGTTTCTGGATCAAAACTTTTTGTAAGGCCACAACCTTCATGGCATACTATGTAGCAACCAGGTGCACCACACAAGGTGTTGTGGTGAAGTGTTGATACTCTGTTCCATCTTGTAACTGTTGTGTATGTTTGGAAATCTTTGTTCAGCTTTTTTGTACGCTGGGCTGCTTCTATTTTTTCTTGGGCTTTCTTCAATTCCTGCGAAAGCTCAACCTGAGAATCGTAAGCTGCTTTTATATCCAACACCTGGCATTCGATTTGTTGTTTTTTCTCATATAGTGTTGTAAAGTGGTGAGTGTGCACAGCCTTAAAGTCTTTTATTGCTTCGTGTATTTTGCTCAGCTCTCTATAAGCTCTATCAAACCCTTCCTTTAAAGCTTCAACAATCAGTTTATTTGCAATTTTACCTTGCTTTGCTTTAGCCTTTTCAAATTGGCAGTAGGGATTTTCTATCATAAAGCATTTTTCTATTTCTTTTCCAAAATATTCTTTTAAGGATTCGGCATCAAAATTTAAATCAAGTGCACTCGAGGTGTTAGTGAAAACAATGATCACATTATCTAGAACATTTCTAGGTAAGATTGCGGTTATTTCTGCAAGGACATACTGGAGAGTGGTAGTCATACGAGCAAGTCGACCATTTATAACAAGGCATACGCAATTAACGTGATCAATTTCTTTAAGCGCATCAACAATTGTCTTCACATTCTTTATATCCTGGTCCATTCCTCGGGTATCACCAAATCCTGGAGTATCAATGATGCCAATTTCAAGATCGTTTAGGGTAATGCTGTACAATGTTGCTCCGCTTGTTTTACTTTCCGCTGCCTTGGAGTGAGCATTTTCCATCTCGATGTCACTAAAATTGTCAAAGTTTTCTAGCGCTGGCTCAAACCCCAATTTTTTGACCATGTCAGAATTACAGAGTAAGTTGAGAAATGATGTTTTTCCAGATCCTGTTTCTCCAATTAGTAAAAGTTTGTATGGAACAGTAGTCACTTTTTTGTTGGAGAAGGCACCCTTGATTGTAGTGAAGGCTGATACTCCAAATCTGTAAGCACCCTTGAAGCCTTTAGCAACAGCAGCAGCCATGATAGTGTCTTGATTTACTAGCAAAGCTGAGAAAGTATTTTTACTGGAAAGACTATTTTACTGTACATATGTACTGTATTACCCATCCTTTTATAGCCAGTACTTGATGTAAATATCCTGTAATGATGTAAATATCCTGTAATGATGTAAAATTCAAACTTGAAATTTCTAATTTTTCCTTATACTTGTGGCTCTAAGTTTCTTCCTGTGGGGGCATGAGTAGAAGATGGTACACATTTAATTATTCAATAGATTATCGTCTCCTATGTATCACAAACTACAGAGAGATGTGTAGTATGCACTCAAGTGCACAGGTGTTGCGTAGGTGTACTATTGCCTATTGTTATTTATCTATTCTTGCTTTATCTCACCTATTAAGGCAGCGTATTAATTGATTCAGGTATATGGCTACATCTTTGTTATATTTACATATCAAAAAAGTTGTATATGATCTTCAGTTTTAGAAAGCAATAGCTGCATTATAATTTGCTGTAAAAATTGCTTCCATTATATTCCAGTAGCACCCTAGCTATGCTTACTACCAGGTCACAAGTGTTTACAGTTTCTTCCTATCTAAGCCTAATCAAATGCCCATAGAAAGATTTGTACAACACATTTTATAAAAGTATAATGTATAACTGTCTTGCAGTTAGGTATACTTCTATCCCACTTAATATATCAAAGTAAAAAACAGTTGGAGTATATGGTAGCTAAACCCTGGGAATGGTAGTTAAATCCCAATACATATATGGAAGATCACATATATTATAAATTGAAGCCTTAAACATGTGAAACTACAAACTCAGCAAAATAAAACCCCAGCCTCCCACACATTAGATCACTCAAAAGTCGTGTGATCAAATGCGTGGGCAGCTGGGAACAAGACTAAGTATAACAAGATTAGCAAAAATTGAAGCCATACATAACTATTACATGCTTGTCTAGCCTTATTAACATGTTGTTTGTGAACTTTACTGCTTCTAAGTGTGAGATAAGCCACTTAAACCCCCACCTGCACTTGTAGGATATCTAGTTATCAACACTATAGCCTTCTACTTCCCCTCGGCCTCAGGTTGATAACTACTTGTGGTGGGATTTAACTGTGACATAATATACACTGTATATTTAGGGATCATGGAGTTTTGCAGCTTTTGCTCTTTCTCACAAAAAATATTTAGCTCAGAATGTCTTCATGGTGTTTTGGCAGTATTGGTTAGGTATAACCAAGCCCAAAACTGTTTTGAACTATGACCTATATACGTATATAAAATGATTCAATAAGTTACTGCATGATTTTGTACTGACAGATGGTTCAGATTAAAGTAACTTGATAATGGCAAAACTACAGACTTGATTTCTGTAACTGTTCAACATTACTTCAGCCTGACAGGTCACTTTTGGCATATCACATGCAATACTAACATTTAATACATGCTTTGTGATAGGGGAGCACCAATACATTAATTGGCTTGTCAGTTAAGAGTTTATTGGTCAGTATTTGCTTATACTGTTATTGGATAAATGGTTTCCCATTCCCAATATAGCCAATATTGATCACATGGTGAAATATAGTTTCCCATATGTATTCTCTCAACAGGCAGAAGAAGAAACATACTAACAAACTTATGTTGATAAAGTATAAAATCATTATCTGTACTTATGGTTAGTTTTAAGTTTACTAATAAAATGTCTACCAGTATCTTAGTTTATACTTCTATTTAAAGCCATACAATGATCGCATGAGCTACTAATTGCCAGACTGTTATCCACTCCCTTTAATATTATTGGCTGTCTCTGGGGATGTTTGTGGTGAGAGGATGAGGAGACTAACCCCAGAGAAGCAGCAATACTACTGAATAGCATCATAATCAACAACATAATATTATTTCATAAATATCTTATAAATTCGTCATTAAATTTAATAATGTGCATTATAAATGTTGATATCAGCTATCAGCATCATCTCTTATCTGCTATATTTTACTAGTTGTTGGTATATCAACAAAAGTCCTGTGTTGCACCCCTCTACTTCCTGTGTCTTTCTTTGCATGCGTTTTGTTGACAGTGAAAAGTGCCAATTTTAGTAGTGACATGTTATAATTGTACTATACATTGTGGCTGGTTTGATT
Organism: Dysidea avara; assembly: GCF_963678975.1. Taxonomy (NCBI): domain Eukaryota; kingdom Metazoa; phylum Porifera; class Demospongiae; order Dictyoceratida; family Dysideidae; genus Dysidea; species Dysidea avara. Next base: position 20,508,470 of record NC_089283.1, read on the forward strand.
GCAGAGTTCCTTCTTGTAGCTAGCATTCTTCATTTGTAATGCTGTGTAACAAGCTGAACATAACTGCATGAAAATGCAGTCTTCAAGGTTTGGACTTAAAAAAAATTTTTTTCCTTATTCCTTTTTTCACCTATTGAAAAGAGAATGGCTCCAAGTTTATTACTTTTATCTGAACCCAACTGTCAAGTTTCCTCGTACTTGTAGCTCTGCAGTGATGTACCTGTCTTAAGAAATAGAGGAAAATTTTAAAAACCAAAATTATGTTCAAATTTAAGTTTTCTTATATTTGTAGGCTCCAATGGATTTTTCCCTTGGGAGAAATCAGGAAGTTGGAGGGTGACCAAATGAAAGTGTATAATGATGGCTATATAGCTACAAGTATCCAAGTTCACAACTCTTTAAAGCAGTTAAAACAGCTGCCAGACTAATTGTTACAATTTTTTGATTAGGTGAAGCCAGATCGGGAGTTTGATGCATCAGCATTGTTGCTACAGGCCACTCTTAAAACAAGAAATATTTTAAATCAGGCATTTTAAGAGTAGCTAATCCAAGGACGTTTTTGCTGGTTGTGCAAAGAGCATGGTAAGGCTGTGTATACATCTTTAACATTGGAAATGTTTACATATTAGACTGTCTGAGATTGAATCTGAAGGCATTTTTGACAGTTTTGTGTGGCATTTTAAAATCACTATACAGTATAGATGTCATGTCACTCAAAAATTTAGGGGTGAGTGTGAGATTGTATAGTAGGGGCGGGGAAGTTCCCCCTAACAGTCCCTCTGCTTGTAGCTCTAAGGTGAATTTTTTTGTACATTGTGGCTCAGTAATTGACAATTTGGGTGCATGTTCAGATGAAAGCAATAAAGGAACCATTCTCTCTTTCAATGCAGTATACGTTCACCTGTCATTCAAAAGTGAACAACAAGAAAAAAGGAATAAGGAAAAATTAAAGAATTTAAGCTGTATAGCTCTACGGTGATGTTTCTTTTTGTATGGTATGAGTAGGATATGATAGTTTACATTTAGATAAGTAATGGAGCAAACTTAACTATCATTTCCTATTAGCTATACACTGACTGTACAGTGTATGTAGTATGCACTCAAGTGGGCAGGTGTTGTGCCGGTGTACTATTGCCTATTATTTTCCCCTTTTCACCTACATATTATCCCAGCATAATTTTAAGGCTGCATCTTAACTATATACATATCAAAAGAGTGTGTAGCATCATTGTAAGATCTTCAGTTATACACAGTAAGAGCTGCACTAATTTTCCATGTGCATGATTAACTATTAAAACTGCTTCAATTCCAGGAGTACCTTAGCTGTACCCCCCAAACCCCTTACTACTGGGTTACGATTGCTACACTATATTTCTATCCAATGCCCCACAAGAAGATCAACTATAGCTAATTGTATTGCCTTGGATTACAGTCTGTCTCATATAAACGCCTGATCTCATTTAGTTGCAGGGTTTATAACATCATAACTCCAGTTTTAAGTATTCATAGCTCTAATAGACATCACTTAGCATCAACAGAAACCTTTGTTATAACAACAGAAGCCTTTTGTAGCTGATTAACCTCCAATTAGTGGTGATTTTGGACGAATGATAAATGTTTTAAAGAAATAAATTCCCCGGCGCTGTGTATAACTTGTACTATGTACAACTAACTACTGGCTAGTTGTACGTGATACAAATTATCGTACAGAGAGTTTTGCATTTCTCACAAAAACATTGACCAAATACCGAGCCAGCCTCACAATTCCCTCATGGTGTATATACAGTATTGGTTAGCTACAGATAACCAAGCCAAAAAGTGCTTCCTAAAAAGCTTTCAATACAGCACTGCCCAAATACAATGTTACTGTGTACGGCTAATTATAAAGTGAACTCACTCAGAAAGAACATGGAAGCCATTTTGTTTGCAAGTCTTCATCCTTCCAGTCAAAAGATGAAGACTCATAATTGAAATGGCTGCCATGCCCCCTTTTGGTTTGAGTGTTAACAACGTGCAATTGTTACCTGCGTTGTTGCCTTTGGGCAGTACTGTAGGTTGCTACAATTTTTTCAGTGGAATTTTGTACTGACTGACTGACAGCCTGATGCTTTCAGATAATTGTTACTTGATAACAGCCAAGGTTATAGGCTTGATTTTTTCTACTGTTCACATCACTCCAGCCTTACAGGTGCCTTTGACGTACCGCAGTACATATAATGCATGCTTCATGGTTTGTGTCCCATTTATCTTTGCTGAATGCAGTGAAAGCGGGTGCAAATTCTGGTAGTGCCATATGATAACTTCCACATGTTTTTAATGGGATTGTTCAAGTTTTTCAACGGTGGATGGATTGATTGCAGAGTACCTTCTTGTAGTGCTCTTCATGTGTAATCCTGTGTAGCAGGCTGAACATAAGTGTAATAACCATTTCAGATACTAGATTAGATGAAGCAATAAATTTGGCACCATTCATTCTTCTTTAATGCTCTATGCATTCACCTGTCATAATAATGTTACAAAAAAGTTAACAACCAAGAGTGAGGAAAGGTTAAAAGTTTATAATTCCTATTTTTCCTTTCTTCCTGTTGGGTCATGAGTAGAAGATGATAGTTCACATTTAGTTATTGAATGGAAATTATTATTTCCTACATATGAGATATATGTACACCAAAAGAATGTGTAGTATGAACACAAGTGCACAGATGACACACACACAAATGCACTAGCCATGGCATTACCTCTTTTTCTTTATCTTACCTATTCAATTCTAACATTTTGTAAGCCTATAGTCTTTTTGTACTTCTGGATCAGCCTTTGGTGCCCATGATCATTGGGGGTTGTTTTCACCTTTTTCTTAATTCCTCCTCTGTTTCAGTTAAGTTGGCTATGTCAGAGAGCAAGAGCTGCATTTTAAATGCATAGGTCGCTGTCAAACACTAACTATTTTTTAACAATGAAAATTTATCAGCTGTCCACACTATACAAATTGTACTGAATTACTGTATGTATCTACATAGTTGTTGGATACAGTTTCTTGGACATATCTATACATGCACAATACAGTGGTCCTTACCTTCCTTAGACTGCCTCAACTCCAGCTCCACCTCCACCATCAGCTCATACTTCTTAATCTGCTCCTATAGATTCTGTTATTTGGAACAGATCATGAACAATAACCAGAAACACTATACGTACATGTAATACTATGTAGGTATTGTATAAGTGGTAAAAACTGTAGTAGACAAACTAACAAGGTCAACTGTTTAAACTGGCCATTGAAGAGTCTCCAAATACACTGTATAATTTGCAAGTACATGCTATTGCAGTTAATAAGGTCAGGAGATGTTGGCCCAAAAGAATAAGCCTTGATCATTAATAAGGGCACATTTGGGACTGAAAAATACAGACACCGTATTGAGGATCAAGTCTTATTAATGACACCATAACTTTGTTTATGAGGCGGTCTAGCTTATTAATGGAAGTGATGGAACATGGCCAAGGTAGTCTGATTATTATTTTATTTTTATTTTATTTTCCAAAAATGTGTAGCCTCAGTTTGAGGATTAACGCACATATGAAACATGCATACAAAATGTTTTACAATATGATTGATTATGGGATTACTGATTGGTAGGGGAAAGTAATAATAATTTCAGTTGGTACTTAAAATTTTGTAATGATTGTTGTTGGATTAGGTCAGGTGGGAGTGAATTCCACAGTCTAATTGATCTAGGGAAGAATGAATTACTGTACTGATTGGTCCTTGCATAGATATGATGAAGTCTTTGATCATGTCCTCTGGTGTTAGAAGTGACAGGGATTAAATCAACTGGGGATATATCAATGAGATTGTGAACAATTTTGTAGAGGAGGGTGATACTAGATACTTGTCTGCGGTGTTCTAAGCTGGGAATGTTAAGGTCAATGAGCATGTTAGTTACGCTGCTGAAACGCGAGAAGTCAGCCATAATGAATCTGGCAGATTGCCTCTGTACTCGTTCAAGCCTATCAATGTCTCTTCTTATGTGAGGGGACCAGACAGGATTGGCGTATTCTAAGATTGGTCTTATCATGGCATTATAACATTTCAATTTGATTTGAGTTGGGCAGGACTTAAGATTTCTCTGTAGGAATGCTTTGACTGATAGAGCTTTGGATGTGATGTTAGTAATGTGTGTGGACCAAGACAAGTCATTGGTGATTGTAACTCCTAAATATTTAGTAGATGAAACTTCTTGGATAGAGATGTCATTAATGGTGTAGTTGTATGTGATCGGATTGTGTTTACGAGTGATTCTCATGCATACACTTTTATCAGGATTAAAAAACATACCAGATCTAGTGCCCCATTGTGATAAGGAGTTGAGATCATTTTGAAGTGATAAACAGTCGGATGTAGAGTGAATAACAGTATAAAGTATGGTATCGTCAGCATACAGACCAATGTTGGCATTGATTGATAATGGGAGGTCATTAATATAACATAAAAATAATAGAGGGGCTAAGATTGTTCCTTGGGGGACACCCGAGTTAGCTGCATGTGACTCACTGGTTGAACCGTCAAGAGTTACTTGTTGATGCCTACCGATGAGGAAGTTTTGTAGCCATGTTAGTAGTTCCCCTCTAATACCATAGTAGGATAATTTGTTACATAAACGGTGATGGGGGACTTTATAAAATGCCTTAGATAGATCTAGAAAAATGATGTCAATTTGAAATCCAGAGTCAAGAGATTTAGAAATGTTGTTTACGGTAGTAATAAGTTGTGATTCACATGATCTTCTAGGTCGGAAACCATGTTGTTGGTCGCAGAGGATATTTATTGATTCTAGGTGAGAGAAGAGATGAGTGTGAATTAGGCGCTCCATGATCTTGCAGCTGATACTGGTTAGCGATATTGGTCTGTAATTGGATGCAAGTGTTTTGTCTCCTTTTTTGAATACAGGTACAATATTAGCACTTTTCCAGTCCATGGGAAGTTCTCCTTGATGAAGTGATGAATTGATGATCAGAGGTAGCTGCAAAGTGTGTATACTCACTATCCGTTTGCCTCTTAAAGACCTAACTAGACCACTCCATTATAATGACCATATCGAGTACGTCTCGAAACATAGCTAAGGTATACAATTAGGTTTAACACACAGATACATAGCTAAGGTGTACTCATTAATAAGACCATCTCTTTATAGTGACCAAGCCAAGTAGGTCCCAAATGGAACTTTATGATCTCAACAATAAACTCATCTACAATAGCGGCCATATTTTTGGTCTCAAATGTGGTCCTATTAATGAGGTTTCGGCATATATTCAACACACTTGATATTGTGATGATGGTATTCTGTGACAGTTGTAGAAACAAAAATTCTTAACTTAGGATATCTACAAACTCAGGCACACAAAACATTTGTGTATATAAAATTAATCCAGGCCATCCATAACTGACAAGCTTAATGTGATGAGTTTACAAGCAGACAAGTTAAAGAACATCTAGTTAAGAATACACCCTAACATTTCTATACCGTACCATACACAACTGTCCCACACAAAAACTGACATTTCAAGTTGAAGAACCACACAAAATTAGCTAGAAATATGTAGTATATACATTTTATACAGCAACCTCACTGTCAAGAATGGTTTTTCCTCATACTCTTACCATTTTTGCAAGTGAACAGTAGGTAGCCATTAAGACTCAAAAGCATAAAGATTTTCAGCACCACAAACTGTCTGTAGTTCAACTTTCCTTCACGTACATACAGTATCAAGACACACAGTAGTGTGTTGTGCGGCCCAAGAAGCCGGCGCGTAACACCCGTGAGTATATTGATAGGAAGAAAGAAAACGTAATTTTCGCACCTCCGTAGCTCTGTGCTTCCTTGATGAAACAAGACGATTTTTGCTGTGGACATTCCCTCCAAATACAGCACTCCATATTCCAAATTTGAGCGAAATCGCTTCACGCGTTCCCGAGATATGTGACTTCAAAAATTGGCTCAGTTTCTTCGTTTTTTTTCTTCTTCTTATTTTTTTTTCTTGTTGCACACTTACAAAAACTGCTATAAAACGCGAATGCCTTATCCGATTGTCTTGAAATTTGGCACACAGAAGGGGGATATACAGGCGCATCTCGGTACCAACTTTGGCTGGAATACAATAAACAGGCAAAGAGTTATGAGTGATTATTCACGAAAACTAACACCAATATGTTGTCACGCCTACAGGGTAAACTGCGTAAGGGAAGAAGCTGAAAATCTGTGGGTAAATAGGTTAACTATTGAACCTCAAACCTTTTGTGGTTTGAAAGAAATGGAGCTAAAAAAACAGGAAGATACAACGAAAAAACCAACAATGTGTAAGAATTACGCAATCGAGATTAGCTAATAAAAAAAATGACTGCTTGTCACGCCTACCAGATAAACCGCTTGGGATAATGCTTTGAAAATCGTTGTACAGATGGAGTAATCATATTAGAAAGGCTCATCAATGGTGTAGAAGAATCAGACTTAAAGCCACGGAGTTATAACACGAAATCCAACTTGGTGCAGCAAGTGCGAGATCGAGATACTCTAATAGAGCAGTCACCCTGAAGAGAATTCAAGAGATCAGCTAGAAACAAGAAACCTGTATAGAGATCAGCTACACACAAGTCACCCTGTAGAGAGATCAGCTAGAAGAAGTTACCTTGTAGGGAGTTTATGCAACTATGGAAAGAGATAGTTCAGCTAGAAGAAATCACCTTGTAGAGTTCAGCTACAAAGAAACCACCATGTAGAGAGTTCAGCTACAAACAAATCGCCCTGTGGAGAGATCAATAGAAGAAGTTACCTTGCAGAGAGTTCAGCTACAAAGAAACCATCATGTAGAGAGTTCAGCTACAAACAAATCTCCCTGTAGAGAGATTACCTAGAAGAAGTTACCTTGTAGAGAGTTCAGCTACAAAGAAACCATTTTGTAAAGAGCTCAGCCGCAAACAAATCACCTGTACAGAAGTCAGTTACGAACAAATCACCATGTAGAGAGATCAGCTAGAAGAAGTTACCTTGTAGATAGCTCAGCTACAAACAGATCTCCCTGTAGAGAGATCAGCTAGAAGAAATTACCTTGTAGAGAGTTCAGCTACAAAGAAACCATTTTGTAAAGAGCTCAGCTGCAAACAAATCACCTGTACAGAATTCAGCTACAAACAAATCACCTTGTAGAGAGATCAGTTAGAAGAAGTTACCTTGTAGAGAGTTCAGCTACAAAGAAACCATTCTGTAAAGAGCTCAGCTGCAAACAAATCACCTGTACAGAAGTCAGCTACGAAAAAATCACCCTGTAGAGAGATCAGCTAGAAGAAGTTACCTTGTAGATAGTTCAGCTACAAACAGATCTCCCTGTAGAGAGATCAGCTAGAAGAAATTACTTTGTAGAGAGTTCAGCTACACAAAGAAATCACCATGTAGAGAGTTCAGCTGCAAAGAAATCATCCTGTAGAAAATTCAGCCACAAACAAATTGCCCTGTAGAAAGATCAGTTAGAAGAAGTTACCTTTTAGAGAGTTCAGCTACAAAGAAACCATTCTGTAAAGAGCTCAGCTGCAAACAAATCACCTGTACAGAATTCAGTTACAAACAAACCACCCTGTAGAGAGATCAGCTAGAAGAAGTTACCTTGTAGATCGTTCAGCTACAAACAAATCACCCTGTAGAGAGATCAACTAGAAGAAGTTACCTTGTAGAGAGTTCAGCTACAAAGAAACCACCATGTAGAGAGTTCAGCTGCAAAGAAATCACCCTGTATAAAATTCTGCCACAAACAAATTGCCCTGTAGAAAGATCAGTTAGAAGAAGTTACCTTGTAGAGAGTTCAGCTACAAAGAAACCATTCTGTAAAGAGCTCAGCTGCAAACAAATCACCTGTACAGAAGTCAGCTACGAACAAATCACCCTGTAGATAGATCAGCTAGAAGAAGTTACCTTGTAGAGAGTTCAGCTACAAAGAAACCACCATGTAGAGAGTTCAGCTGCAAAGAAATCACCCTGTATAAAATTCTGCCACAAACAAATTGCCCTATATATAGAAAGATCAGTTAGAAGAAGTTACCTTGTAGAGAGTTCAGCTACAAAGAAATCATTCTGTAAAGAGCTCAGCTGCAAACAAATCGCCTGTACAGAATTCAGCTACAAACAAATCACCCTGTAGAGAGATCAGCTAGAAGAAGTTACCTTGTAGATAGTTCAGCTACAAACAATTCACCCTGTAGAGAGAGCATCTAGAAGAAGTCACCTTGTAGAGTGTTCAGTTACAAAGAAACCACCATGGAGATTTCTGTAATCAATATCTAATCCAAAACAGCCAAGCTGTAAAAAAAGTGTGCGGCCCTGAGAAAGGCTATGGTGAAAAAAGATGTGAAATCCAAGGTGGCGGCCAAGAAATAGCTGTGATGGTAGGTTAATGGTAAAAATTTTAATAATGACAATTCAGGTAAATTTTGTGAAGCGGCACAAAAATTCACCTGAATTGTCGTTATTAAAATTTTTACCATTAACCTACCATCACAGCTATTTCTTGGCCGCCACCTTGGATTTCACATCTTTTTTTACCATAGCCTTTCTGAGGGCCGCACACTTTTTTTACAGCTTGGCTCTTTTGGATTAGATTTCATTTCTTTTTGTATTTGTATACCCCAAAGCCGGCCTATGGCCAGCTTTGGGACTTTTTTAACCTATGTTTTTTTTCTTTACTACAGGTATATGTATTATATATAATTTGTACATTTACTGATAAAATATTTAAAGTACATCTACTTCATCTTTTCTTCTTCCTGTGGTAAAAAAATAGATAGGTTAAAAAAGTCCCAAAGCCGGCCTATTATACAAATACAAAAAAAATGAAATCTAATCCAAAACAGCCAAGCTGTAAAAAAGTGTGTGGCCCTCAAAAAGGCTATGGTGAAAAAAGATGTGAAATCCAAGCAATACCAGAAATTTGAGGTCATGGGCCTACTAATTAAAAATTAAATTGACATACAGTGTTGATTGGCAATACATCTCAAATAGCGATGTACAATGTCCGCTCTGTAGTGAAGGTAATGAAATATGTATAAATAGAGGCTAAATGACCCATTTGGTAGGATTGAAGTCCGTCTACATGTGGCAATACAGACTATGGTTCAGTAGGCCAAATGTATGGGTTTAACATACAATAAACTCACTCACCCTACGAAGTAGGTTGAATCTGTATGTAACCAATCATTTTCACCTTATTATTAACGCTAGGGACCCGCCGATTATGCTAGCATAATAATGAGCATAATAGGTGCCTGAAAGCATTGAGCATAATGCTAGCATAATAGGAAGAAAATTTGTGCAATGCTATAAATTCTTGCTTATCAAAATACATATCCAACAAAAAGATGGATATACTCTAATAGAACAGTTAAATAAAATTATCAGGTAGCTGACTGTTCTATTAGAGTATATCGATCTTTTCTGTGACATGCATTTTGACAAGCAAAGATTTACAGTCTGTGCTTCAACCACTTACTGCTTTTCCATAAAGTGCAAAGTTATTAGAAAAAAACATGGGAACTGAGGTAAAAAATATTGAGCATAATTTGAGCATAATAGGTAAATATTGAGCATTAATTTAAGCATAATAGGTAAATTTTTGAGCAGTGCAGCATAGCATAATAGGTAAAATAATGAGCATAATCGGCGGGTCCCTAATTAACGCGTAGGCTAAAACCTTCGCTAAATACAGCCATCTACTTGTGGTTCCAGGCCGTCCATAAATGTCCAGCGATGCTCCAACAAATTAGAAACTGCTTCAGTCTTTGACGTATTGCCTACGTCATTCGTCATTAATAGGCAAATCCAGCACTGACCTTACTTAGAAAGCTCAATCCAACTAATTATAGGTGTTCTGTTTTCTCCAGCACGTAAACTACGAAAGTAGTAGCTAGCTGAAACCGGCGCCAAATGAGATAGTCTACTTTTCAGGGTATATTAAAATCACGTACATCGAACTAGAAAATGCTTGTAATAAAATCAGCAGATTATGATGGGTGTTCTTTTTTAAAGTAAGGAGTTTTGAGCATATATGCACGTACACAGTGCAAAACCTAGAGCATGCTTTAGCATGCTCTCGTCTAGGGGGCGTGCCCCCACAGAAGATTTTTTGAGAATTTACCCATCAAAGGTTAAATCTGGTGTAAATTTGGACCAAAATTTGCTCGACTAGTTATGCTAGCGATAATAACAAAGCAAAACGACTGAAATATGATGTGATAGACCAGCTTCCTACAGGACAAGACACTTATGGCATACGCGTTGTGATACAGACTACATTATAGTCAATCAACTCAATTAATTTAAAAATGCAATAACACGCACACATGCATGCACATTATAAACAATCATCAGTTTAGTCAGTGACTTGTGGCTTCCAGATGAATGGTTTTGTATAGACGAGCTGCAGGCTATAAAGGAACATGTACTTGTAAATTACAACTAGGGACCCGCCGATTATGCTCATTATTTTACCTATTATGCTATGCTGCACTGCTAAAAAATTTACCTATTATGCTTAAATTAATGCTCAATATTTACCTACTATGCTCAAATTATGCTCAATATTTTACCTCAGTTCCCTTGTTTTTCTAATAACTTTGCACTTTATGGAAAACAGTAAGTGGTTGAAACACAGACTGTAAATCCTGGTTTGTCAAAATGCATGTCACAGAAAAGATCGATATACTCTAATAGAACAGTCAGCTACCTGATAATTTTATTAGAGTTACTGACTGTTCTATTAGAGTATATCGATCTTATTGTCGGATGTGTATTTTGATAAGCAAGAATTTATAGCATTGCACAAGTTTTCTGCCTATTATGCTAGCATTATGCTCAATGCTTTCAGGCACCTATTAGGCCAATGAAACTTGATTACCAGTTTCTCGCTCAGATTTTTGAAAATTTGATGCGGGCGGGCGGTTATTATTCATTATTCATTATTTTCCAAAAGGCACAACACACATCCCAAACATAAAAATTTCTGCCAAAAAATTGAGTCTACATTGAGTACTCCTGGCTCCTGCATTAAATAGCTAAAATACGTTACTAATCCATATAACAAGTGATTTTTCCATTAGAGTATAGCTCATTGCTCCATTAGAGTAAAAGTGACTGCTCTATTAGAGTATTTCAATCTGCAATACCAATAATGAAATTCCATGCGGGTATATCAAAAGTATGCGGGCGATGACGCGAAACTGCTAATCAAATTTCATTGGCCTTATGCTCATTATTATGCCAGCATAATCGGCGGGTCCCTAATTACAACAGAAATTGAAAAAAACAACAAAGAAACAAAAACAGTTTATATCTCACACCATGTTCCTTAACTGAGAAAGTTTAAGCAAACAAACAGTTATTTCGAGTATCCCTTTGATGTGGTTAACACTCTAATTTATGAGGTATAAATGTGCCATGATTAAACCATGCACACACAGACACAGACACACACTACATGCACAGTATGGCTTTAAAAGTGTACTAAGTGGAAGCAAATTTTGAGGTTAGTGCAAGATAATATTGTGGTTAGGGACTAAATGGCTTCAAACCCTTTGGAATGTGTTGGTTTCAATCATTAGACATTTATTCCAACATATGCATAGCTTTAAAAGCGTCGCATTCAAAAGTGATTGTATTATATGAATGTTTTACACAGGTTGTCTACACTAATGCACACGACCAAAAAATGTACTAAATTTCTGGTAATGGGTGGCGGCCAAGAAATGGCTGTGATGGTAGGGTAATGGTAAAAATTTTAATAACAAAAATTCAGGTGAATTTTAGCGGCACAAAATTCACCTGAATTGTTATTATTAAAATTTTTACCATTAACCTACCATCACAGGAACAAAATTCACCTGAACTGTCATTATTAAAATTTTTACCATTAACCTACCATCACAGCCATTTCTTGGCCGCCACCTTGGATTTCACATCTTTTTTCACCATAGCCTATTTGAGGGCCGCACACTTTTTTTTACAGCTTGGCTGTTTTGGATTAGATATAATTATGTTAGGTATAATGTAGGCTGCTTAATTGTGCTTGCTTCTGGTACAGTATCAGATGCAGACTAAAGAGTTAAGGGACAGAGAAAATTTACATTTGAAGCATACTACAGACATGGCTTGGGGCATGCTCCCAGGAAGACTTTCAGATTTTAACACTCTGTTATACAATTTTGGACTATTTTTTACTGTGTTGGCACAGGTAAATAAAGTTGCTAGCTAGCTACTTACAGTTCTTAAGAAAATCCAAAATGTGGCTGTTCTATTAGAGTGGTTGACTGCTCTATTAGAGTATTTCGATCTGGACTTTTGTACCATTGCAAATCACTGTAAAATATTATTTTGATTACTTGAATACACTTGACCAGTTTCTGGAAACCTCAGAAACCCCCCTAGATCCGCCCCTGATGATAAGTTATCAAATTGTATGAAGTCGTAGTAGTAAATTGCTAGTATGTATTTGAGTATAAAATAGTCCCTAGAATTTACTTTCCCCTGCTGTTATAAACAGAATAATACTGTTTTGAGCTGATGAAATTGCTACACCATCATATATCACGAATACGGTAAAAATTATTATATCACGATAATCGATATAATCGGTATATTTCACATCACTACTGATTATAGAGCAAATGAAAATTGCAATACTGCAAACAGCAATATGTATAGGGGTAAAGTGTGCATAAAATATGTTAATTAATTACTACATACACATTTAATATCAAATGTATAGCTTCAACCTAACTATGTGTAAAGTACAATACTGAAATGGTTTAGTATGTAACAAATAATAATGATAAGTCGCTTAGTAGGTGCGAAAACAGTTTCTAAATGAATGATTTTACTCTTGTTTAAGAATCTCTCTGGCGCGATTGAGCTTCTTAGTTACTTCTGGATTACCCTGTTTATCAGGATGATTGACCAATACTAAGGCTTTGAAGGCTTTGTCTACTTCATCTATGCCAAACTTGGAACTCGGGTCCAATTCTAACATTTTGTAAGCCCAGTCTCTTTGTGCTTCTGGATCAGCTTTTGGTGACCACGGCTCATTGAGAGTTGTTCTTACAACATCTAGCTTTTTCTTAATTTCTTCCTCTGTTTTAGTTAAATTGGCGATGTCCTCTTGATTATCACTTGCTTCTTTCCTTTGCTGAATAGTAAACAAGTGTGTTTCTAAGATCTTTGCATAGTTTTTATTCAAACCCAGCTTATGGAATTCTTCCATTATCAGCAAAAGGTTATGAGACAGGGTTTTTTTTTCTTCTTCAGATGCACTTATTTGTGATTCAATTTTACTTTTAGCTATTGCAGCCATTTTATCAGTAGAGTCAGCCTCTTCAAACTTTTTCTTCATTTCATCATTTATCAATGGTACACTCTTGGTTTCTTTTACCATCTTAACTTCATTGTGATGATGAGATCGATAGTCATGTCCACAAGTCTTGCAGGTTATTCCACCAACTCCTGCACAATGCTTGAAAGTTTCTGGATCAAAACTTTTTTCAAGGCCACAACCTTCATGGCATACTTTGTAGCAACCAGGTGCACCACACAAGGTGTTGTGGTGAGATGTTGATACTCTGTTCCATCTTGTAACTGTTGTGTATGTTTGGAAATCTTTGTTCAGCTTTTTTGTACGCTGGGCTGCTTCTATTTTTTCTTGCGCTTTCTTCAATTCCTGCGAAAGTTCAACCTGAGAATCGTAAGCTGCTTTTATATCCAACACCTGGCATTCGATTTGTTGTTTTTTCTCATATAGTGTTGTAAAGTGGTGAGTGTGCACAGCCTTAAAGTCTTTTATTGCTTCATGCATTTTGTTCAGCTCCCTATAAGCCCTATCAAACCCTTCCTTTAAAGCTTCAACAATCAGTTTATTTGCAATTTTACCTTGCTTTGCTTTAGCCTTTTCAAATTGGCAGTAGGGATTTTCTATCATAAAGCATTTTTCTATTTCTTTTCCAAAATATTCTTTTAAGGATCCAGCATCAAAATTTAAATCAAGTGCACTCGAGGTGTTAGTGAAAACAATGATCACATTATCTAGAACATTTCTAGGCAAGATTGCGGTTATTTCTGCAAGGACATACTGGAGAGTGGTAGTCATACGAGCAAGTCGACCATTTATAACAAGGCATACGCAATTAACGTGATCAATTTCTTTAAGCGCATCAACAATTGTCTTCACATTCTTTATATCCTGGTCCATTCCTCGGGTATCACCAAATCCTGGAGTATCAATGATGCCAATTTCAAGATCGTTTAGGGTAATGCTGTACAATGTTGCTCCGCTTGTTTTACTTTCCGCTGCCTTGGAGTGAGCATTTTCCATCTCGATGTCACTAAAATTGTCAAAGTTTTCTAGCGCTGGCTCAAACCCCAATTTTTTGACCATGTCAGAATTACAGAGTAAGTTGAGAAATGATGTTTTTCCAGATCCTGTTTCTCCAATTAGTAAAAGTTTGTATGGAACAGTAGTCACTTTTTTGTTGGAGAAGGCACCCGTGATTGTAGTGAAGACTGATTTTCCTAACCTGCAAGCACCCTTGAAGCCTTTAGCAACAGTAGCAGTCATGATAGTGTCTTGATTTACTAGCAAAGCCGAGAAAGTATTTTTACTGGAAAGACTATTTTACTGTACATATGTACTGTATTACCCATCCTTTTATAGCCAGTACTTGATGTAAATATCCTGTAATGATGTAAAATTCAAACTTGAAATTTCTAATTTTTCCTTATACTTGTGGCTCTAAGTTTCTTCCTGTGGGGGCATGAGTAGGAGAAGATGGTACACATTTAGTTATTCAATAGATTATTGTCTCCTATGTATCACAAACTACAGAGAGATGTGTAGTATGCACTCAAGTGCACAGGTGTTGCGTAGGTGTACTATTGCCTATTATTATTTATCTATTCTTGCTTTATCTCACCTATTAAGGCAGCGTATTAATTGATTCAGGTATATGGCTACATCTTTGTTATACTTACATATCAAAAAAGTTGTATAAGATCTTCAGTTTCAGAAAGCAAAAGCTGCATTATAATTTGCTGTAAAAATTGCTTCCATTAAATTCCAGTAGTACCCTAGCTTTGCTTACTACCAAGTCACAAGGGTTTACAGTTTCTTCCTATCTAAGCCTAATCACATGTCCCATAGAAAGATTTGTACATCACATTTTATAAAACAACTGTCTTGCAGTTAGTTATACTTCTATCCCACTTAAGCCATACATCAAAGTAAAAAACAGTTGGAGTATATGGTAGTTAAACCCTGGGAATGGTAGTTAAATCCCAGTACATATATGGAAGATCACATACATGTATATTATAAATTGAAGCCTTAAACATGTGAAACTACAAACTCAGCAAAATAAAAACCCCAGCCTCCCACACATTAGATCACCAAGTGCGTGGGCAGCTGGGAACAAGACTAAGTATAACAAGATTAGCAAAATTGAAGCCATACACAACTATTACATGCTTGTCTAACCTTATTAACATGTTGTTTGTGAACTTGACTGCTTCTAAGTGTGAGATAAGCCACTTAAACCCCCACCTGCACTTGTAGGATATCTAGTTATCAACACTGTAGCCTTCTACTTCGCCTCGGCCTCAAGTTGATAACTACTTGTGGTGGGATTTAACTGTAACATAATATACACTGTATATTTAGGGATCATGGAGTTTTGCAGCTTTTGCTCTTTCTCACAAAAAATATTTAGCTCAGAATGTCTTCATGGTGTTTTGGCAGTATTGGTTAGCTATAACCAAGCCCAAAGAACTATGACCTATATACGTATATAAAATGATTTCAATAAGTTACTGCAAATTTTTTTTTAGTCGAATTTTGTACTGACAGATGGTTTAATACCTTCAGATTAAAGTAACTTGATAATGGTAAAACTACAGACTTGATTTCTGTAACTGTTCAACATTACTTCAGCCTGACAGGTCACTTTTGGCATATCACATGCAATACTAACATTTAATACATGCTTTGTGATAGGGGAGCACCAATACATTAATTGGCTTATCAGTTAAGAGTTTATTGGCCAGTATTTGCCTATACTGTTATTGGATAGATGGTTCCCCATTCCCAATGTAGCCAATATTGATCACATGGTGAAATATAGTTTCCCATGTGTATTCTCTCAACAGGCAGAAGAAGAAACATACTAACAAACTTATGTTGATAAAGTATAAAATCATTATCTGTACTTATGGTTAGTTTTAAGTTTACTAATAAAATGTCTACCAGTTATCTTAGTTACTTCTATTTAAAGCCATACAATGATTGCATGAGCTACTAATTGCCAGACTGTTATCCACTCCCTTTAATATTATTGGCTGTCTCTGGGGAAGTTTGTGGTGAGAGGATGAGGAGACTAACCCCAGAGAAGCAGCAATACTACTGAATAGCATCATAATCAACAACATAATATTATTTCATAAATATCTTATAAATTCGTCATTAAATTTAATAATGTGCATTATAAATGTTGATATCAGCTATCAGCATCATCTCTTATCTGCTATATTTTACTAGTTGTTGGTATATCAACAAAAGTCCTGTGTTGCACCCCTCTACTTCCTGTGTCTTTCTTTGCATGCGTTTGTTGACAGTGAAAAGTGCCAATTTTAGTAGTGACATGTTATAATTGTACTATACATTGTGGCTGGTTTGATTGCAGAGTTCCTTCTTGTAGCTAGCATTCTTCATTTGTAATGCTGTGTAACAAGTTGAACATAACTGCATGAAAATGCAGTCTTCAAGGTTTGGACTTAAAAAAAATTTTTTTCCTTATTCCTTTTTCTGTTTCCTTTTCCTTTTTTCACCCATTGAAAAGAGAATGGCTCCAAGTTTATTACTTTTATCTGAACCCAACTGTCAAGTTTCCTCGTACTTGTAGCTCTGCAGTGATGTACCTGTCTTAAGAAATAGAGGAAAATTTTAAAAACCAAAATTATGTTCCAATTTAAGTTTTCTTATATTTGTAGGCTCCAATGGATTTTTCCCTTGGGAGAAATCAGGAAGTTGGAGGGTGACCAAATGAAAGTGTATAATGATGGCTATATAGCTACAAGTATCCAAGTTCACAACTCTTTAAAGCAGTTAAAACAGCTGCCAGACTAATTGTTACAATTTTTTGATTAGGTGAAGCCAGATCGGGAGTTTGATGCATCAGCATTGTTGCTACAGGCCACTCTTAAAACAAGAAATATTTTAAATCAGGCATTTTAAGAGTAGCTAATCCAAGGACGTTTTTGCTGGTTGTGCAAAGAGCATGGTAAGGCTGTGTATACATCTTTAACATTGGAAATGTTTACATATTAGACTGTCTGAGATTGAATCTGAAGGCATTTTTGACAGTTTTGTGTGGCATTTTAAAATCACTATACAGTATAGATGTCATGTCACTCAAAAATTTAGGGGTGAGTGTGAGATTGTATAGTAGGGGTGGGGAAGTTCCCCCTAACAGTCCCTCTGCTTGTAGCTCTAAGGTGAATTTTTTTGTACATTGTGGCTCAGTAATTGACAATTTGGGTGCATGTTCAGATGAAAGCAATAAAGGAACCATTCTCTCTTTCAATGCAGTATACGTTCACCTGTCATTCAAAAGTGAACAACAAGAAAAAAGGAATAAGGAAAAATTAATTTAAGCTCAAACTTTATAGCTCTATGGTGATGTTTGTTTTTGTATGGTATGAGTAGGATATGATAGTTTACATTTAGATAAGTAATGGAGCAAACTTAACTATCATTTCCTATTAGCTATACACTGACTGTACAGTGTATGTAGTATGCACTCAAGTGGGCACTGAGGTGTTGTGCCGGTGTACTATTGCCTATTATTTTCCCCTTTTCACCTACATATTATCCCAGCATAATTTTAAGGCTGCATCTTAACTATATACATATCAAAAGAGTGTGTAGCATCATTGTAAGATCTTCAGTTATACACAGTAAGAGCTGCACTAATTTTCCATGTGCATGATTAACTATTAAAACTGCTTCAATTCCAGGAGTACCTTAGCTGTACCCCCAAACCCCTTACTACTGGGTTACGATTGCTACACTATATTTCTATCCAATGCCCCACAAGAAGATCAACTATAGCTAATTGTATTGCCTTGGATTACAGTCTGTCTCATATAAACGCCTGATCTCATTTAGTTGCAGGGTTTATAACATCATAACTCCAGTTTTAAGTATTCATAGCTCTAATAGACATCACTTAGCATCAACAGAAACCTTTGTTGTAACAACAGAAGCCTTTTGTAGCTGATTAACCTCCAATTAGTGGTGATTTTGGGCGAATGATAAATGTTTTAAAGAAATAAATTCCCCGGCGCTGTGTATAACTTGTACTATGTACAACTAACTACTGGCTAGTTGTACATGATACAAATTATCATACAGAGAGTTTTGCATTTCTTGCAAAAACATTGACCAAATACCGGGCCAGCCTCACAATTCCCTCATGGTATATATACAGTACTGGTTAGCTTCAGATAACCAAGCCAAAAAGAGCTTCCTAAAAAGCTTTCAATACAGCACTGCCCAAACACAATGTTACTATGTACGACTAAAGTGAACTCACTCAGAAAGAACATGGAAGCCATTTTGTTTGCAAGTCTTCATCCTTCCAGTCAAAAGATGAAGACTCATAATTGAAATGGCTGCCATGCCCCCTTTTCGTTTGAGTGTTAACAACGTGCAATTGTTACCTGCGTTGTTGCCTTTGGGCAGTACTGTAGGTTGCTACAATTTTTTCAGTGGAATGATTTTGTACTGACTGACTGACAGCCTGATGCTTTCAGATAATTGTTACTTGATAACAGCCAAGGTTATAGGCTTGATTTTTTCTACTGTTCACATCACTCCAGCCTTACAGGTGCCTTTGACGTACCGCAGTACATATAATGCATGCTTCATGGTTTGTGTCCCATTTATCTTTGCTGAATGCAGTGAAAGCGGGTGCCAATTCTGGTAGTGCCATATGATAACTTCCACATGTTTTTAATGGGATTGTTCAAGTTTTTCAACGGTGGATGGATTGATTGCAGAGTACCTTCTTGTAGTGCTCTTCATGTGTAATCCTGTGTAGCAGGCTGAACATAAGTGTAATAACCATTTCAGATACTAGATTAGATGAAGCAATAAATTTGGCACCATTCATTCTTCTTTAATGCTCTATGCATTCACCTGTCATAATAATGTTACAAAAAAGTTAACAACCAAGAGTGAGGAAAGGTTAAAAGTTTATAATTCCTATTTTTCCTTTCTTCCTGTTGGGTCATGAGTAGAAGATGATAGTTCACATTTAGTTATTGAATGGAAATTATTATTTCCTACATATGAGATATATATATATACACTAAAAGAATGTGTAGTATGAACACAAGTGCACAGATGACACACACACAAATGCACTAGCCATGGCATTACCTCTTTTTCTTTATCTTACCTATTCAATTCTAACATTTTGTAAGCCTATAGTCTTTTTGTACTTCTGGATCAGCCTTTGGTACCCATGATCATTGGGGGTTGTTTTCACCTTTTTCTTAATTCCTCCTCTGTTTTAGTTAAGTTGGCTATGTCAGAGAGCAAGAGCTGCATTTTAAATGCATAGGTCGCTGTCAAACACTAACTATTTTTTAACAATGAAAATTTATCAGCTGTCCACACTATACAAATTGTACTGAATTACTGTATGTATCTACATAGTTGTTGGATACAGTTTCTTGGACATATCTATACATGCACAATACAGTGGTCCTTACCTTCCTTAGACTGCCTCAACTCCAGCTCCACCTCCACCATCAGCTCATACTTCTTAATCTGCTCCTATAGATTCTGTTATTTGGAACAGATCATGAACAATAACCAGAAACAATATACGTACATGTAATACTATGTAGGTATTGTATAAGTGGTAAAAACTGTAGTAGACAAACTAACAAGGTCAACTGTTTAAACTGGCCATTGAAGAGTCTCCAAATACACTGTATAATTTGCAAGTACATGCTATTGCAGTTAATAAGGTCAGGAGATGTTGGCCCAAAAGAATAAGCCTTGATCATTAATAAGGGCACATTTGGGACTGAAAAATACAGACACCGTATTGAGGATCAAGTCTTATTAGTGACACCATAACTTTGTTTATGAGGCGGTCTAGCTTATTAATGGAAGTGATGGAACATGGCCAAGGTAGTCTGATTAAAGAGGTAGCTGCAAAGTGTGCATACTCACTATCCGTTTGCCTCTTAAAGACCTAGGTAGCCATTAAGACTCAAAAGCATAAAGATTTTCAGCACCACAAACTGTCTGTAGTTCAACTTTCCTTCATGTACATACAGTATCAAGACACACAGTAGTGTGTTGTGCGGCCCAGAAGCCGGCGCGTAACACCCGTGAGTATACTGACAGGAAGAAAGAAAACGTAATTTTCGCACCTCCGTAGCTCTGTGCTTCCTTGATGAAACAAGACGATTTTTGCTGTGGACATGCCCTCCAAATGCAGCACTCCACATTCCAAATTTGAGCGAAATCGCTTCACGCGTTCCCGAGATATGTGACTTCAAAAATTGGCTCAGTTTCTTCGTTGTTTTTCTTCTTATTATTATTTTCTTGTCGCACACTTACAAAAACTGCTATAAAACGCGAATGCCTTATCCGATTGTCTTGAAATTTGGCACACAGAAGGGGGATATAAAGGCGCATCTCGGTACCAACTTTGGCTGGAATACAATAAACAGGCAAAGAGTTATGAGCGATTATTCACGAAAACTAACACCAATATGTTGTCACGCCTACAGGGTAAACCGCGTAAGGGAAGAAGCTGAAAATCTGTGGGTGAATAGGTTAACTATTGAACCTCAAACCATTTGTGGTTTGAAAGAAATCAAGTTAAAAAAACAGGAAGATACAACGAAAAAACCAACAGTGTGTAAGAATTATGCAATCGAGATTAGCTAATAAAAAAAATGACTGCTTGTCACGCCTACCAGATAAACCGCTTAGGGTAATGCATTGAAAATCATTGTACAGATGGAGTAATCATATTAGAAAGGCTCATCAATGGTGTAGAAGAATCAGACTTAAAGCCACGGAGTTATAACACGAAATCCAACTTGGTGCAGCAAGTGCGAGATCGAGATACTCTAATAGAGCAGTCATCCTAATAGAGCAGTCACCCTGAAGAGAATTCAAGAGATCAGCTAGAAACAAGAAACCTGTATAGAGATCAGCTACAAACAAGTCACCCTGTAGAGAGATCAGCCACAAACAATTCACCCTGTAGAGAGATCAGCTAGAAGAAGTTAGTTACCTTGTAGGGAGTTCATTTTTTTTTTCCCCCGGGCTTGTAGGGAGTTCATGCAACTATGGAAAGAGATAGTTCAGTTAGAAGAAATCACCTTGAAGAGTTCAGCTACAAAGAAACCACCATGTAGAGAGTTCAGCTACAAACAAATCGCCCTGTGGAGAGATCAATAGAAGAAGTTACCTTGCAGAGAGTTTAGCGACAAAGAAACCATCATGTAGAGAGTTCAGCTACAAACAAATCTCCCTGTAAAAAGATCAGCTAGAAGAAGTTACTTTGTAGAGAGTTCAGTTACAAAGAAACCACCATGTAGAGAGCTCAGCTACAAACTAGTGACCTTGTAGAGACATCAGCTAGAAGAAGTTACCTTGTAGAGAGTTCAGCTACAAAGAAACCATTTTGTAAAGAGCTCAGCTGCAAACAAATCACCTGTACAGAAGTCAGTTACGAACAAATCACCATGTAGAGAGATCAGCTAGAAGAAGTTACCTTGTAGATAGCTCAGCTACAAACAGATCTCCCTGTAGAGAGATCAGCTAGAAGAAATTACCTTGTAGAGAGTTCAGCTACAAAGAAACCATTTTGTAAAGAGCTCAGCTGCAAACAAATCACCTGTACAGAATTCAGCTACAAACAAATTACCTTGTATAGAGATCTGCTTGAAGAAATTACCTTGTAGATAGTTCAGCTACAAACAAATCACCCTGTAGAAAGATCAGTTAGAAGAAGTTACCTTGTAGAGAGTTCAGCTGCAAAGAAACCATTCTGTAAAGAGCTCAGCTGCAAACAAATCACCTGTACAGAAGTCAGCTACGAAAAAATCACCCTGTAGAGAGATCAGCTAGAAGAAGTTACCTTGTAGATAGTTCAGCTACAAACAGATCTCCCTGTAGAGAGATCAGCTAGAAGAAATTACTTTGTAGAGAGTTCAGCTACAAAGAAATCACCATGTAGAGAGTTCAGCTGCAAAGAAATCATCCTGTAGAAAATTCAGCCACAAACAAATTGCCCTGTAGAAAGATCAGTTAGAAGAAGTTACCTTTTAGAGAGTTCAGCTACAAAGAAACCATTCTGTAAAGAGCTCAGCTGCAAACAAATCACCTGTACAGAATTCAGCTACAAACAAATCACCCTGTAGAGAGATCAGCTAGAAGAAGTTACCTTGTAGATCGTTCAGCTACAAACAAATCACCCCGTAGAGAGATCAACTAGAAGAAGTTACCTTGTAGAGAGTTCAGCTACAAAGAAACCACCATGTAGAGAGTTCAGCTGCAAAGAAATCACCCTGTATAAAATTCTGCCACAAACAAATTGCCCTGTATATAGAAAGATCAGTTAGAAGAAGTTACCTTGTAGAGAGTTCAGCTACAAAGAAACCATTCTGTAAAGAGCTCAGCTGCACACAAATCGCCTGTACAGAATTCAGCTACAAACAAATCACCCTGTAGAGAGATCAGCTAGAAGAAGTTACCTTGTAGATCGTTCAGCTAAAAACAATTCACCCTGTAGAGAGAGCATCTAGAAGAAGTCACCTTGTAGAGTGTTTAGTTACAAAGAAACCACCATGGAGATTTCTGTAATCAATATCTAATCCAAAACAGCCAAGCTGTAAAAAAAGTGTGCGGCCCTGAGAAAGGCTATGGTGAAAAAAGATGTGAAATCCAAGGTGGCGGCCAAGAAATAGCTGTGATGGTAGGTTAATGGTAAAAAGTTTAATAATGACAATTCAGGTAAATTTTGTGAAGCGGCACAAAAATTCACCTGAATTGTCGTTATTAAAATTTTTACCATTAACTTACCATCACAGCTATTTCTTGGCCGCCACCTTGGATTTCACATCTTTTTTCACCATAGCCTTTCTGAGGGCCGCACACTTTTTTTACAGCTTGGCTGTTTTGGATTAGATTTCATTTCTTTTTGTATTTGTATACCCCAAAGCCGGCCTATGGCCAGCTTTGGGACTTTTTTAACCTATGTTTTTTTCTTTACTACAGGTGTATGTATTATATATATAATTTGTACATTTACTGATAAAATATTTAAAGTACATCTACTTCATCTTTTCTTCTTCCTGTGGTAAAAAAATAGATAGGTTAAAAAAGTCCCAAAGCCGGCCTATTATACAAATACAAAAAAAATGAAATCTAATCCAAAACAGCCAAGCTGTAAAAAAGTGTGAGGCCCTCAAAAAGGCTATGGTGAAAAAAGATGTGAAATCCAAGCAATACCAGAAATTTGAGGTCATGGGCCTACTAATTAAAAATTAAATTTACATACAGTGTTGATTGGCAATACATCTCAAATAGCGATGTACAATGTCCGCTCTGTAGTGAAGGTAATGAAATATGTATAAATAGAGGCTAAATGACCCATTTGGTAGGATTGAAGTCCGTCTACATGTGGCAATACAGACTATGGTTCAGTAGGCCAAATGTATGGGTTTAACATACAATAAACTCACTCACCCTACGAAGTAGGTTGAATCTGTATGTAACCAATCATTTTCACCTTATTATTAACGCGTAGGCTAAAACCTTCGCTAAATACAGCCATCTACTTGTGGTTCCAGGCCGTCCATAAATGTCCAGCGATGCTCCAACAAATTAGAAACTGCTTCAGTCTTTGACGTATTGCCTACGTCATTCGTCATTAATAGGCAAATCCAGCACTGACCTTACTTAGAAAGCTCAATCCAACTAATTATAGGTGTTCTGTTTTCTCCAGCACGTAAACTACGAAAGTAGTAGCTAGCTGAAACCGGCGCCAAATGAGATAGTCTACTTTTCAGGGTATATTAAAATCACGTACATCGAACTAGAAAATGCTTGTAATAAAATCAGCAGATTATGATGGGTGTTCTTTTTTAAAGTAAGGAGTTTTGAGCATATATGCACGTACACAGTGCAAAACCTAGAGTAGGCATTCCAGCCCGATTTTTAAATTTTGGAAAAACAGGCTTTTTATATGCTCAATAGATAGAGTATTGATTACCAATCTCAGAAATATATAGTTTGTTGGGTTGGAATTAGCTACTTTGGCATGCACAGTGCTTAAAAACTAAAAAAAGGTACATTTTTTCTCCAGGGCTCCCCATACATTTTAAAGGGAAAAATGGCACAATTGAATCAGGAAGCATCTAGCAATCTGGACTATCTTGAAACTGCAGTTGCTTCTAGCTGCAAGTTTGTACATGTAATGAGAGTAACTTCAGGTCTTATTGGATCTTAGCGATCTTTGTATACTTTGTGGTGAGCAAATATGCTTCACCTATTGCACACTTCTCAATACAATGGTGTATACCCATATAGGCAAGTGGCTATCTCAAGTTGGTAAAAACATCAAGTTAACAACTTATAAAGGTAAACAACTAAAGTGGAGGTGCCACAATGATGCAACAATACCTAAGGTGGAGTTGTGGTTCAATTATGGCATTGTTATGCCGACTTTGAAGTGGTTCATACCTTTGAGCTGGTGACTCAGCCATCAGAAAATTGCTCTGGAGCTGAAAATCGCTAACCCGAGTGAAGTAACTACGCACTTTAAAGTAAGCACCAGTGACTACCTTCCACCCGACAGTACGTTTTTTTAAGTTTTAAAGTATTCTACATATATTACAAGGCTTGAAAAAATTACAAAACAACACAAAACGTACTTATATGTAACGCGCACGATAAAACTAAGATTTTCATGATGATCAGCGTGTGGACAAACCCCACAGCGATTTTCATCTTCATTGGAGCTCAGATGACGGAGCAATCCCAAGTTAAACACGAGTTGTCATTTTGTGCCAGGGTTCTATTGGGGAATATACGGAGAATTTTTTTATTAAAAAAATCTTGGATACTGGAATGCCTACCTAGAGCATGCTTTAGCATGCTCTCGTCTAGGGGGGTCTGGGGGGCGTGCCCCCACAGAAGATTTTTTGAGAATTTACCCATCTAAGGTTAAATCTGGTGTAAATTTGGACCAAAATTTGCTCGACTAGTTATGCTAGCGATAATAACAAAGCAAAACGACTGAAATATGATGTGATAGACCAGCTTCCTACAGGACAAGACACTTATGGCATACGCGTTGTGATACAGACTACATTATAGTCAATTAACTCAATTAATTTAAAAATGCAATAACACGCACACATGCATGCACATTATAAACAATCATCAGTTTAGTCAGTGACTTGTGGCTTCCAGATGAATGGTTTTGTATAGACGAGCTGCAGGCTATAAAGGAACATGTACTTGTAAATAGGGACCCGCCGATTATGCTGGCATAATTATGAGCATAATAGGTGCCTGAAAGCATTAAGCATAATGCTAGCATAATAGGTAGAACATTTGTGTAATAGTATGTTATCACAGAAAGATCGATATACTCTAATAGAACAGTCAGTAACTCTAATAGAACAACCACATAGCTGACTGTTCTATTAGAGTATATCGATCTTTTCTGTGATACGCATTTTGACAAGTAAGTTTGTGCTTCAGCCACTTATTATTTATCCATAAACTGGAAATTATTAGTAGAGTATGAGAACTGAGGCATAAATAATTGGGCATAATTTGAGCATAATAGGTAAGTATTGAGCATAAATTTAAGCATAATAGGTAAATTTTTGAGCAATGCAGCATAGCATAATAGGTAAAATTATGAGCATAATCGGCGGGTCCCTACTTGTAAATTACAACAGAAATTGAAAAAAAAACAAAGAAACAAACAGTTTATATCTCACACCATGTTCCTTAACTGAGAAAGTTTAAGCAAACAAACAGTTATTTCGAGTATCCCTTTGATGTGGTTAACACTCTAATTTATGAGGTATAAATGTGCCATGATTAAACCATGCACACACAGACACACACTACATGCACAGTATGGCTTTGAAAGTGTACTAAGTGGAAGCAAATTTTGAGGTTAGTGCAAGATAATATTGTGGTTAGAGACTAAATGGCTTCAAACCCTTTGGAATGTGTTGGTTTCAATCATTAGACATTTATTCCAACATATGCATAGCTTTAAAAGCGTCGCATTCAAAAGTGATTGTATTATATGAATATTTTACACAGGTTGTCTACACTAATGTACACGACCAAAAAATGTACTAAATTTCTGGTAATGGGTGGCGGCCAAGAAATGGCTGTGATGGTAGGGTAATGGTAAAAATTTTAATAACAAAAATTCAGGTGAATTTTAGCGGCACAAAATTCACCTGAATTGTCATTATTAAAATTTTTACCATTAACCTACCATCACAGGAACAAAATTCACCTGAACTGTCATTATTAAAATTTTTACCATTAACCTACCATCACAGCCATTTCTTGGCCGCCACCTTGGATTTCACATCTTTTTTCACCATAGCCTATTTGAGGGCCGCACACTTTTTTTACAGCTTGGCTGTTTTGGATTAGATATAATTATGTTAGGTATAATGTAGGCTGCTTAATTGTGCTTGCTTCTGGTACAGTATCAGATGCAGACTAAAGAGTTAAGGGACAGAGAAAATTTGACATTTGAAGCATACTACAGACATGGCTTGGGGCATGCCCCCAGGAAGACTTTCAGATTTTAACACTCTGTTATACAATTTTGGACTATTTTTTACTGTGTTGGCACAGGTAAATAAAGTTGCTAGCTAGCTACTTACAGTTCTTAAGAAAATCCAAAATGTGGCTGTTCTATTAGAGTGGTTGACTGCTCTATTAGAGTATTTCGATCTGGACTTTTATACCATTGCAAATCACTGTAAGATATTATTTTGATTACTTGAATACACTTGACCAGTTTCTGGAAACCTCAGAAACCCCCCTAGATCCGCCCCTGATGATAAGTTATCAAATTGTATGAAGTCATAGTAGTAAATTGCTAGTATGTATTTGAGTATAAAATAGTCCCTAGAATTTACTTTCCCCTGCTGTTATAAACAGAATAATACTGTTTTGAGCTGATGAAATTGCTACACCATCATATATCACGAATACGGTAAAAATTATTATATCACATTAATCGATATAATCGGTATATTTCACATCACTACTGATTATAGAGCAAATGAAAATTGCAATACTGCAAACAGCAATATGTATGGGGTAAAGTGTGCATAAAATATGTTAACTAATTACTACATACACATTTAATATCAAATGTATAGCTTCAACCTAACTATGTGTAAAGTACAATACTGAAATGGTTTAGTATGTAACAAATAATAATAATAAGTCGCCAATTAGGTGCGAAAACAGTTTCTATATGAATGATTTTACTCTTGTTTAAGAATCTCTCTGGCACGATTGAGCTTCTTAGTTACTTCTGGATTACCCTGTTTATCAGGATGATTGACCAATACTAAGGCTTTGAAGGCTTTGTCTACTTCATCTATGCCAAACTTGGAACTCGGGTCCAATTCTAACATTTTGCAAGCCCAGTCTCTTTGTGCTTCTGGATCAGCTTTTGGTGACCACGGCTCATTGAGAGTTGTTCTTACAACATCTAGCTTTTTCTTAATTTCTTCCTCTGTTTTAGTTAAATTGGCGATGTCCTCTTGATTATCACTTGCTTCTTTCCTTTGCTGAATAGTAAACAAGTGTGTTTCTAAGATCTTTGCATAGTTTTTATTCAAACCCAGCTTATGGAATTCTTCCATTATCAGCAAAAGGTTATGAGACAGGTTTTTTTTCTTCTTCAGATGCACTTATTTGTGATTCAATTTTACTTTTAGCTATTGCAGCCATTTTATCAGTAGAGTCAGCCTCTTCAAACTTTTTCTTCATTTCATCATTTATCAATGGTACACTCTTGGTTTCTTTTACCATCTTAACTTCATTGTGATGATGAGATCGATAGTCATGCCCACAAGTCTTGCAGGTTTTCCCACCAACTCCTGCACAATGCTTGAAAGTTTCTGGATCAAAACTTTTTTCAAGGCCACAACCTTCATGGCATACTTTGTAGCAACCAGGTGCACCACACAAGGTGTTGTGGTGAGGTGTTGATACTCTGTTCCATCTTGTAACTGTTGTGTATGTTTGGAAATCTTTGTTCAGCTTTTTTGTACGCTGTGCTGCTTCTATTTTTTCTTGCGCTTTCTTCAATTCTTGCGAAAGTTCAACCTGAGAATCGTAAGCTGCTTTTATATCCAACACCTGGCATTCGATTTGTTGTTTTTTCTCATATAGTGTTGTAAAGTGATGAGTGTGCACAGCCTTAAAGTCTTTTATTGCTTCATGCATTTTGTTCAGCTCCCTATAAGCCCTATCAAACCCTTCCTTTAAAGCTTCAACAATTAGTTTATTTGCAATTTTACCTTGCTTTGCTTTAGCCTTTTCAAATTGGCAGTAGGGATTTTCTATCATAAAACATTTTTCTATTTCTTTTCCAAAATATTCTTTTAAGGATTCGGCATCAAAATTTAAATCAAGTGCACTCGAGGTGTTAGTGAAAACAATGATCACATTATCTAGAACATTTCTAGGCAAGATTGCGGTTATTTCTGCAAGAACATACTGGAGAGTGGTAGTCATACGAGCAAGTCGACCATTTATAACAAGACATATGCAATTAACGTGATCAATTTCTTTAAGCGCATCAACAATTGTCTTCACATTCTTTATATCCTGGTCCATTCCTCGGGTATCACCAAATCCTGGAGTATCAATGATGCCAATTTCAAGATCATTTAGGGTAATGCTGTACAATGTTGCTCCGCTTGTTTTACTTTCCGCTGCCTTGGAGTGAGCATTTTCCATCTCGATGTCACTAAAATTATCAAAGTTTTCTAGTGCTGGCTCAAACCCCAATTTTTTGACCACGTCAGAATTACAGAGTAAGTTGAGAAATGATGTTTTTCCAGATCCTGTTTCTCCAATTAGTAAAAGTTTGTATGGAACAGTAGTCACTTTTTTTGTTGGAGAAGGCACCCGTGATTGTAGTGAAGACTGATTTTCCTAACCTGCAAGCACCCTTGAAGCCTTTAGCAACAGCAGCAGTCATGATAGTGTCTTGATTTACTAGCAAAGCCGAGAAAGTATTTTTACTGGAAAGACTATTTTACTGTACATATGTACTGTATTACCCATCCTTTTATAGCCAGTACTTGATGTAAATATCCTGTAATGATGTAAAATTCAAACTTGAAATTTCTAATTTTTCCTTATACTTGTGGCTCTAAGTTTCTTCCTGTGGAGGCATGAGTAGGAGAAGATGGTACACATTTAGTTATTCAATAGATTATTGTCTCCTATGTATCACAAACTACAGAGAGATGTGTAGTATGCACTCAAGTGCACAGGTGTTGCGTAGGTGTACTATTGCCTATTATTATTTATCTATTCTTGCTTTATCTCACCTATTAAGGCAGCGTATTAATTGATTCAGGTATATGGCTACATCTTTGTTATACTTACATATCAAAAAAGTTGTATAAGATCTTCAGTTTCAGAAAGCAAAAGCTGCATTATAATTTGCTGTAAAAATTGCTTCCATTAAATTCCAGTAGCACCCTAGCTTTGCTTACTACCAAGTCACAAGGGTTTACAGTTTCTTCCTATCTAAGCCTAATCACATGTCCCATAGAAAGATTTGTACATCACATTTTATAAAACAACTGTCTTGCAGTTAGTTATACTTCTATCCCACTTAATACATCAAAGTAAAAAACAGTTGGAGTATATGGTCGTTAAACCCTGGGAATGGTAGTTAAATCCCAGTACATATATGGAAGATCACATACATGTATATTATAAATTGAAGCCTTAAACATGTGAAACTACAAACTCAGCAAAATAAAACCCCCAGCCTCCCACACCAAGTGCGTGGGCAGCTGGGAACAAGACTAAGTATAACAAGATTAGCAAAATTGAAGCCATACACAACTATTACATGCTTGTCTAGCCTTATTAACATGTTGTTTGTGAACTTGACTGCTTCTAAGTGTGATATAAGCCACTTAAACCCCCCACCTGCACTTGTAGGATATCTAGTTATCAACACTGTAGCCTTCTACTTCGCCTCGGCCTCAAGTTGATAACTACTTGTGGTGGGATTAACTGTGACATAATATACACTGTATATTTAGGGATCATGGAGTTTTGCAGCTTTTGCTCTTTCTCACAAAAAATATTTAGCTCAGAATGTCTTCATGGTGTTTTGGCAGTATTGGTTAGGTATAACCAAGCCCAAAGAACTATGACCTATATACGTATATAAAATGATTTCAATAAGTTACTGCAAATTTTTTTTTAGTCGAATTTTGTACTGACAGATGGTTTAATACCTTCAGATTAAAGTAACTTGATAATGGTAAAACTACAGACTTGATTTCTGTAACTGTTCAACATTACTTCAGCCTGACAGGTCACTTTTGGCATATCACACGCAATACTAACATTTAATACATGCTTTGTGATAGAGGAGCACCAATACATTAATTGGCTTATCAGTTAAGAGTTTATTGGCCAGTATTTGCCTATACTGTTATTGGATAAATGGTTCCCCATTCCCAATGTAGCCAATATTGATCACATGGTGAAATATAGTTTCCCATATGTATTCTCTCAACAGGCAGAAGAAGAAACATACTAACAAACTTATGTTGATAAAGTATAAAATCATTATCTGTACTTATGATTAGTTTTAAGTTTACTAATAAAATGTCTACCAGTTATCTTAGTTACTTCTATTTAAAGCCATACAATGATCGCATGAGCTACTAATTGCCAGACTGTTATCCACTCCCTTTAATATTATTGGCTGTCTCTGGGGATGTTTGTGGTGAGAGGATGAGGAGACTAACCCCAGAGAAGCAGCAATACTACTGAATAGCATCATAATCAACAACATAATATTATTTCATAAATATCTTATAAATTCGTCATTAAATTTAACTGATGATAATGTGCATTATAAATGTTGATATCAGCTATCAGCATCATCTCTTATCTGCTATATTTTACTAGTTGTTGGTATATCAACAAAAGTCCTGTGTTGCACCCCTCTACTTCCTGTGTCTTTCTTTGCATGCGTTTGTTGACAGTGAAAAGTGCCAATTTTAGTAGTGACATGTTATAATTGTACTATACATTGTGGCTGGTTTGATTGCAGAGTTCCTTCTTGTAGCTAGCATTCTTCATTTGTAATGCTGTGTAACAAGCTGAACATAACTGCATGAAAATGCAGTCTTCAAGGTTTGGACTTAAAAAAATTTTTTTCCTTATTCCTTTTTCTGTTTCCTTTTCCTTTTTTCACCCATTGAAAAGAGAATGGCTCCAAGTTTATTACTTTTATCTGAACCCAACTGTCAAGTTTCCTCGTACTTGTAGCTCTGCAGTGATGTACCTGTCTTAAGAAATAGAGGAAAATTTTAAAAACTAAAATTATGTTCAAATTTAAGTTAGGCTCCAATGGATTTTTCCCTTGGGAGAAATCAGGAAGTTGGGGGGTGACCAAATGAAAGTGTATAACGATGGCTATATAGCTACAAGTATAGTTGGTTGTGAAAGTGTATAACGATGGCTATATAGTTCACAACTCTTTAAAACAGCTGCCAGACTAATTGTTATAATTTTTTGATTAGGTGAAGCCAGATCAGGAGTTTGATGCATCAGCATTGTTGCTACAGGCCACTCTTAAAACAAGGAATATTTTAAATCAGGCATTTTAAGAGTAGCTAATCCAAGGGCGTTTTTGTTGGTTGTGCAAAGAGCATTGTAAGGCTGTGTATACATCTTTAACATTGGAAATTTTTACATATTAGACTGTCTGAGATTGAATCTGAAGGCATTTTTGACAGTTTTGTGTGGCATTTTAAAATCACTATACAGTATAGATGTTACGTCACTCACAAATTTAGGGGGTGAGTGTGAGATTGTATAGTAGGGGCGGGGAAGTTCCCCCTAACAGTCCCTCTGCTTGTAGCTCTAAGGTGAATTTCTTTATACATTGTGGCTCAGTAATTGACAAATTGGGTGCATGTTCAGATGAAAGCAATAAAAGAACCATTCTCTCTTTCAATGCAGTATACGTTCACCTGTCATTCAAAAGTGAACAACAAGAAAAAAGGAATAAGGAGAAATTAAAGAATCAAGCTCAAACTTTATAGCTCTATGGTGATGTTTGTTTTTGTATGGTATGAGTAGGATATGATAGTTTACATTTAGATAAGTAATGGAACAAACTTAACTATCATTTCCTATTAGCTATACACTGACTGTACAGTGTATGTAGTATGCACTCAAGTGGGCAGGTGTTGTGCCGGTGTACTATTGCCTATTATTTTCCCCTTTTCACCTACACATTATCCCAGCATAATTTTAAGGCTGTATCTTAACTATATACATATCAAAAGTGTGTAGCATCATTGTAAGATCTTCAGTTATAGACAGTAAGAGCTGCACTAATTTTCCATGCGCATGATTAACTATTAAAACTGCTTCAATTCTAGGAGTACCTTAGCTGTACCCCCCAAACCCCTTACTACTGGGTTACAATTGCTACACTATTTGTGACCAGATTTGCAAAAAGGTACCTTTTCCACACATTTGACATACCAGCAAACAAAATGATGTAACACATGACTCCTTATACTGATTAACTTGCTCTTAGTATCAAAATGTAGTCAGATACTGTAGCTGCATTCATTGAAAATTTCAAGCAATTATATGCCATGATTAAAATGTTATGAGGCTTTAAGGTTCAAAAAATGGGTCAAATTTTGAGTGTGAAAAAGGTACCTTTTCACAAATCCGGTCACATATTTCTATCCAATGCCCCACAAGAAGATCAACTATAGCTAATTGTATTGCCTTGGATTATGGTCAGTCTCATATAAACGCCTGGTCTCATTTAGTTGCAGGGTTTATAACATCATAACTCCAGTTTTAAGTATTCATAGCTCTAATAGACATCACTTAGCATCAACAGAAACCTTTGTTGTAACAACAGAAGCCTTTTGTAGCTGATTAACCTCCAATTAGTGGTGATTTTGGACGAATGATAAATGTTTTAAAGAAATAAATTCCCCGGCCGTAATTCAAGATGATACGGTAGTGCTGTGTATAACTTGTATTATGTACAACTAACTACTGGCTAGTTGTACATGATACAAATTATCATACAGAGAGTTTTGCATTTCTCGCAAAAACATTGACCAAATACCGGGCCAGCCTCACAATTCCCTCATGGTATATATACAGTATTGGTTAGCTTCAGATAACCAAGCCAAAAAGAGCTTCCTAAAAAGTTTTCAATACAGCACTGCCCAAACACAATGTTACTATGTACGACTAAAGTGAACTCACTCAGAAAGAACATGGAAGCCATTTTGTTTGCAAGTCTTCATCCTTCCAGTCAAAAGATGAAGACTCATAATTGAAATGGCTGCCATGCCCCCTTTTGGTTTGAGTGTTAACAACGTGCAATTGTTACCTGGGTTGTTGCCTTTGGGCAGTACTGTAGGTTGCTACAGTTTTTTTAGTGGAATGATTTTGTACTGACTGACTGACAGCCTGATGCTTTCAGATAATTGTTACTTGATAACAGCCAAGGTTATAGGCTTGATTTTTTTTACTGTTCACATCACTCCAGCATTACAGGTGCCTTTGGCGTACCGCAGTACATATAATGCATGCTTCATGGTTTGTGTCCCATTTATCTTTGCTGAATGCAGTGAAAGCGGGTGCCAATTCTGGTAGTGCCATATGATAACTTCCACATGTTTTTAATGGGATTGTTCAAGTTTTTCAACGGTGGATGGATTGATTGCAGAGTACCTTCTTGTAGTGCTCTTCATGTGTAACCCTGTGTAGCAGGCTGAACATAAGTGTAATAACCATCTCAGATACTAGATTAGATGAAGCAATAAATTTGGCACCATTCATTCTTCTTTAATGCTCTATGCATTCACCTGTCATAATAATGTTACAAAAAAGTTAACAACCAAGAGTGAGGAAAGGTTAAAAGTTTATAATTCCCATTTTTCCTTTCTTCCTGTTGGGTCATGAGTAGAAGATGATAGTTCACATTTAGTTATTGAATGGAAATTATTATTTCCTACATAATTATGAGATATATATATACACTAAAAGAATGTGTAGTATGAACACAAGTGCACAGATGACACACACACAAATGCACTAGCCATGGAATTACCTCTTTTTCTTTATCTTACCTATTCAATTCTAACATTTTGTAAGCCTATAGTCTTTTTGTACTTCTGGATCAGCTTTTGGTACCCATGATCATTGGGGGTTGTTTTCACCTTTTTCTTAATTCCTCCTCTGTTTTAGTTAAGTTGGCTATGTCAGAGAGCAAGAGCTGCATTTTAAATGCATAGGTCGCTGTCAAACACTAACTATTTTTTAACAATGAAAATTTATCAGCTGTCCACACTATACAAATTGTACTAAATTACTGTATGCATCTACATAGTTGTTGGATGCAGTTTCTTGGACATATCTATACATGCACAATACAGTGGTCCTTACCTTCCTTAGACTACCTCAACTCCACCTCCACCATCAGCTCATACTTCTTAATCTGCTCCTATAGATTCTGTTATTTGGAACAGATCATGAACAATAACCAGAAACAATATACGTACATGTAATACTATGTAGGTATTGTATAAGTGGTAAAAACTGTAGTAGACAAACTAACAAGGTCAACTGTTTAAACTGGCCATTGAAAAATCCCCAAATACACTGTACAATTTGCAAGTACATGCTATTGCAGTTAATAAGGTCAGGAGATGTTGGCCGAAAAGAATAAGCCTTGATTGTTAATAAGGGCACATTTGGGACTGAAAAATACAGACACCGTATTAACGATCAAGTCTTATTAATGACACCATAACAGAGCTTATGATAAGAATTCTCTGTTGTCCTGCCACAATGTCCTGACAAACCAAAATCGGCCGGACAATTGCCAAAATTGACTGGACATGAGATGAATGCCTAACATGTTTACTGTAGCATAGCAAATAAACATTATAGTGGTAAGACATCACATGCCTTACTGCAGCTGTTATGTGGTTAAAGTACACCAGTGGGTTGGCAATGGTACATTTATGGTCACTCCCTTGGGTTGTAAGAATGTATACTATCTCCTGGCAACCAAGTGAATGTTATTGTTGATAGCATGCCAGCTCAGCCCTTAGGCTCCTTCTTTATGCTTTGATGGGACACTGTGTCCGGACAAACTGCATTATGGTCAGACATCTATGCAATTTGACCGGATTTTGTCCGGTGTCCGGACGTTATCATAAGCTCTGCCATAACTTTGTTTATGAGGTGGTCTAGCTTATTAATAAGGAAGTGATGGAACGTGGTCTGATTAAAGAGGTGGCTGCAAAGTGTGTATACTCACTATCCCTTTGCCTCTTAAAGACCTCACTAGACCACTCCATTATAATGACCATATCGAGTATGTCTTGAAACATAGCTAAGGCATACAATTAGGTTTAACACACAGATACATAGCTAAGGTGTACTCATTAATAAGACCATCTCTTTATAGTGACCAAGCCAAGTAGGTCCCAAATGGAACTTTATGACCTCAACAATAAACTCATCTACAATAGCGGCCATATTTTGGTCTCAAATGTGGTCCTATTAATGAGGTCTCGGCATATATTCAACACACTTGATATTGTGATGATGGTATGTCTGTGACAGTTGAAGAAACAAAAATTCTTAACTTAGGATATCTACAAACTCAGGCACACAAAACATTTGTGTATATAAAATTAATCCAGGCCATCCATAACTGACAAGCTTAATGTGATGAGTTTACAAGCAGACAAGTTAAGGAACATCCAGTTAAGAATACACTCTAACATTTCTATACCGTACCATACACAACTGTCCCACACAAAAACTGACATTTCAAGTTGAAAAACCACACAAAATTAGCTACAAATATGTAGTATATATATTTTATACAGCAACCTCACTGTCAAGAATGGTTTTCCCTCATACTCTTACCATTTTTGCAAGTGAACAGTAGGTAGCCATTAAGACTCAAAAGCATAAAGATTTTCAGCACCACAAACTGTCTGTAGTTCAACTTTCTTTCACGTACATACAGTATATAGTATATAGCAAAAACCCCACTAAGGCATAGACACAAATAAGAAGTTGATTTATTTTATTAGAACTGTGTAAACGTCTGCTATGCTAAACAAATATGCAAGCAAAAAAATCCACAAAATACGTATAATATAGCTGGTCACATTTAAATTTCAGGAGGTTGCATTGTATTCTGTATGCATCAAATGATTGAGGATTAAACATCTCACTTGTATTGTCTTCCTGGAGTTGTCCTTGCTGTTGGCATATTCTTCTTGTACTTGAGCAAGATCTGCACTCAGGGCTTCTTGCCTAACATGCAATGACACCATGAAGTATACACATACACGTTTGTATCTGTGTATGTATGTATGTATGTATGTGTACATACACACTACACCACACTCATGCACACACACACTATTCTATTCAAGTACAATTACTGTGTAACTTCATTAATGTAGCACAAACAAACACTGCAATTACACCATCATAATCATATACCAACAAATCAAGGACACATACACGTTTCCATAACAACTACAAACTCACTGGTCTCTAGTAGTCGTTTCTTCCCAACACAACATTACTGACCCTCTCCAGCCTGGACAGGTGGGTAATACACACCACATAAACATGGTATACTGTCAAATATTTATAACATCTTAGT
Source organism: Dysidea avara (assembly GCF_963678975.1). Classification (NCBI taxonomy): domain Eukaryota; kingdom Metazoa; phylum Porifera; class Demospongiae; order Dictyoceratida; family Dysideidae; genus Dysidea; species Dysidea avara. The sequence goes on from NC_089283.1 coordinate 20,545,587, forward strand.
GTGAATAAACAAATGCCTAAATAAGGAAGCATCTTTAATGAGTTAGTAATTGATTTGGAATTAGAGAGATTATAATAGGCAGTGAGTTATCTGAATTTCAGAACTATTAAAATAGTATAATGAAATCACACTATAATTTATAAAGTACATCTTGTTAATAAGTACTAAAAAATGGCCATTATAATGAGGTGGTCTTACTAATGAAGCAGGTGCTAATTGAGGAATCAAATTTCACAATTGTGCTTACATTAGTCAAGTGCAGGATGTACATTCTTAGGAGGTGGCCACATTAAGTAGATTATCAATTATGCTTATTACTTGGATCAATTTCTGACTTAGAGAGGTGACCAAAAGGTGAATTAGGCAGAAAACATACATTTTATGTGTATAATATACATACTCTATAGACAACCTGATTTCTTCTAGCAAATGTATCTTAAATTCAGGGACCAAATGGCTACACATGGGTATACCATAAATTACACAGCTAATCAGTCTCTTTTCTCTAACAACTTCACCATTTCTTCCAGCTATTGAAGCCTTCGTTGGGATTGGTCATACCTGTAGATGATGACAGAGCAATTGTGTAATAAGTCACTCACGAGTACAATTATTAAACACCGTGGTCCCAATGGGGTTACTGTCTCAAGCTACCCATTTTCAAGTCAAGAGATCCAAGCAATGAAATGTTTATGTAATGGAATGTGATACTTGCATGTAGCTATACAGCACAGCATGGCAGTAAGTAAGCACTGCTATTTGTTTACACTAATTCAGCTGTTTCACACAATACACAAAAGCAGCCATCAATTATGTGTATGTATAGATGTACAAAAGAATGCAAGATCCACTAAGGGATGAATTTTGTTCCAGCAGCTTCATATAATTAAGTTTTGTTAAAAAGAAAAGCTGCACCGTGCACATCACGACCCCTAGGAGGGAAGGTGTGTACGGGGCAGGGGCTGGGCACGACGGTGGCGACGGTGAGCATCGGCCGCTCGAGAGACAACGGACAGGGATGTACCTTCCGATACATGCGCGCCCCCTGTCCCTGAGGAATTCTCATCTCAGGTGTCTCTCTACTACTGTCGCCGCTGTCCTCCCAGCTCACCTTACTAGTGATTCCTAAATGTATTTATAACCTAACCAAACCGTTTAGTATTTACTTGTGGGTTCACTCTATACCCACACAATCGTGTAATATCGAGTGTAATATACACGATAAAGCTACATGATCTACTTCTTACTTGTACTTCAAAGCGTCATATTCTATTATTCATGGTCGCTGAAACACGAGCAGAATTGTCAATTTTTCTTGGTCAATTTATTGAAGTGGCCAGACCTAAAGTAAATTCTACATCCATATATGTATACATTTATATATTTATACCTGGCAGCAATCCATTGGGACGAGAGAAGTACGATTTATGAATGAGCGGCTTTTGCGTATGATACATTTTAAAACTTAAAATAATATTTAAAGGCGCTTATTCTTGCTGAGCACTGTATATCAACCAAAAACTTTAAAGAGTGTTTCAACACGATGTTACCAGCAGCAGGGGTCAGCTGAAGAGACCCCTTAAGTATATTTTAATGGCTAAAACCCAGCAGATTAATTACTTAGATTAATTACTTAGTATTTGATGGATGGGCTGATTAATGTCAGAGATCATGTAACTAATCATGGGAACCTTTTCACCTACACCCCCTCTCCTCTACAGGGCCGCACACAGAAGGGGAGGGGAACTGGGGCATTTTGCCCCGGGCCACAGCCTGAAAGGGCCCCAGGAGGCCCCATCAAGGGACCTGTTTAAAGATTGATATAGTCTACTCTAATAGACCAGTCAGGATCTAGATACTCTAATAGAGCAGTCACAGTATTCTTCAGAGGATCCGGAGCAGTGTAGCAAACTTATAAATAAGGAGATATGGTTGGTGAGGGGCAGCTATTCTCATTGTCAGCACGTAATAACTTTTTTTTGGTCTTCGACTTATACAGTTAGGCTGAAGTTGTGATTCAGAGTGGAACCCTGGGGCCTCTCTTTAACTCTTTGCCCTGGGCCTCCTAATTTCTCTGGGTGGCCCTGCTCCTCTAAAATTGTGAGTGACAACTGCACTGTAGCTGATACTTAGCTACATAGCTATAGCTAGCGGTTAGCTAAACTTGGTGCACTATTCCTCAAAATAGTATATGCATGACCAGTGAAAAATATAGCAATAGCTAACCATTAAATATTATTATTTTTTCTCTTGGGAGACATCCACCTGAATCTTTTTAGCAGGTGGTAGCTATCATAGAATTACCCTCAATACAAAGAATCATGTGCACATGGTTGTCTTCACCCAATGAGTCAATAACAAAAAATCAATACTCATGAGACAGCCTTACTATAGTCCGGCAGCTATATTTCAACTGTATTATGGTTGTGAACTTAAGCTAGTTTGAGTTTACCTAGTCATGCACCCCCAAATTCCTGATCCTCTCCCAAAGGAAAATGCACTGGACGCAGCTACATAGCTTGTGGGCTACACATATACAGATGTGAATCCACTGACTAAAATGGAAAGACTTGTAAACAATCAAAGTATTATTTTGATTTTCACAGTTAGCTATAGCTATAAGTGTGTAGAGAATTGGTGACTTGTATGATATAAATTCAGGAGGTCTATAGCTACTGCATGGTATCGCACCCATGCATGATAAAAAACTGCAAGCCCTTACCTACAGTATATAGCTAATAGATGAATGTACGTATAAGTTATAAGTTACTGTAAATTGTTGTGATGTACATGTATACTTCATACTGCTACTTGATGATATGAATTTATGAGCAGTACAGCATAGCGATATAATATTGAGCATATAAGGGGAAAATTTGTGCAGTGCAGCATAGCATAATAAGTAAAAAAATGTATAATAGGCTATGGTCCCTATCCATCAGTACAGAATCTGTACTGATGGAAAGTCTAGTTGGATATAGATATGTCACCCCATTAACCAATTAAAACAATGGCTTACCAACAGAGTTTCTTCCCCCATGCTAGCAAACAACGGCACAGCCTCCCAGATCACATCACTGAAGTAGAGCAATTTATTACAATACTCAACTTAGATTTGTTGCAACTAACTTAATTGTTTGTTTTTTTTCCTTTCTTTTCTTTTTATTTGACAGTCAGCAATAAAGCTGTCTTTCCAGCTAGTATTTAATCATATTAGGATTGTAGGGAAGGGGGTTTCAGGAAAAATAAAGTTTTAAAGGTTTCAACAGGTACATAACATGTTAACTTTGGCAGCACAAAAGTGAATGAGTAACAGCATGCCGAGCCTTGCTGGCAGACACGGCAACAATTTATAATATCATAGAACTTACATCTGTCGGGGGAGGACTTGCAGTTTTTGTTATGCATGGCAGGGAATAGATACCAGTACAGACCTCCTCTAGTTATATCATACAAGTTAAGTCCAATCCTCAACACACATATATAGCTAACTGCTATATTTGTGAAATAATTCTTTGGTCGCTTACATTCCATTTTGTCAGTGCATGCGTGGATTCACATTATGTGTGTAGGCACACAAGGTACGTAACTGTGTCCAGTATTTTCTCTCCCATATTATTATAACTCGTGATGGTAAGTCATTATAGTGTAGTACTTATACAGTAAAGTTAGGTGGCAAACACCTTCCAGTTTAGCTGGTCAGACACTTAGCTAATTAAATATAAGTGTGTAACACTATACTCATTGGATTACACACTGATGTGACCCATCTTGCAGCACTTTGTTGGACTTTATCTAAACTGTTTATTGTTGGTGGGGGTCCGAATTCCTAACACAATTTGCATAATCTAGTGCGGATGTGTACAAATGCTAGACTTTGCTCCTATTATATATTATATATAGGCCTTTGTTGAGAGGTGGGAGACAAGCTCCATAAAATCCAGCTTGTATTACTATTTTGACTGGAAGGTCCAGGAAAACAGCATGGATTCTAGGATTTCTCTCAGAGAATTTAAGTGGAGGGGCCAGGTACTTTCTAAATACTATTCTTTGCTCAGTAATGTCACCTCCCGATTAGCAGGCCTACTGATCAAAAGCATAAATCATAGCACTCGTCCTATCTGAAATCCGATATTAATGGGCATATAGTGAAGGGTAGCGAAGTAGAACTGTAGGAAAATGGGAACAGAAAGTAGAGACAGGAACAATCAATGGAAAATACCTGTCATGTTAATACAAAGGTTGGATTTACATGTACTACAATGGATCACTGCATATACATTAAAACTCTAATAGTAAAAGAGCAGCCAAAATATTTTTTGTTTATTAATATCCCACTGCAGTAAAAGTCTGTGAATGTTGGTGATTAGTTAATGAAGTCAACTACTCCTTGAACATCATAACCTCATTGTAAAAAATAAGGTGTGTCCTGCACGCCAATATGTGTCACAATTACAATGTACACACCAAATTGCATATTGGTGTGTAACTGTGTATATATTGTGACATTTTGGTGTGCACGACACATATTTTTTTCAGTGCTGCAAACTCAGGATAATAGTCATGTGGTGTGGTGTTGTGGTGTGCTTGTCAGGTTCTAGTGGCTCCAGTGAATTGATTCCCATCAAATTTTCACAGGTTTTTAATGCAGGCCTCTGGTGGAATAGTTATTTGTAAAAAAATTTCTTGGCTGCTCTATTTAATGGAGTACACTTTAATGCAGGTGGCTGCTCTATTAGAGTATTTCAATCATTTCAGTGAAAGTTTGCAACAACACTGCAAAGAAGTATTGCGCTGTAAAATCCTACCTGCGTGTTGACATGATAACCTTTATCAGGCATTTTCCATTAGTAATTCTGTTCTGTGTTCTGTTCCATTTGCAGAGTGTCCTTGAATTCTATGTACTACATTTACTAGTAAAGGCATTAAATTTGCAGTTGCAATGATTCAGTTGCATATCACATCAAACTGCATGAGTATAACAGCAAGTGAAAGTGCCTGGTAGCAATTGTCACATGTAAGCAGGCTACTTGTGCACTACTATGTTCTTTCCACTTTGGAAGATTTGATTTTAGTGTCAGTTGTGAGTTGCACGTGCTTTACTTCTTATAGTCATATCTTTCATGGTACAGTAATACGTATATTAGTCAGTACCCACCAGTGTATAGGTGAAGACTGTATATCCGGACTATCAGAGTATTATTGCACATGCTTGCTATTGTATTGCCGGCTTAAGAGCATAGGTAGGGTACAAGCACGTTCCAGCAAATATTTCTGACTTAATGAAATAACTTTTTTCACCATGTTGTTGGAAGTAAAGATGATTGTTACATTGCTCTACACATGTAATAATTAATTAACTCTGAGTGGTCATGTGACTACCATATGGGTGAATGATACTTCAGTAGTTCAATTCTGCTTATATGTGAAGAACGTTTCCAGCTATATATTCACCATCGTTAATGTTTAACTAAACCTATTCATGAACAGTTAGCCAAAACACTATAGCCACATTATATCAGCTATACATAGCTGTTTTTTGGTCCTTGTAATGCACATTTAGTTAAGCCATATCTGAGACCGGGCTCAATGGAATAGCTAGCTGGCAAAAGTGGAATGAACAGTGTGTTAGACAACATTATACAACTGCAAGCAGCAATTTAACCATATCAGTGTTTTATTGCTGATGGAATTAACCCAATGATTGCAGAAATTTATGGTGATACAATGCAATTTTTTTTATCATCACAAAAATCAAGTAGTCAATCTGCTACTGAATTAACTGAGTCATCTGAATTGCAAGTAGCTAAATATTACTCAGAAATTTGGGCTAACTAATTAGCTTTCACTTTCACAGTAAGGCCAACATTTGTTAATACCTTGTTTTTTTTTCACCCACCCGCATCCAGTTTTGTCACCCGCATTGGTAATTATTATTATAATTAGCATTATGAATATTATTTGTAATTTGTGTGCCTCCAGCGATTGTCTATGAAGTCAGCACACAAATATGATTGTTTATTGGAGTTTCACAAGCAAAGCCAATCATTTTTCAGGTTGTTTGACCCTACAGATAACTAAAATTTTATTATTTTCAAAAATCATCAAAACACTGCAAGAACAAACATCAGATAGCCAACTGGCTGCCTCAATGAAGAGAAATGAACCATATTAATAATAATAACCATCCGCCACACTAGTTGAATGTTCTTTTAGGGACAGAAAACAAGGAATTAATAAATGTTGGCCTAATGTCAGTATGTCTTTAAAAGATCACCTCCTATAATGTGTATAAACCAATGATACTATCTTGTAAATGATCATCCATGCATTACACCTGCATGTAACAATATATATCTTGTATTTCATGTGATTTCACTCTGGTAAACTTTAAATGAGAAGCTTCATATTAAGTGAACTACCTATAAAATTGGATGGTAGATACTCATCTCATTTTAATAGGTAATGGCCACTGGAGCATCACAAGATAGCTACACTGAACAAGTTGACCTAGTAACTATAACGCATGACAAATAAAAGTGTGTATACATTAATTATTCCATTATACTGAAATAATTATGTTCATCAAATTTTAGCTTGTTTATGACATACTGGTGGAAGGGGATAAGGGGTCATGCAGACAGCAAAGTGGAGCCAGTCCTTCATCACCTCAATATAAGTGTATAATCAGGGAGTTTCAGGTAATTGGCATAGATTATTACTACAGTATAAGAACTTGTCTACATTGCATATAGGAAGGCTCAAAATTTCTTTTTGCTACTGTCAGTGTATGAAGGGTGATTAGTGCCATAATTATGCCATATATTTACATTATTGATCATGGTGTGGTGGGCTGCAGGGTAATGGTGATGTTGCTTATAATTACAACCTTGTTATTATTAATAGTGTGATGCTTCCATTGCATGTGATATACACAGTAGTTGTCATCATGATAAGTATGTATACTTAGATATAGACTATAATGATACCATAATCATGCAGCATTGCCATTATGACATTGTGATATAGACATTTACCATAATGACATAGACCTTTGCCATTATGATAATAGACATTTACCATAATGACATAGACCTTTGCCATTGTGATATAGACATTTACCATAATGACATAGACCTTTGCCATTGTGATATAGACATTTACCATAATGACATAGACCTTTGCCATTGTGATATAGACTTTTACCATTATGACATAGACCTTTGCCATTGTGATATAGACTTTTACCATTATGACATAGACCTTTGCTATTGTGATATAGACTTTTACCATTATGACATAGATCTTTGCCATTATGATATAGACTTTTTTCATTATGACATAGACCTATGACATTGTGATATAGACATTTACCATAATGACATAGACCTTTGCCATTGTGATATAGACTTTTACCATTATGACATAGACCTTTGCCATTGTGATATAGACTTTTTTCATTATGACATAGACCTTTGCTATTGTGATATAGACTTTTACCATTATGACATAGATCTTTGCCATTATGATATAGACTTTTTTCATTATGACATAGACCTTTGCCATTGTGATATAGACTTTTCCATTATGACATAGACCTTTGCCATTGTGATATAGACTTTTTTCATTATGACATAGATCTTTGCCATTATGATATAGACTTTTTTCATTATGACATAGATCTTTTCCATTATGATATAGACTTTTTCATTATGACATAGACCTTTGCCATTGTGATATAGACTTTTACCATTATGACATAGACCTTTGCCATTGTGATATAGACTTTTCATTATGACATAGACCTTTGCCATTATGATATAGACTTGTAATAATGTGATATAGTTAGCTACAGTGGTAGATCTTGGGGGAGGTACTCCAGCAACCAATTATTTACATACTTGATAATACTATCTAATAGAGCAGTCAGATGTATATTCTTCTATCACAATTAAGACTATTTTAACCAACATCTATTTTAATTATATCTAATAGCAGATCTAGAATTTTACAGAGGGGTGCTAACAAGTGCATTTAAAGTAGGGAGAAAAGGTGGTAACTGGTTGATACATCTGCTAGCATATGCATTATGCAAAGCACAAGGTCCCGAGCATGCATGTATGCTCTATCTCAAGGGGGCCTGAACCCTCACTCCCACAACATTTTTTGCAAACTTAGACTTCTAAGATACATGCAATTTGGTAACAATTTGACTGAATTAGTATAAGCATATTGAGCTGTCTGATCCTGCCTGATACATGGGAAATACTTTGTAAAAGGCTGCCTGAGCACGACTGGCTGTGGTGTAAAATTTGCAGTGTAGCTATTGGTGTGGCTAGCTATATCCATATACAGTGATAAGTTAGTTTCAAACTTTCAGTGTCATGTACATGCAGATTGAGACTGACCTTTTTATTTTAATCTTCACATGCATGAATTTGAAGTAATACATGATTTATGATATCAAGAGTTAGCTAATAATAGTAGAGGGAGAGTACTGTTCTCTCAGTGTACAACATCACATTTACTTGTAAACATTTTACACCTCTGAAGATCATTTCAGTTATTCAGGCCTATACAGTGTTAGGTAATTAAAACAATCTTCACCTATAGAGAATACTACAAATTAGCAGAAAGGATTCCTTTGAATTTCTCAGGATGCAGTGTTACACACTCTCACCACCATCAGAGTGTCTAACTCCAGTATGGGAGTGAGTCACTCTCTCAGGATCATTTTATAAGGCCTATGCAGTGTTATACCTTCTCTCTTCACTATTATTAACTCTTGATGATTTATACTATAATACTATCAAGAGTAAACAATAAAGAGAGTGTCTAACTTCATTGTCTCACTTTTATTATTTACTCTTGTTAAGTTATTATTGATTTTAGGGTTCAGTGCATATAATATTACTGAGTAAAGGCTCCACTGCAATTGCAAATAACACCACAGGCTTCTCTTAGAAGGAAGGCTGACCTCATTAACAGTTCTTTGGAAGCAGGATAGTGGTGTACATATGTTCAAGAGTATTTTACTCTTGATATGATCAGAACTTGCAGAAGTGCTTTTGTACAGACCATATAATTATACCACCATGTAGTCACTCTCCCCTATGAATATATTAACTCCCGATATTACCTGTATTGATCATGTCGCAGTCTAGTAGGAAGAGTTCACTAAATTAAGATTATATAAATAACTATAAAATACAATTAATAAAGAAATTTACTGTGTAACACCCATAAATTTGTTATCCTAAGTATATATCATACTCATACTTCTGAACTCTGATTTGCTGTGATCTTGCATTATATAATAATATTATAACATACGTATCTTAACTTCTATCATTAAAAGTCCATGTAGATACGTACTTTTATAACTGTATTTACATAACATTGATTTTTAGGTTATGAGTGTACATAATGCTACTATGCAATAGTTACAGGCAGGATTGCATTTATGTACTCATTTTTGAAAAGGACTTAAGATATGTCAACCTAAAAGCTTTACCTAGCACTAAAGGATAGCTACGTAGCCTTGTAGGCATACATTTATTTTGCACATCCTTACATGCATGACTTTATTGTCGTGTACTGCAGAAGTCCCTATAACATAGCTAAGGTGTACACAATAATAAAGCCACCTCATTGTTGACAATGTTGAGGCCATTTTTCCTTGATCTCATGCATGACTGTAGTATTCTAGTACCATGTATCATTACTATCGTTACACAGTGGAGGAGTAAAGGAGAATAGTGAGATTAAGTTGGAACTGCACCAAGCAGCCACATAGTAGTACATATGTTCAAAATTTTCAGGCCATATTCTACATTTAATTGGCTTCATTATACAAGATTCAGAATCAAGATATCAATTCTATTGATAAGACCTGCTATGTGATAGGGGTGTAGTTTTTGCCATTATTACAGGCCACAATGGTTACATATAAAGGATGTGCTGATAACAACACAATTTAGCATTACCCCAGAACACTACCCTATAAACGTGGAATGATCACTCAGGAACATACATGTACTGTAATGTGTGAATTGCAATATACATGTAACTCATTCTACTATTACTTTAACTATAAATATTCTCTGTATACATTTTAAGTAGTTAAATTACACATAGGCATCTCTTATGACTATCAATAATGTTAGTTGTTAGTCCATGATCAGTTCTTCATCGTTAAAGTCAGACAGTTGGTTGTAAAAACTGTTGAGAAACATACAAATTGTCAACATATGTGCATATGTGACCGTCTCAGCAAATTGCAGTCTAGTTTGCAACTAAAGCATGCAGATAAATAGCTTAAAGGATCATGTACAATGCAGTAGGTGTAATCAAAATCATCATTTCTTCATTTAAAATTCCTTAATACTTTGTTTGCACAAGTATAAATGCAGGTCTAAAACTGTATATAACTTGGTTGACTTGTCAATTCATAGTGAGCATTATAGGCCTATATATGCAAATGAAAGTTATGGTTACAAATTCAGTTTTCAGGGCAGTTGCTGTACAAATAAATTTTTTCTATGTCTATTGTATCTAGCACTATAATTCCAAATCTACCTACCTCAATAGGTCTTGTGGAGGAGGCACCTTTTTAGTGGGATTTTAGGTGTTTTAGGGAACTACTTTATTAGGGTATATTGATCTCCTTTATATTAGTATCAAGAATCTGTAATAGAGAGGACTCTTCTTTATTATGGACTCCTGTTAGTATCAAATAGATGGAGATGTACATAGGAGGATCCCTCCTTCTAAGAAATCTTTGATCAGCAGTGAACACTAACACAAGTGTGACTGTCGTATTAGGATGAATCCTCTATTGGGGTATATTGATCTTGATACATTTATAGTCAGGTGGTGTGAACAAAGGGCAGGGACGTAATCAGTGCAAGCTGATAACTTGGAATTCCTCTTTGAATAGCAATAATTGCAAGTAGAATCTGGTGGAATTGTAGGCATAGCTAAGGATTTGTACACTCAGCCATTAGCTGTAATAAATCAGCACAACTATTGCCAATGTTTGATGACAGATATTCCCTCCATAATCTGTTTGACAAGGGCTACAGTCTCCTTCCCACTGCCCAAGCAATGGCTGAAACTTTGATAACCTATTTTGGACACTGTATACAATGCTGAGACCAAAAAAATGTGTGAACTACATAGGTGGATCATCTTTGTTGAGATGGTCACAAATATGAAGCAACTTACAAGCAACCATCTGAGATGTACTTGTGTAAAGATGGTCAGTGATAAAAGGTAATACACCATGCATTATGTACTCATCAGTGGCTAATGCAATAGACAAATTTCACATCAATGAAAATTCGACTGTTGCCCCTAGCAACCTAAATTTTACATTATTTATAGGTGTCATTGTCTTAAATCACTTCTCCAAGTTTTAAAAAGATAGCATAAATAAGTCATGAGAATGATGAGATATTACATTTTGAAGTTGCAATTTTCCCAAACATTGTCAATCAGAGGGGCAACAATTGCCCCTTCTCAGTAATCACACAAATCAGGGGATTCAAGTAATGTCATATCTTATGACCTATATACACTATCCATATAACACTTGGAGAGATTATTGTTGACTACAAATTATGTAATGTTGAGATATATGTACTTTTTAATTTTAGAATTTCCATACGTTGAAATACCTCATTTTTGTGATTGCCCAGAAGGGGCAACTGTAGCCCTCTCACATAGATATGTATGGGAAAGCCACAAATTTCAAAATGTCATATCTTATGACATATATGTGCTATCCTTTCACAATTTGGAGAAGTTACTTTAGGCATCATCACCTAATAATACTGGGAAATTCAGGTTGCTAGGGACAACGGTTATTTCTATATGCTATAAAGCCTTATTATGGAATTTGTCTATTAACAACTGCAATGTAACTATTAAATCACAAGAGTTAATTATACAATCTCTTCCTTCCCAGCGATGTTGCATGTCCCTTGGACCAGAGTTCAAAATAATTAAAGGGTAGTCACTTCTACAGGTTTTGTGCCAGTGCTTGAACCTAGGATAAAAATGCAATTAAGTGATCAAGGGTCTAGTTAAAGCTACATATAAAGCAGCCAAGTACTGCCAATAACAGGTGATCAAGGAACTTTATAATTTCCAGATCATTATAAGACATCCTGCTTAAAATATTAAGCACAGATTTTAGCTTAATTCAAGTGATCAAAGTGAATATTAACAATCAAATGTCTTGATTCCAGTTTCATGCCTTATGATGATGAATACCCCTTGTAAGCCTATGCAAAGATAACAACACACTATTATATAGTTTAATGTTCATTATTTTGATCATAAAAGTAAAAGTACGGATATAAGTAATCCATAACTGAATTTGGAATTAAATGTCCACAGGTATATCTTCATGTGCTTAGGTGATCTCCTTGTTTCAATTCTTTGTATTTCTATGATCCCTGATCGACCTCGTTTTCTTTGCACATACTTGTTTGCTTACTTTTGAATAATGTGATTATAACTGGTACATCTACTTATACCATATCAAAATAAACAATAGCACCATATGCAGACTGTATGTTTTCAACTGAACACACACACTCCAACTATCAATTACTACTGAAGAGTAAAGCAGTCATTATGCTTCAATTTCAGCTATGTGTCAGCCTGTTAAACTGCATTACAAATGAAGAATAGTGTAAGGAGCTCTGCAGCTACTATAAAAATACAGATGATTCCTATTGCAAATGTAGGAAATCATCACAAGCTATCACAAATTGACACCTTGTGCAGTCAGCAAAAATTAGGAAGACAAAGGTAATTAATCCCACCATGCATAGTGCAGTAAGGCACCTGTCAAGCTGAAGTGATGCCTATACTCACAGCAGAGAAAAAGTCAGACCAAAGCCTTAGCTGTAATTTAATTACAATTGTCTGAAGCATCGGATAGTTAATCAGTAGAAAATTTCTGTTAAAATGTACCAAAAATTGTAGCAACTTATAGGAAGTGGTTAGGTTGTGCTGAAGGTACGTTTAGGCTTATTAATACAGGACTATTACAGGTACCTAACTGATAGTCAAGATACCATGAAATTATTGTGTTGCTGGTTTCTGGCCATGGTCAAGTGTTTTTTGTAAACCTCCTTGATCCCTAATAGCTATACTGCACTTATATTGTTGTGTATGCTCCAACCCAGCGGATGAGTTTGGGTGACCAGACTTTTATTAAAAGCACTTGCAAACCATTTGACTAAAATGCCTAATATCATGAATGATAGATATTTTATTTATTTTTTCTCTGCAATTCACCATTTGGCTAAAAGTCACTTCCATACTTAATCTCATAAATAATTTTCAGTTTTATATCTGAAGTATTCTTTTTACACAACAATAACTTCCAAAGTCCCACTTGAACCTCACTTGTAATGTGTGAGGGCATTGAGACATGGACACCAATTACCACCAGGTCTAGCTAGCCTTTGACAGCACAGCTAGGTGGGCTGCTTTTCCTTTCCTAGTTAACACCAACTCCCCATTATAACAGCTGGGTAGAACAGAGCAATGTGATATGTGAGTATAAAGTGTCTTGTTCAAGGAAACAACAAGCAATCACAAAACATCAAACGTAAAACCTTTTGATTACAAAATTTAGCTCTCAGATCATGCTGCTTCTCTCTCTCTCTCTCTCACACACACACTCACACACACACGCACACACACACACACACAAACACACACACACACACACACACAAACACACACACACACACAAACACACACACACACACAATCAAACATCAAAGCAAAGCCTTTGATTACTATAAAAATTAGCAGTCACACCTACCCAATGAACCAGCACTGGGACACACATATAAGTATGCACATATGATACTTATAGCTACTCACACAAACACATACATACACACACTACTTGTACACATCTTACTTAGAAAGTTGGACTGCCAATGCTGTCGCTGCTGCTAGTGGTATTGCCACCATTACTGCTCATGCATCTTCCAGTCAGGTTACTGTCAGGAGGATGGATTACATATATATACACACTAAACCACACACAGAAGTTTTGTATGACTTAAATTAGCTTGCAACTGTGAAGTCAAGAGTTCTTTTTTAACTACTGCATGTAAGGTATGCATGCACTATTAGGTTACTTTAATGCTAAGGGAAAACACCTATATATATTATAGCAATATTAATGAATCTGAATTTTCAAATGGAAATGATTTACATACATACATGCATAACCTACAGTTGTCATATATATGCAATAATTGCATGGATGGTGCTATGGTGCCATGCACAAATTTGTTATAAAAGCATCATGGCTAGACAAGTAGTAGGGTTATGTCTTGTATATATCTGTTAGATCACACACTTTTATAAACGAATGTCAGAACTATGAAAACATGATTGCTGAAGCCTGATGTAGTGTGGACTCGTCAGATTTTCCTTCAACAAAGGTGTTGTACAGTAGCTGCATCATGTAGGTTGGTGACTTACTAAGGTGGTTGGACAGGTTGGTATATAGTTGGACAGACATCAAGACAAGCTCCACTGTACTGCCATGACTTTGGGTCAGCCATTCACATCAGTATAGTTGAGTACTGCTCTTTTCACCATTTATAAAATATATAGGACCACCTACTTAATTCAGTCTAGAAATGTGTTTGTCTGTAAAGCAAAGTCTTACAATATTATATATTTTGTGAAGCAATCTTAATTGATATGGAGCATTACTTAGAACACAATAAAGATGTTTTGGTAGACTGTCACCTGTAATAGAGATGGCAATAAGGAACAGTGTAATAGCATAAGGAATAAAGTGAATTCTAGTTACACAAAAGTATACAACTGACATAAGAGGTGTTCATGAGTCTAAATGGTAACCGATAAATGTCTCGTCATAGTAGTCACTAAGATTTTGTATTTACATGTCATCAGATCCCTTGTGGTCTTAGGCAAAACTACGGCACCCCTGGAACAATGACATGTACAGTTCAAAATAATTCTATAGGCTGATCAGATTCCTTATAGAAATACTTCTTAGGAGGCAGAAACATAGTGGAGATTAGATAAGTTTCTTTACTTTAGTACTTGGGAGTTTGCTTTTAGTGTCCCATATGATTCTGGGGAGGAAGTATGGCTGGGTATAACATACATAGAAAGTAGACACCTATTATCTATGGTGTCCAGAACAGTACAAGCGTGAAGTATCTGATGATAGTAAAGGCAAGCAACTTGAGGAGGAGCAAGGAAGCTAGGGCCAAGATCACTGAGTATAATGTGGGAACACATACCTAATTGAAAAGAATGTATACATAGGCTAATGTATACATAGAGCTTATGGTTGTCATGGTTACAAGCATCAGGAGTTTTTGCTTTGCATACTTACTGTACTACCCAGGAGCATTAACCAGGAGCATTAACCAGCTACCACTCCCTCCTCTCTATTTTAGTTGCCATTGTGAGCACCCATTTATAAAACCCTAGATCTGATCTGCTCTTGCTATGGCATAGATAATTTAGGTAGATTTTGGTTAAATAGTCTTAATTGTGATAGAAGAATATACACTTTACTGCTCTATTAGATAGTATTTCAAGTATGTATAAATAATTGGTTGCTGGAGTACCTCCCCCAAGATTTACCACTGTAGCTAACTATATCACATTATTACAAGTCTATATCATAATGGAAAAAGTCTGTGTCATAATGAAAAAGTCTATATCATAATGGCAAAGATCTATGTCATAATGAAAAAGTCTATATCATAATGGTAAAGATCTATGTCATAATGAAAAAGTCTATATCATAATGGAAAAAGTCTGTGTCATAATGAAAAAAGTTTATATCACAATGGCAAAGGTCTATGTCATAATGGTAAAAGTCTATATCACAATGGCAAAGGTCTATGTCATAATGGAAAAGTCTATATCACAATGGCAAAGGTCTATGTCATTATGGTAAAAGTCTATATCATAATGGCAAAGGTCTATGTCATTATGGTAAAAGTCTATTATAATGGCAATGCTGCATGATAATGGTTTATATCAAAGTATACATACTTATCATGATGACAACTACTGTGTATATCACATGTAATGGAAACATCACACAATTAATAGTAACAAGGCAGTAATTATAGGCAAAATCACCATTACCCTGCAGTCCACCACACTATGATAGTCTACCTCAATAATGTAAATATATGGCATAATTATGGCACTAATCACCCTTCATATCAGTGGAGGATTAAGTGTTCAGAATCCTGATATAGTTTTGATTCGGACCCTAGTACATAAGGTAGTGTAAACTGTTTTGTAGATGCCAGAGCAGCTAGATACATATATGCACACTGGTCAGTGTGACACAACATGCAACATATTATTGTATGTGTAGGTGGAATGAGGAATTTGAGGCAGTGCAGTGAGTAAGGAAAATGAACAAAAGTATCAGTCATTAACTAATAATGTGTGCCAGTCATCTATCAATATCTGGTGGTAATTGTCTAGTGCAAACTATGATTTGATATTCAATTTCTATAATCCTTACTAATAAACACCATAATAAAGTGTTAATTATACAACCAAGTACTAAGAATAATACGAAACGCGGTTAAAATTACGTCATAAATAAATAAATAAATAAATAATTAATTAAATAAATAAATAATTAATGTTTGAGAAAACTACGAGGCCTAGAGACATGAACTAACCGGGGATAGATTCGCCTATGAATGAAGGCACAAACGTATAATCGTCGCTCCTGTTTGTGCTGATGACTTGACCATACGTGTAATTCTATATAACGCCCAGTACCACACCCTTGCTTAATTACTTACATATTGCGCGAAGAAGATTAGTGATGCCCGTGCTGGAGAGCCAGAAGCCACTTGTGTAAACAAGAAGATTACAAGTAAGTTTTTATGTTTGTAACATCTCAAGTCTCCATGCCAGCTGCCAGTGGATTCATTCACGTAAATAAACAATACAAGAAAACATTAAACTGACATATGCCACGCTCTTTACAATAAGCTTACAGTTACATATAAAATACAAGTAAACAATTTTGTCTTGTGCAGCTGGCATGGCGAACTTTCTTTGTGTTGGTGTCAGGCAATTCAATACGTGCTTAATCTTTTTTGCCTTCACCTGGCGTAGCTACCAGGCTCTAGTGGCTTGGCTGTCTTCCTTTATCTGGTTCATCTGGCTTGCATACGCCTACAGCATTGTGTAGCTATCTCCTGCAAGTTGTGTATGCATAACTATAGTGTGTCACCCATCACTGTGCCATTGCTACATCACTGATGAACCTTACTTAGCTCTAGTTGATGTTGATATGCATTGCTGTATATTGGCTAATATTTTTTATCTGCATGGTGATGTTGCCTATAATGTATTGCTGCATACAATACTGCAATAATGTATAGTTCTCTCCTGTATGTTTTGTATACATATACTTTGTACACATCACTGTGCCATTTATGCACACCAATGATGTACTGGCACTTAGCTACTGGTGGCCTTTAGTTACGATGCCACTATTGTATTATATCTGTCACTACTGTGACATATTGAGTTGATTTGGGGATAATGCATTCACCACCTAATAGCCTCACTGGGGGGCTGTCACGTTGGTGTATGTACTTGGTTGTATGTGACGCGGTCCTAGTAATAATAATAATAATGAAATATTCTGAGTAGGGATCATATGTATGTAGCAATAATATGTATTTTACAAGATTTTAAGTTTATTTACTAACTTTTTAAACCAGACCTACACTCACAGCAGGCTGTAGGAAAGTCGTAGGTGTGAATAGGTGAATCTCATAGCGTACAGGTTTTATTATTTTGAGCTTTGTTTCACTGCATACTGAAGCAACTCAAACGTGTGTAATTTTTTTTATGTGGCACACATATTTTCACCTGCTTTATTCCAATATGTTTTTTATAGCAAAGTAAATGTTTGCGAAAATGGCCGGCTTTTGTAAATTCCAGATGCTTACTAAAACATTGTGAAAGATATGAGGTATGGGTTGAGACTTCCATCATCATGTTTTCCATAAACAGGGAATTTCCTTGTTGCATCATTTTTATCCTTTGTGGTGCTTCTTTGTTTGAGTACCATTGTTTCAACATCATGAAAACACACATTCATAACTTACATTAACTTACGTTTTCTTTAGCCTACTGCACTGAAGCAAAAGATTTTTGAATTTCTTTTTAGTGGGCAAATTAGACAATCTTAGTTTTACCATTGGATTATGTTGGGTTTCTGCAGATCCGGTTACAAAGATTCCTTGTTTCTCCTCACATACATATGGGTGTTTAAACAAAGCATCAACTGGCTAGTAACAATGTACCTTTCAAAATTGTAAGTTTCATTTGTAACAGATGAAAAACCAATTTCCAAGAAAATAAGTTACAAACGTAGGCATAGCACAAGGGAGGGGAGCTACGGAGGCTGGATCCCCCAGTTATATATGTCAAGTGTGCATAAGATATAACAACCAGGACCTGGTCCTTCTTAGCCCCCTTACTTTAAAATTTATAGCTAAATATGAGAATTATAGGTGACTGAACGTATATAACATTACATAAAAATTTTAGTATTTACAAGTAATTTTGAATCCATTGAACTTGTTACCATTTATCTATGTGTATATAGAACTGCCAAAAGTGGAGCCACAGCAACTGAAGATATGCAGTTAGAAGTGACAACTACCAATAAACAGCCTATAGGTGAAATAATGTTCTAAATGCTCATGTATATACACAGTGGTATTATTCAGGACATATGACTCTGGATCCAGCAATAAAACATTGTGCAATGGGGATAGTATTTCAGATGTTGTAACTACAAGCAAACAGCGAAGGTACAGATTGCGTTATGCATAGTACTATGAGGCTGGTTTCCGGTCAGTATTCTTCATCAAAGGTGTATATAAAACACTATGATCCGTAATATACAGTACTATTGCACCTCAGGTATTAATTGCGTAGAAAGTGTGTAGGTCTCTTATTCACGAAGAGACCTAGGACAGCTGTTGACAACCACAATTCAACCTACAGTACAAGTAATGTAGTTAGTACTAACTCTTGTTGACGATTATTATTTAACATGCAAATAAACATCAAGAGCAGTTGCAAGCTGATTGTGACAAAACAAAAAATTGCACTCAGGTATGCTTTTTTGTGTAAACCATTGCATTGGTAGCTGGTTCACTGTTTAATCTCTATACGGCTGGCCATAGTTAAAACCATGGTGTTACTCGCCGGTTTAGTAGCGGGCAGCTGGCTAAGTTTGTGGTCTTCACCATATCACTCTGTGTAAGCCTAGACAATCATGCTACTCACTTTAGCTGCCATTCTCATGCATCTCTGGAACCTCAAACTATATGCTGTTTAGCTATCAACTTTACAAACCTCTGTGGCTTTCTGTGACCTCATGCTTGCCGTGAAATTCTCTTGGTGTTTATGATCGGAGCTCTCTATTCTAACTCACTATTACTGCAACATTGTCTAAAACAGTCAAGTCACCACTTATGTACCAGTGTCTTCGAGGCATAAATGCTGAGTAGGAGGTGTGCTAGAATGATGTAACATAGAAACCGAGCTAGATTAACTATTACAAAGAGAGCTAAAGGTTAGGCATTGTTTATTCCACCTGTCGGAAAATTTAAATCTGTAAATTGTTAGGAAATATTGTACTTGAACAAAGTGTTTTGCTTACAAATGAAATATTATACATAATTAATTGGTACGTTTTGATATGTATATCTACATTATATAGGACACATGACTCAGGAACCAGTTCTGCTTCAGGATTAACCATGGAAGATAGTTCACTTGTGGCAACTAAGCAGCAAAGGTATATTTGTCAGTGCACAATGTTCATTGACATCAACATGTTGTTATCGTAGGAAGCATGTTGTAACTACTGTCTCAAACTCACTGTGTGGTGATCATGAAGATTGTGTCATGGATGAAGAAGTTGCAGTAAATGATTCTGTTGTTACAACTGCAATCAAAAAGTAAAAGTACTGTATAAGCACTTTATACTTGCAGTAGTAAAGTTTGTTATATATGTACTACTGTAGGATGTCACATTCAACTTCATTGTATAAGGCTCCAAAACGATCTATGTTAGGTGATGAAATTCATAGTTGACAGAAAGATAAAGTGGTTCAAAGGCATCATAAACGCTTATGATGGGCTAATAGGAAAGTATGGAGTGTACTTCCCATTCGACAAGGAAACAGTATACATCTTTGAAGATGTTAGATTTTTTGACTGGTAACTGACATACGTAACACTTTTAATTTGTGGTAAAAACAATTACACATGCGATAGAATGATCAAGAGTATATACATAATCTGTTATGGTTATATCAATTATTTCCAATGGACAACACACGGCAACGCTTGGGTGTTGTGTGCAGTAAAATTTCACTTAGGTACCACCTGTGGCTGTAGATTTTATTCCAACAACATACTGTGGAATGCCTTATGTAATCACAATACTGATTTAATGTACATCTTGCCTCCACAGCCAATAATGATTACTATTTTAGAAACTATAACCAGTTGTTGGTAACCATTAAAGCTTGGCCACCTTGTATATTTATCACATTAATGAGGTTATCAGTGTTCATCACAGAGGGAAGGTAATAGGACCAAATAGTACAGTGACATGATGCAAAAGGCAGGCACTTTTTTATAAAAGCATGAAACTTGCTTTATTATACTTAAGTTTAAGCATTGTACAGAACCTCCCTTTTCCGGACCTCTATTTTCCTGGCACCTTCATTGTCTGGACAAGTTATGTGGTTTGATAATAATAAAATTTAGGTTAGATGAAAGCCAAGTTGCTGTTTACATGTTAGCTAAGTAGCTTGTTTATTTTACTAATAATAACTACAACTTGGTTGCTAGGTGATAATACATTTTTTTACAACTCAGGGGAGGGACCAGAATGCATTGTAGTGACTTCCTACTTTGCCCACTGACTGCACACCTGGATAAGAAAGGTTCCACTGTAAATGGAGGGCTTGTTGAAAGACACAAATTGGGTTTCAATGTGATGATGATGAGCAGCTTTCAGGGTCCTGAGATCTTTCCTGCAATCAACTTATACAATTACATTAGTTACCTCTGTGTCTGCATGAAAAGCTTAGGATAACTAGTACCACTTAAGGTGTGAGTATAGAAAACAAGGTGGAGTATATATAAGATTTATTCCAAATAGCTAGGGCTATATGATAATAAAAGTTAATGTAATTATCATGATAAAGCTAATGAATTTTCCAAGAGACGCTATCCTTAAAATTACTCAAAACCGTGATTATAAAAGTACTCTATGACAGTATTTGTGGTTTTTTCATTATCACACACTCCTAATTAGAAATATTGTTTGTAAATCAAGTCTAAATACACATATAATTCAATAAATATAAATCTAGTATTTGACTTAAAATGCTCCCATATAATTATAGTAACTATCTAATATATAGGTGTCTTTTAAGTGTAAAGCATTTGACTTAAATCAATCCCATGCATTACACATGGTATGGTTTACTTAAATCAATCCCATGCATTACACATGGTATGGTTTACTTAAATCAATCCCATGCATTACACATGGTATGGTTTACTTAAAACAATCCCATGTGTAACACATGGGAACACTTACTTAAAACAATCCCATGTGTAACACATGGGAACACTTACTTAAAACAATCCCATGTGTAACACATGGGAACACTTACTTAAATCAATACCATGTGTAACACATGGGATTTTTTGTAGTTTTAAGTCAGCATCTGCATGACCCCATAATTATTTCATTTGATAATCCCAACTTTCTTAAATGAGATGACAAAAATTTTGGTCCCAACAGGCCTGGTTAGGCCACATAAACTTAATTATTAGTTTCTCTTCCTGTACTCATAATAGCAGTGCGTGAGAGGGGATTTTTATTTTGTTCTTTTACTGACTAGATGGCTGAATTAGCTAGCTAAAATGACTCAGAATGCAGTTTTCTTAGACTGCTCTAGCAAGGTACTAACTTTAAAAGGTGCTGGATAGCTGTACTCAGCCACCAGTAGTATTAACAACAAAATTGCTGTCAAATTTAGTGACTTTTGTTCTTTTGTGTCCTCTTGTACGAGACGGCACTCACTTTCTATTCTCCACTACAGTCCACCATCAATTCACTCCCATATTCTTTCAGTCTTTGGCAATACTCCATTTACCTGGAACAAGAGTCCTTTTTCCATCTTATTATTGTCGAATCATAACTCTTTTCGTCACACTGTTACTTTTTTTTGGTTTTGTGTAATCCTCTGTGTGTGTGTGTGTGTGTGTGTGTGTGTGTGTGTGTGTGTGTGTGTGTGTGTGTGTGTGTGTGTGTGTGTGTGTGTGTGTGTGTGTGTGTGTGTGTGTGTGTGTGTGTGTGTGTGTGTGTGTGTGTGTGTGTGTGTGTGTGTGTGTGTGTGTGTGTGTGTGTGTGTGTGTGTGTGTGTGTGTGTGTGTGTGTGTGTGTGTGTGTGTGTGTGTGTGTGTGTGTGTGTGTGTGTGTGTGTGTGTGTGTGTGTGTGTGTGTGTGTGTGTGTGTGTGTGTGTGTGTGTGTGTGTGTGTGTGTGTGTGTGTGTGTGTGTGTGTGTGTGTGTGTGTGTGTGTGTGTGTGTGTGTGTGTGTGTGTGTGTGTGTGTGTGTGTGTGTGTGTGTGTGTGTGTGTGTGTGTGTGTGTGTGTGTGTGTGTGTGTGTGTGTGTGTGTGTGTGTGTGTGTGAGAGAGAGAGAGAGAGAGAGAGGCTCCGCGACCTCTCTCCATGAGACCTGGACAGTCCTCCTGCGGGTTATTATAGCCCTGTCCCAGGAGGATTTGCCTGCACAAAGCTCAAGCGCCTGAGTGGTGCACAGGCATCCCAGTGCTGGTTCACTAGGCGGCAATAGTTATTTTCCACATGGCTGCCAGAGGCTTTGCTTTGTGTGCGCACGCGGTGTGTTCTCGCTTTTTGTAAATCGTTGTCCATGCATGTAGCTAATTTTTGTATGCTGTAGTAACTATTATATATACGTATGTGTGGGGAAGCACCCTCGTGTAGGCCTAGCCTTTTTTGCCACTCCTTCCAATTTGGAAAAATTAAAATAAGAAAACCACAATCAATAATATATAGTTTAAATAGTTACGTGCACGAAAGTGGTAGAGGAACTGGCAAGCCGCGGCGATGCCTGTAGATCACTACCCATTCAATGTTGTGGCCATTGGCGTGGTAGCAGTAGGAGGAATTCTTATATTGTTGAGACGCTACTTCAATGGCGGTGTCTGTTACTCAAAACGATTGCTGGACGGCAGGACCGTTATTATTACAGGCGCTAATACTGGTATAGGGAAGGAGACAGCCATTGATCTTGCCAAGAGAAACGCCAAAGTGATTCTTGCTTGCAGAGATGTAGAGAGAGGAACTCGAGCAGAGGCCGAAATTAAAAAGGCAAGCAGGAGTGATAATGTGATTTTTAAACAACTAGACCTAGCTTCCTTTGCTTCCATTAAGAAGTTTGCCGCAGAAATTTTGGAGGAAGAATCTAGGATAGACATTCTGATTAACAATGCTGGTATAATGAGATGTCCTTACTGGAAAACTGAAGATGGTTTTGAGATGCAGTTTGGAGTCAATCATTTAGGGCATTTCCTGCTAACGAATCTGCTGCTTGATCGAATAAAAGAGTCCCCAACTAGCAGAATTGTTGTCGTTTCTTCTCTAGGACACAAAAGATGCAAAGGAATTAATTTTGATGATATCAACAGCACAGAATCTTATGATCCTCGAGCTGCATATCGTCAGAGCAAACTAGCTAACAACCTTTTTACACTGGCATTAAGCAAGAGGTTGTCTGGAACAAGCGTTACAGTTAACTGTCTTCATCCAGGAATTATTTACACTGAACTAGGACGACATTTGAATATACGATGGTTCATGAAGATCATCCTATTTCCTGTAGCTTTGCTCATAATGAAGACACCATGGCAAGGTGCCCAGACAAATATCTATTGTGCGGTAGCTGAAGAGTTAGAAGGAGTGTCTGGTCACTATTTTGCTGATTGTAAAGAGAAGGAGCCATCACTGGCAGCTCTGGATGAGCTGGCAGCTGAGCAACTGTGGTCTCTTAGTGTAAAATTAACTGGTCTGTAACTACAAAAGTAATATGTAAGGTGTGTGTGACTTGTGTAGAGTAACGTGATGCGACATACCAGGTAATTATATGGTATGAAATGTTGTGTATTTCTTTCACTTTGTTTTAACAAAAATAAAATCCCTACACTGTTAACTTGAAACACATATAGAACTTGCATGTAAAACGTTTGAATCTTTTCTATTATGTGACAGGAGTTTACAAAACCAGGCTTCCACACACATACCCAATGCTTTGAAATTCAGAAGCTGTAACTTGACCTCAAATCTTGGATCTGCATTTTGTCAAATTCAGTCATGTATACTTCCAGCTTTCCAACGGACTAACAGTGATGGTATCTGTATTAGCAAGAGTTGTTTTATTATGAATTCTTGGTATTAGAAAAATTATGAACAATTCAATGTTCACTAACTCCATGGCCAGTGGTATCCTGACATGGCCAAACTGGTTTTAGCTTTTCAATACACCTGCTATTTCATATCTTAGAGAGATGGGTTGTGGGAGTCTATAAGTGGCTCAAGGCTTGCAGAACACTTAACTTCATGGGCTCTCCTATGAGTAAAAGCTTGAAACTGTGGATTGTTACTGAAGAGAGATTGATGTATACTATAATAATTTGATTATTGATATTTACCAAAAACTGTGACATTCGGGTGATTAAATAATTTTTTAATTCATATAATTTGTTCCCCCAATATTTACTCTATTGCTATATTATCATGGAATAAAACGTTTAATGGCCGCTATATGCATGTATCTCCAAAACTGAATTTTAAGCTCAGTTTGTGCTTTCACATATACGTATATACCAGTGGGAAAATGGTTGAACAATTGCTATTTGTCTTCTTGTGCGCATGTTGCTTGTTGTAAAACTTTATAGATGATTTAATCACTGCGACTTGCTAATTAAGTAACAGATCAGTTACGAAACCCAGAACAGGGGCACAGGAAGTGTTTTTTGTTTTTTTTGTGGATTGAATGTGCAGTCAACTATCAGACAGTAATAATGCTGGAATTAGTTGGTTTCTACTTGTAAATGTTTGTTTGAAGTTTCTATTTAATGCCTGTCCACATGGCATGTGTTTCTAAACACAAGTTAAGTTTGATGCTGCATGGTAGCTATAGAAGTATGCTATGAGCTACTTTCTTCTACTACTTATAGTGATTTAATTGTGCATTCAAACCTTTAGTAACAGCCAGATAGATTTTCTAAAGCAATTGGCAACGTATTATATTACTTTAGCAGCATTGCTATATGATCTTTTCAGCATAGGTGGCTGATGTGACACTTTCTTACATTCGGGATTATCTGCATAAATGGTTTTATATTATGGCAATAGAGAACTAGCTATAGCATGACTCTAGTTATGTGTGATAGTCAAAAATGGTGTATAAATAGATGAAAGCAAGGCTCGCATCCCAGTTAGTTTTATTCCCACCTTCTATTCTGTTTTGGGTTATTACTAGACCTGTATACTGCAAGTAACAAGTACATGATGTGGTTTACATAGTGCTCAACTAATGAACTAGCTACAGCTTGCAAAGAATATAGTACAATTTACGAAGTATGTCTGCCTTTACATGGGACACAACTAGAGTGGATGATTTGAACATGTAGTTTTCATTTAAATATAATGATTGTTTTCATTTAAATATAATGATTGTTATATCCAACAGTTTTCCTTGACCTAGCTAGTAGCTACAACTTTATGTTTTATTGAAAATATTTAATGGTGTGGTCCACTTTAATATTCACTCTCTAAGCTTTATAATCTATCAAATGCACCATTTAGTGTAGAACATCCTCTATTTAGCTTTGTGTATAACTCAAATGACTTTTTGATAATTCTCAGAATAACACCAGTTAATGTTTTCAGAAGTGTATGCATATATATGGTATCTAGAGTGCATTCTGCTACGTAAATGTTAGCACAAAGAAACACACTTACCTCATTAGTCCATTCTCAGTAAGTAACCAAGTTACGCAAATGCAATTAAGTTTATGGCTTCCATGGGGTACTTTATTTTAACCACAATTATGTATTTTCAATGGCTCCATTCTATACTCATCTAGTATTGATGAAGCAGCTGTAAACAGAAATGCAGTAAACACACATAATCTCACATCTGACTTATTTGTGCAGTTAGTAATGTTATTGAATAACTAGACCTATAGCTTCCATTAAAAAGTTTGCCACAGATATTTGAAGGAGGATTCCAGGATATTCACAATGCTGATACAATGAGATGTCCTTACTGGAAAACTTAGGATGGCTTTGAGATGCAATTTGGAGTCAATCGTATTTTAGCCAAGGACATTCCTTGTTAACAAATCTACTGCTTGACCAAATAAAAGACCTACTCATAATAATGATACAATTTCATGAGTATCATGACAACAACAGCTAAACTGCTTACATCATTTCTTGCCAAATGATTACAGTATGCTCTCACTTTCCATATCTAGAAGAAGCCATTGCACAAATTGTGAGGACTATAAATAGACGATGTTACATTCACATTCATACAAACTAACTACATAGCTTTCTATTATGACTACTATCAAAAGAGTATCTGTGGCTGATGGACATCTTTCTGATGGAACAAGATATGGAGCTGACAAAGTGCAAAGGTTTGCAACCAGTAGATATGGTACAATTGGAGCTGCTTTTCTTGATTCTGCTCTTAACCAAGATCTAAAGAATTTGGTGCCAGATAAAAGAGTTCTTGATATTGGATGTGGAGCTGGAAACTGGTGCGTTACTGCTGCTCAATATGGTGCAAAATCAGTAGATGGTTTTGATATACAACCAGAGATGGTGGAACTGGCTAAACAAGCTACTTCACACTTGGACATGGTCCACATACAAGTCGGAGATGCTGCAGATATGCCTTATGATGATGATAGTTTTGATGTAGCTATTAGCCTCTTTGTTACCTGTAATCTACCACCTAGTGGATTTGCTAAACACTTTCAAGAACTTCATCGAGTACTGGTACCTGGAGGAAAGGCTCTCCTACTTATACCTACTGACTGGTCTCACAGTAGATTGTACACAACAATTGAAGCTGATCCAAGCACTGTCAAGAGGGAGATGGCACAGATTCTGTCAACAGTTCCTAAGTATCCTACCACTTCACAAGTCACTGAAGCATTCAGGAATACTGATGATATTCTTGTTACATGTTTTGCAGTTGATGACAAAAGAGAGATTTTTAATGTCACAAACACCAGTCAACTCTCTCATGGCCAGCCAATATGGAGGAAAACAGAAGTGATGACATTTCCTAACTTCTTCTACAGTGACCAGTCAACTATTGACCAACTTGTCATTAATGGATTCCACATTGCAAAAATTGATAACCATTTCAAAGAAGACAAAAGGGTCATTTATAACAACTCAGATCCTACCATCCCACTGAGCACAGATTATGTAAAATATCCAACAGCTTTGGTCTATCATGTGTCAAAGCCTTAGTTAACTAAATATACTACAAGTGATACACAAACTTTATTTTCAAAGTCGTGACTGTTATTGCATGTAAGTAATTTCAGCTTTTATGTATCAACATTTTGATAATATTGGCAACTCAACATGCATCATTGAGCTATTGTCAGCTTAGTGTAGCTATATGACTGATGTAATAGCACAACATGCGCACAATGATAACTTGTCGATTATAGTGTTTGTTCCTTCATCATTTTTAACTTGCCCACTACTCTGATCTGCGTGGTAATGGCTATGTAGTGAGTCACTAGTGACCTCCCTTTTTTCACTTTTTAAAAATTTCTATGATCCCTTTGCACAAGCCCAAATTCCTTGTACTACTCTCTAGTGAACCCGACAATATCACATCTAAAGCTGGAAGAATGGCACCAGACATATTATATTCAGCTTTTAAAGAACACTGCATATGTACATCTGCAGATGGTGAGCTTTAGTCCCACCATATGAGATAAGCAGGTCATACTCTTGTTGATATACATCAATTTTGATTTGCTCAAAAATATGTCTTTCACGCATGTACTGGTAGTAATTTCAGTTGTGCGCAACCAGAAAGTTAAACATTGGCTTCCTGTTGCGGTTGTAAACTATTTCAGTTGAGAATATGTACATTGTAGAATCTATAAACTGCGGATACAAAAAGCAGTTATTCCTGGACAGCCACGTATACATGATCTTAAATCTGACAAATTATTGTCTAGCGATAGCCATGACTACTATTACTGCATGTGTGTGAAAAGACTTCAAAGGAAGTTTTGTGTAAAATATACATTATGAATTGAAATAGTTTGCAATTAGCACTGTTCTTTTACTGTCTCAGCTATAGTTATGCTACTCATGATAATGGCCACGTTTTTCCTTTGTATGCACTGTTAAAAAAAGGTTCTTTATTAAACACCCCTTGGGGTGTTTTATCTACAATTGTTGTCAGGCTCCCCCTTAGGGTGTCCCAGTACACCCTTAAAGGAGTTTCAGTAACACTCACCAACGGTGTTCCAATAAACTTTAAGGTGGTATACATAACACCCCTAGGTGTTTCAATAACGTCTTTAGCAGTGTTCAGTAGTCTTACAATTTTATTAGGGTGATATTAAAAGTACAAGCATTGAAAACTGCTTTTACATAATGTATAAACTTAATTTCATAAGAGTTTATTGTTCTATACACATTTTCTCCAGATTGGAATAACAGTCTCCAGTTGCAACAGCTACTCATCTTTGAGATTAAACACTTAGTACTGGAATGGAACTAGTGACGGAAGACTCAGCTACCCTCATCTTCAGGATCGTGTCCAGTAATAACCAGAAATGGTTCTGACTGACAATTTGAAACTGCACAGAGTCTACATCGACATCACGTCACTGCAAATAAAAGAATAAAAATATATAACATATAACAAGCATGACAATAGGTACATATTTCAAGGAACTATAGTCTTGGCCGTATACTGCACAATACAAAATTTTGGTGATTTTACTCGAGAAGGAATTTGGTGGATAATATATTGGCAAATAGATGTGTCATATTGCATTTTGGGCGAATCAAAATCATTTTGCCAAATTAGCCAAAATTTTCTCCCACCGTACAGTAAGTAGTACTGGACTATTATTGATTTTGGATGCCAAGAAGCACTACAGCCTATCTAGAGTTGTGAATTTATATGCTAATACGTAATTAATGCTTCATGCAGTGAAACTATTAGAGGTTTTATATGTCAACCAAACATAACTTTGTGAATGTACACTACAGGTAAACATACCTCAAAATTCTTAAGTAAAACACTATCCTTGCAAACCATCTTGGATGTAACAGATGACAAATCAGCTTCCAAGTACACAATCAGTAACATCTGAGAAAAATAAGACCTTGTTACATACATTCAGTATTCTTAATTGTTACTTACCATCTGGATGGACAAAAATCATTAGCTACATTCACCAAGAAGTCCCAATAGCTTCTTAAATTATGGCCTGGTCTTACACTAAAATGTTGACATCAATTTTGTTCTCCACATAGGCCAGTTGATAAAAATGAAGTCCTTTATACTGTCGTCAATTGGAACAGTTGCTTTAACCTTGTTTTGTATCTATATACCAAAAGAAAACATAATTTTCAAACTATAACAAACTATTATGGTACACTTACCCAAGTACTTGAGTGCAAAGAGGGGAATTTTGATCAACGACCTCTGACAAAAGTGGACATTCAGTCACTATTAAAGCCAGGCGTTCAGTAGGGTTAAATCCACTTATCTTCGAATTGTACAGTTCCTTTGCCACCCTCTTTTAATAGTCACCCTTCATGGACTGAATAGCGTCATCATACTCAGCCATCAGAAATTTCCAATCCATTGTTGTTGAACTCCATTCTCAAGTTTTTTAGTTGGTTCATTACTGATACTTTGATCAATTTGTTTGCTACACCCTCCTCTGAATTCTTAATTTCTAAAATAAACCAGTATATCAAGGTTTTACACTTAACAACATACTGACACAAGTCCACTGTCCATTGTCATCCAGGACCTAGCTGGGTGCCGCTTTTGAACCAGCTTCTGGCACACCACATTGTAAGCCTCTGACTTTGGATGTGCAATGATGCATGTTCTTGGCATCTGAGCTATCTGCTGTCTGCCCTGCCAGTTGTCAAACCAGTGGAAATGGCCTCTAATATTGTCACGAGAATGTATAAAGTTCTACTGAAGATACCAATCTCATTACGCTGTTCAGAAGTGAACACTTCTAATCGTCGCCAGTTCTTTCTTCACAGCTATAGATCATGTATTATTCACGTCAAAGTTGCCAGGCCGTTACTCACCTTTTCCCACTCTGGGCGCCCAAGCACTGCCGGACAGCCGCTGCAGCCGGGTACAAATCGTCTTCCACATTCCCGCCGTCGATGCGGTTAAATTTTGGTACATTTCTTTACTATCGAAAGCTGCTCGCACGTTATCGTCTCAACTGCTCCTTTCGGTGGCCATATTACTGATATTGTGCACCTGGTCTCGCACCTGGTCTCGCACCTGGTCTCGCACCTGGTCTCGCACCTGGTCTCGCACCTGGTACACGCTATATAGTGCGCACTGCTGTTCAAAAGCTGGGCATTCAATGGAATACAATTGGATCGTCAAGTCATCACTTATTTCTTGGTATATTTTGACGTTCTGGAAGGTATGCGTGTATATAAATGCCAACACACGGGCCTAGGACTGCGGGGAGTGTAGCTCAGTATCCGCTTGAATTGTTCATTGGCCTTGTCACAATCAACTTTCATTAGTGAACATGTGTTGACATCTATTAGTTCTTACAATTTTAAAGGTCGGATCAAGTGTATGAAAAATCTTGATAGCTAAGCTTGATGTATAAATCGGACTCACAAACTGGCGTTTTGAATCACGTCACAGTGTATGATGATGACCACAAGGCTACCCGCCGGCATCACAAAGGAAAATTGCCTTCCATTTTGAACATGATATGGAGTCTCTTAATGATATTATTACATGACCAGCTGACGACTGGAGTGATTGAAAAGATGTTGGATTATGAAGTAGCATTTAATGTGTAGCCTTGTATCAACACTGACATTACCATGCTTATATAATGGATTGCAATCCTATAGCTGACAAAGTAGTACGGCACACAGAATTATTTACTTTATCAACTGCACGTACATTCATGCTCATATCTGTGACCTCTGCCTTTTGCACAGTGTACAATTTATATTTTAGATGTCTATAATTGTACGGAATTGAATTATTATTAATGCATACTAAAATCAAATATACAGAATGTACAAACACTATTAGTACTTGTAAAAGCAGTTATTGACATGTACAATCTAGCAAGCTACAGTACGTTGATGGATTGAGTGTGGATATAGTATTTCTGATCTGTTCGTCTGCATGCTGAGCTCAGTGTAACATTGTTTGGGCTTCACTGTTGCACTTAACTAAATCAGCAACACTGCATGAGCTTATAATCCTATAGCATCACTGTATGGTGTGTAGACTCATTCCTACATTAAAAGAAATTCATTTCAAATGTATCAGTATAGAGTGTACAATAACACCTTTAATACACCCCAAAGGTGCTTCACTACACCTATTACAATCCAATAACATTATAGGCGTAATATAACACCCCTGGGTGTATATGTACACTGTTAAAGGTGTAGGTGTTCCATAAACACCTTTGTCAGGGTGTAACTGAACACCTCTGTTTTAACAGTGTGACTGAATACAACATCAGCATTATTACTGTACAGTTTTTACAAAATGAAGCTTTACATCTAGTGGCAATCAGTGCCCACTTAAATTTCAAGATGAATAAACATTTCAACTAAAAAGTTTATATTGTTTAATATTCAAGACCAAGCAGGTCCAGCTCTGTAAGACTACCAGTGCAGGTCCTGATCACCTTATCTTGCAGTGTTGATCCTTAGCTTGGAGTATATTTTCATGTACATGAACTACTATAGTGCCATGCAGTGACAGTATGTCCATATTGGTATGTATATGTTTAGCTAGCATCTTGCATGCACATCTCAATGTAGAGCATTTTCTTTTACTAAACAACCGACTGCATGCTATCTGAATAGAGTTCTGTTGATGTGATATAGTCTGATAAGCATTACTATTGATGCTTACCACAACACCACTCGGATTAAACTATTGTGCTACATTGTTTCTTACCCCACACATGTTTTCAAAGCTATACTAGCGCAGCAATCTTATGGGGTATGTACATTAAGTGATTGTTTGTAAGGTTTCCTTCCTAACCCTAAGAGTTAGATAATGGAATCATGGTTAGCGAATAATGTTTTAATTCACATAATAGTAAGACTAGCATCATTATATTTAAGACACTGCATATGTGTGACTGGACCTAGCTTCATAGACAGTGTACGTATGTGGGCACACAAAATAAGCCCACTATATAAAAGCTGCATATATAGTTTAACTATATTCTAGGTAGAAGCTAGCAGGTCATGAGATAAACCATCACAGAGCTGGTAGCAGGCATTATAAAATCAATGGTTATGTTGAGTTAGTAGGGTGGCCAGATTAAGCCTGATGTTGTTGTTGTTGTTTTTTTTTAAATCATTAGTTTGCTATGGCGTGCAATTAAAATTACCACAAGGATCTCAACAAAGAGAAAAATGTACATGGAAGCCATACAGTAGCTGATGGTGTACATACTCGTTTTGCATCTTCATCTGCCAGGCCAGTACTTGTTTTGCAACTGCATGAAACCATGGATATGTTTCTGATCTACTATGATATTGCTTCTATAGCTATAATACTGCACTCTGTAAACTCTTTGAAGTGGGGTGTAATTGCATTCATACATCATGCATGAATTGTTTGAGTATACCTCTGCATGCATGCCAACAGATTTCTTGCTGCATAAGCAGTGATGTTTAATATAGCATCAAGAGTTAATAATAGGGAAAAGAGTTCATAACCCTTGAAGGGAAAAAATGTTATTGAGAACTAATCACATTGTGGCATACACAACATGAAATATTACAATACATACAGTATATTATTAACACATCAAAATTTTTTAAAACTAGCATCTTTGTATTATGAGCACGGCATATAAATGGCTACATAATTATTGTAAAATCAGATGAAAATGTTATGTCTTGTGTGTATACTGCCATGATGATTCTGCTATTCTGTGGAAGACTGTTCCACGTGAATAAAGCTGTAGTACTTTCAGTAATAAGCTTTTGACTGGTGTTATGTTCAGGAATCAGGTGATCAGCTAGGCCACTTCCAATGCTAATCATTAAAGGAGTGTCTAAACACTTCATTGACAACTGCACTGAATATAGTCCTGATTTAAAGCTCTTTGTATCTGCCTGCATAATCGAAGCACTCTTTTGCAGAGGATTCTTGTTGTACTCTTTTTCTTGAAACAAGAGGACTGTGCAGTGACTGATTATGTTGTAATGGAGCACATTTTGAGTGTGAGTATTCAGCATATAAGCTTTGTTGATTCTTGCTGTACTCTTTTTCTGGACTGTGCAGTGACTGATGATGTTGTAATGGAGCACATTAATTGAGTGTGATTCAGCACATATGCTTTGTGGTGAGAGCTGCAATAGTGACTTAACTTTACTGTCATGCCATGAAAACTGCTGCAAGAAACACCCACTCTCACCTCAACAGTTCCCAGAGATGTTCCAATGTACAGATGATTTTTATGGCCAAGTAGTGCTGTCACACGGTGGTTACCTAAAGAAATAACAGCACATTGATCAATTCTAATATGTGGGAAAATGGATAACTTGGACTGTCAATAAAAAGTAGATGGCTATACATTATTTAGGCTATTTAATGTACACAAACAACTCTTCACAAACATGTCAATGATGTTGGAGATGCATGAGGATTACAATTTCTTTATCTCCTCTGGTTGCCTAAACCTCTGTCGTTTGCTGGATATCAACTTTACACAACATACTGATGGGATTGTGACTGTTAAACTGCAAAGTTCCAATCACATGTACTCCTGATCTATCAACTTCATCATACAGACACCATATTTCTGACAAATCCCACAGGATCAGTACCGTGTGTCACTCTGGAACATGTAACAACTGTAGGCCACTTGTAGCAGTGAATTTTCTAACCCTACACAACTAACAGTGCTCGTTTTGGCAGTGTGAATGATATAAAGTTTGTAATCAGTGGTACAGACCCACATATAATTGATAACATCAGCTATACCCATTATTCTTGGGGTATTGCCTTCGTGTATCTAAAAGTACATAACAGTATAATATTATATAGAACATGTGCAATTAAAAGTCCCTTACCCAATATCTGAGATCGCTACTTCTAAAAGTAACAATGGTAAGCTTTGAAGTAATGCCATCATCATTAACTTGAGCTACCCACACTTGAGTATGACGATTTACATATCTCCTTAACATTAGGAATGATTTGTGTTGGTAAGGAGAAACAGTGGAGGGTATTGTTGACAGTTTGGAATAGTATAGACTTTACATTTCGAGGACTAGTGGTAGTGAAGTGATGTGCATGATCGCGTGTAACTAAGCATTGGCAAACACTACCTAGCCTTTTCTATTCAAAGTGATAAACAGTCCGCAAAGAAGCTAACTCTTGTAGTTTGCTCCACTCCAATACTAGTTTCATGCTTGGCCGATCTCTGGGGTCTTGTTGCCAACAACACTTCATCATTTTTTGCACAAGGTATGGAGCAAAACTCTCCTATGAATGACAAATTCATTGATCAATCTAAACTATTACATACTCATTGAATAAAAAAGGGCAACTATGTATATCCACAAACACAATGGAGTATATCTACACCTTTTAAAATAAATCAAAAAACAACAACAACAAAAACAAATAAAATTTAATATTTATGTAGCTAAATATATAAAAATATTACAATTAAGGTGTGATGTCCCGCATGCATAGGGGTCATTCATTACCTTTGTAGGCTCTAGATCTGGTATCAGTGGTTGTTGCTTCTTGCATACCAAATACTGTGGTGGTCCTGTTTGTAATTTAAATGGCTTCAGCAGCATGACTAACGCATACAAGAACATCCCAAATGAAAACACATCAATCTATGGTGAATTAGTTAATGTACGTAGCTATACTCAAAACAGCATCACAATGAGGTACCTTGTCAGGCTGAAGATCCTGTTTCTTGATTCCATACAATCCAGGAGCAATAAATCCACATAATTATAGAGCTGTAACGTGTCTCTTATCCAGTAGCAGAAATTCTGCTAATCCCATAATTTTTTACAAGAAGAGTTGCAGATCCATGGAATAACTTACCTCCAGAAGTAGTTAGTGCAGCATCAGTTGATTTTAAGAAGCTGATTGATCAGTTTTTGTTTAACACTATGTATAGTATATGTATGTAATTAGTCTATTCAGGGCCGGATCCGGGGGGGGGAGGGGGGGGGGGGGCTTTGGGGGCTGAATCTCCCCCCTTCACTTTTAGGCTTTACTTGATCAATATGCTGAGTATTATAATGAAATTTTGTCTTAACAGAATTATATGATCACTAATAATACAAATATTCATAAAACCACCTTATAAACATCTTTCCAAGGTATTATCAGTGAATTTATGCTAAAGTTTATGCAACAAGGACCCGGATCAGTATTGGAGGTGTACAAGATCAAGATACTCTAATAGAGCAGTCACCTAACTACTCTAATAGACCATTCACTGGAAGTTGGTTCTGTTATGGAGTTTTTCCAAATCTGTCTGTACCTATACATACAATGAGGTGCATTGGTCTGTTTAAAGGGCTTCATTCATCTACTTGCGTAGTTAATATGTATGGCAATACTTAAGTACGTAATTTCCATTGAAAATGCTCTCATGCAGGTTCAATCCGCTATCTAGATCTGTAGCAAGAAACTATAAAGCAGCACCATCGCATTCCTCTAAACCTAGACATGCACGATCCAATAGTTTCCAGCCTGAATTGTTTGAAAATCAAGATTATGGTTCGTCCAATCATTGAATATGCTGCATCTGCTTGGGATCCCCACACCTTGTTGAATATAAACAAGCTAGAATCAATCCAGAGAACTGCTGCTAGATTTTGCTTTAATGACTTTTCAAGATATTCAAGTGTTACTAACATGTTGTCTTCTCTTAATCTACCATTGTTACAGGCAAGAAGAACCCAAGCTAAATTAAGTACTTTTTACAAAATAATTAACGGATATTGATTGTGCCTACAGATTGTTTGTTATTGTTATTATCTACTTTACCAGTTAGGCACAGATGATCTTACCCCTAAACTTTCAAGTTTAAGGAGTGGCTACTATCACCAACCAATGACTCTAATTGATGCATACAAATTTTCCTTTTTCCCATCAACCATCAAATTATGGAACTAACTCCCTGCTGATGTAATTAATTCCTCTACCCCTAATGAGTTTTGTAATAACTTAAGTAACTTTTATGATCACACCTGTGCGTTATAATCTTTTGATTGCTGCACAGTAATAAGGTCACTTCAACTAAATCTTTTGTTTCTCGGGCCCGACCGACCCTATATTTTTCAGCATAAAATAATTATGTTAATCACGTGATCACCTTGTAAAGAGTGATAATGCCACAAAGGAGTTGCAAATTTATCTTTAAGCTCTCAAAAAGTAAGTAACACTAAATATCTCAACATATAGCTTCCTACTCACAAGTGATACAGCAACCGTAATGTAGCTTAGCCACCGTTTGACTCGCAATATCATTCTTCAACTAGCAAAATAGCCTATTTTTATTTTTATTTTACCGACCTACCGACCTTTATTTGGCTGAATTTCGCCCGAGAAACAAAAGATTTAGTTGAAGTGGCCTAAATATAATATAATAATAATAATAAAATCGATGGTGCCAACTCTGATGTGAGATTCACGGAGATATCCAAAATTTACGGAATTCCGGAATCACGGGGAGGATAAGCGCCTCAGAGGAAATATGAGTCTCGCCTACTTGCGATTGTCGCCTCATCTCTGCAAAGATGCTTGTTGAGCTACCAGTTGAATTAATAGGCCTTATAATATCGTTTCTGTCAACTGTTCGTGACAAGATAAGACTGAGGTGCGCCTCGAGGAAGCTACGAAGTATCTGTGAAACGCCTTCATTGTGGCGCAAATTTGAATGGCCTTGTTATGAGGACCGTGATTGCGAAGAGTTGTGTTTACAGAGTGTTTTACAGTCGTACGGCGAACATGTGTAGCTACTGTCCTTCCCAGACCATGTCCCGCCCTCTAAACTAATTAAGTTACTAGACCATTGCAGGAACGTGATACAGCTAGATATACCAACGACTGAATTAGATCTTGAACAAGTGAGAAGTGTTTTGGATAACATGAAAGAACTACAGAAGCTGGACGCTAAATGGAATCGCGAGACATGGCGCCTTTTAACATTATCATTTAATAGTAACTTGAAGGAGCTCACCGTTCGAGTAAAGCCACTGGTCCACGACTTTGGTGAGCATGACGTAGATCTTGATCAATTTGTAGTTCCAATATATGCATGGGTAAAAGAATGGATGAGTAATGGATTTGTTCCACAGAATATTAATTTTGTAACTTCAGACTTTGACTGTCAATCAGTAAATGAAATGCTTCGATCATGGTCAATTTTAAATTGTAACTCACCACCTGGTCATCATGGGTTCCTCAGGTTCTACTATAATAAAAAGTATCTTGATCTTTTCCCCAATATTCCAGAAATTCAGATAGAGTTTGGTCAAACAGCTGTTCTTCCCATTGCAAAAATTAGTGACTTTGGAGTGCTTGGGTTAGATGGAGACGTTCCATGGGTGTTCCTCACCAGTTGTATGTATGGTGGTGAGACATGGTATAAGGCAGCATGTATGGAATCTGGTGATGAAGTAATAAAGTTTGTCAGTCCTCCCAGCTTGAATTATGTGGTTGATTTTGATCTGTCAGATTGTAGTCATTTACGATTACTTTCTTGTCACTTGGAACAAGTGGCCATTGCTTGTCCTAACCTTCGACGACTAAACTTGCGGTCTAATAGTTGGTGTCTGACAAGTCTACAAGGTTTACAATCAATTGCTACCTACTGTAACAACTTGCAAGGGCTCAACTTACTCGACATTTTTGAAGTAGAAGATAAGGTACAGTTTTGGAATATATTGAGTTGTATGAGACTGACCCACTTGGCAGTGGATTTATATGTGACAGAGCCAAGTACTGCTGATGAGAAAGAAAAAATGATCAACCTATATCAAAAATTAATAACTCTGATAGCAATTGAGTTACATAGCGGAATTTGGTATTGGGACAGCTCTGAAGACAATGAGCGGTCTGTTTTAATTGCTCATGTTCCATTTCTTGAATCCTGCTACATGCTTCGGATTGAGCCTATAGGTATGCAAAGTGTCTTCAATGCCTGTAAGAAATTAAAGTATCTTACTTGTCTACATGCTAGTGGAGAAATGCTTCTGACAGCGAATTGCTACAATTTACAAGAGCCATGCTTCCACTCAATAACACAAATTGACATTCCTGAAACATTTATGACTACAGTATCAGCTCATGGTGGACTGGTACATGTGTTGTTAGATGTAAATTCTGTGACCAGTAAAGGTATTACTTCTCTTATAATGAATTCTCCTAATCTTCTTACATTTCATATTTATGTGAAGTGCATTGAAGGACTTGATCAAGAAAACCTTCAACTTACTTTTAAAGAAACATTTCACAAAAAAAATTGTTTACTATGGGAGGTTACAAACTAGAGAAAGAACATTACTGTGAATATGAACAGCGCACAAACTTGCTATCCTTGTGGAGTTGTTCTTTTCATGGTGGGATTAGAGTGAGTAGTACCCCTGAAAAGACTGACATACTTACTACTGCTGACTTTGATAGCGATGCCATATAAAGATTTTGTCTTAGATTGGTAATCTTTGGGCTTTACTGTTTATCAACTGGCTATTAGTATTATTCAGTTACGTCAAGGACAATCACTTTATAGTTGTACTAAGCAGGCATGCATGCATTTTATTGTCAACTTTGCATTCTGTAGTAGTGCTGAGCGGTATACCAGAAAATACTGTTACCGCGGTATTTTCATCAAACCGTTTGACTTTCAAATATACCTGTATGAATGTATTGTGCTAAGAGGGAAGCCAGACATCAGGTCTTGGAATTTAATTAAGTTATGTGTTGATGGGTGTATCAGAAGGCCAGCCCAACAGTAAACTGTGAGGTTTCAGGTTACAACATAGTGCCAGCCTACTATTTATAACCTGTTAGCCATAAGCAACTTTTACTTGTGGTACAGATGTATATATCCAACTCTGGATAGTAGCTACAGATTAATACTTAACTGCTTTTAAAGCGATACCAAGTGCTAATTAGTTGACTGCCAGGATACCGGGGTATTTCTCAATACCAAATACTGGGATCAAAAATGCTATACCAAAGTATTCTGAAGTATTTGTGCAAGCTATGACAGCTCTGTACATTTAGTGATATACGTACTGTAGCTACTTGACATGGGTTGCAAACATTCATTAACTTACTTTCACACTTATTAATCTTATTTATATGCAGTTTTAAGGTTGCAAAGTTATGGATTAAAGTCCGTGATCATGATGAGATGTTGCAAGACAGAATATAACATAATGGCTACAACTCATTTTTTGGTTGGTGCATTTTAATGTTGGTTTTTGTACTTATTTTGAATGCAATAAATACTTAGCTACATAAATAACTCAATTTACCAGTATATAAAATATTAATTAAGGGATCAAAGCAATTAAAAGTAGTGAAACTACGGTGTAGTTTGGTGGGAAAACCCTACATTGGCACATCATAATATGGTTAATGCTGAAGTAGGGATTTTCCCACCAGTGACTCAGGGGCGGATCCAGAGTTTGGAAAGAGGGGGGCACCTTGCTGAAAAAAGTTGAAAAGCAAAAAACAAAAAAAAAAAGGTCACAGCAATAATATAGTAGCAGCTATATAGTTATCCTTTACCAAATACATATTACAACACGTGTGTAATATAAAATCCTTATTTATAGCTTCATAGGTAAGCTACACTACTACGTGAACACTGTGATTGCTTTATTAGAGTAATTGACTGCTCTATTAGAGTATCTCGATCTTGTATGCAAGTTTTTTAAAGAGGGGGGTGGGGGGGCACGTGCCCCTGGATCTACCACTGAGTGTTGGGCAAGTTACTTTAAAGTAATTCATTACATATTACTTGTAACTGAACTATTTAGTTATAGTTATTATTATCCATAAAATAAAGTAACTGTAATAATACAGTGGAACCTCTCTTATCCGGGCGGTCTGGTACACAGTACTGTCCGTATCTCAGAAATGTCCATAACTAAGAATAACATGCTATTATGCTAAAGTGACTAACTTTAATACAAGTACTGTTGTTATTGCTATCAGCTAGTGCTATGCAAATAAATAGCTAGAGGGGAAGTCACTACAGAGTATTCATGGTCACTCCCTTGGGCTGTAAAAATGCATTATCACTTAGCAACCAAGTGGTAGTTATTATTAGTAGAATAAACAAGCCACCAAACAAGTAAACAGCAGCCTTTAGGCTCCCTCCTTGTGTTTTCATCTAAACCAAACTTCATTATGGTCAATAAACTACAAGCCACATCACCAATTTTTGGGCTGTCCTGACAATGGAGGTGCCCCGATAATAGAGGTCTGGATAAGGGAGGTTCTACTGTATTACTTTTGTACCCACAGTCTTAAATTGTCATGTGTGCAACTATACCAGTCTGCCACCACATAATAGCATTGCTGGACAATGCGTAAATCTTGATTATAAGTAAAAACTTGTGAATAAGCTAGGCTTCGTGGCTAGGCATTACTCAGTGGATTACTAACAAGATTAGTAACTTCATTACTTGTAGTAATGATATTACGTAATATTAGATTCGTTATAGTAACTTCATTACTTATAGGTAATGTGTTACATTTGTAGCTATATAAAATAACTCAAGTTAGGTCACATAAACTTAATTATTAGTTTCTCATCCTCCTGTCCTCAAAATAGCAGTGCTGGAGGATGGATTTTTATTTTATTTTTTACTAGCTAAATAGCTGAATTAGCTTGCTAAAATGACTCAAAATGTAATTTTCTTATACTGATCTAGCAAGGTACCAACTATAAAAGGTGCTAATTGGCTTCTCTTAGCCACCAGTGGTGCAAAAAATCCCTGATGAGGTAAGAAAAATGGCAATGTGGGCGGGGATGAGAAACTAATAATTAAGTTTATGTGGTCTTATATTACCAGTTTTTATAGTGTATTTCGTTATGATTTATTACTTAGTTACCATAATAATAATATTACATAACACGTTGCTCCCAACACTGTTTCCCATCAAGCTATGTTGTAATATCATCATTCATTAGTGACTGTTGTATTAGAGTGTCTCAAGTCAGTCGTTTTACTTACCAAGAGAGCTCAGCCTATCACAACATTATCTGTGGTAGCATTATAAACTAAACTAGACCAGCTGCAGTTGAGATAAGGCAGAGATATTTAATGTCACAAATACCAGTCAACTCTTGCATGGTCAGCCATTATGGAGGAAAACTGAAATGATGACATTTCCTAACTTAATTCTTCTCCAGTGACCAGTCAACTATTGACCAACTTGTCATTAATGGATTCCACATTGCAAAAAAAATTGATAACCATTACAAAGAAGACAAAAGGGTCATCTACAACAACTCAGATCATGCTATTCCACTGGGCACAGATTATGTCCATTAAATATCCAACAGCTTTGGTCTATCATGTGTCAAAACCTTATTTCATTTTATTTTATTTAACCTTGGTTAATTGTACTATGACTAATATACACAATTTTTGAATTTGAAGTCGTGACTGTTATTATTCTAGGTATAAGTATAATCATTCAGCTTCTCTATGTACTTTCGTTCACTAAGAACAGCAACAACTTGACAATGTTTATCATTGAGTTACTATATATCAGCTACTGATGTAGCATAACATGAGAGTCTATAATATAACTTGTTCAGTACTCTATATGGACTGTAAAAATGATGAAGTGTGTCTGACACACCAAAATGTCACAATACACACACTATTTTCAAAAAGTGTGGTTATTACAATATTTTTTGACAATCTGAATTATGTGTATAGTTGTATTATTTTAATACTGATGCATGGTATAGATAACCCGCCCGTATCATGCACATCTAAAGAAAGTAACAGCACCAAGCATCCATATATAGAACACTGTACAACGCATACATCTGCAGATGATAATCATGAGGTGAGCTCTAGGCTACCTTAATATGAGTGGTAGTGGATTCAAGTCATGCTCCTGTGTGTTGATGTATAAATTTGATCATTCCAGCATGGAGTGGTGATATGTTGATACAAAGTTTTTTGTGGCTGTCCTTCACTTCCTTCGTTATGGTGAAATGTATATAACCTGGCAACCACTGGTGGCTCTACCCCACCAACTAAGAAAGACAAACCTGGTGAGTTGTATGTTTCGTGTAATAAACAGATTTCAGATAATAGTCATAGCCTGCTTTGTGAATATCGTTCTGAATGGGAGCATTGTAGTTGCTCTGGTGTATCTTCTGAGGTCTATGAACTACTTAGCAATGACCCCTGCCCCAATATAATGTTCTTTTGTACTCTCTGTCAGCCGAAGGTCACCTTAGCTTTAAAGTTCTTTAATGAAATTGAAGACAAACATGCTCAACTGGAAGCAAGACTGACACAACTAGAAAGTAAACTAGTGCAACCCAGTGATGTTAATGATAGCACTGTCGCAAGCGTGTTGATGTTACCAATGTTTCCTCAAACCATAGTTCCAGTAACCAATTGTCAACACAGCTTCAAGGCACAGTTATTCCTCCCAAACCTCCTCAGATGGTTTTTGATAGGAAATTTAATATAGTGATATATGGAATCAAGGAATCTCCTCCCAGTACACCCAAAGAAACTCGTCTTAATTGCGACTTAGATAACTTGCATCATACCTTGTCCAATATAGACAGCTCTCTCAATACTTCATGTATCCAAGACTTTCACAGACTTGGAAAATTCAATGCTACCAATCCTAAACCTCGACTCTTATTGGTTAAGTTCCTGAGAGTCTTTGATGCTACACTGGTTTTGTCAAAAAGAGGTTCCCTACCATCTCCAATCTCTGTTAAACCCGATTTGACACGAGAAGAAAGAGCTTTCGACTCTGCTTTTCTAAAGATTAGATGGAATCTGATCCAAGGTGGTACTGACAAGAAGTGCATTAGGTT
The DNA here is from genome assembly GCF_963678975.1 of Dysidea avara. NCBI lineage: Eukaryota > Metazoa > Porifera > Demospongiae > Dictyoceratida > Dysideidae > Dysidea > Dysidea avara. The sequence continues at coordinate 20,589,133 of NC_089283.1, forward strand.
AAGAGGTAACAACATATAAATCAATAAATTACTTTATGCCACATTGGTAAAATCTAATGATGGTTCGATTGTGACGAATATTTTTAACAACAGTCTGTCCATTTCGTCAAAGCCACGGGATACTCTGCACAGTGACTCTATTCATTTGGCCTCCACACCCACTCTTAACCAACATTCTGCTTCTTCTGTCCCCGACCCATGATCACTATGGCGTCATCTACACCCGACAATAACATCATTGCTGATCCCTCCCAATCCACCACCCATACCAACAGTGACAAGTGACTAGATCATGTTTGCCTAATCAACATACGTAGTATAGTCAATAAATTAAATATTTTTCAGAGCTATGTTTATTCAAGATCTCCGGATGTCATAGGAGTAACTGAAACCTGGTTGTCTAGCAAAATTTATCATCATGAAATTCTACCCTCCAACTACTCTTTGATTTGTAAATATTGCGGCTCCCGTGGTGGTGGAGTGATGTTAGCTGTCCATAATTCTAAATCTTATAAAGTTCTATCCTCCCCTCCTTGCCTAGAAGTGCTTTCAGTCCGCATTGGATCTAGTTCTCAGATTATTTACTGCTTAGTATATATTCCTCCAAATTCTACCGAAGAGTATTGAATGGAATTTTTCAATTATTTACAGTCGTTTAGTAATGCTACCAATGACCTTATAATTCTTGGTGATTTCAATTTCAGTAACATCAGTTGGGACTCCCTGTGTGGCCTCTTTCCTACCTCAGCCAAGTTTTGTGATATCATTTCATTCATTTTTAATTTGAATTTCTCTCAGTTAATTTGTGAACCAACACATATTGCTGGTAACACACTGGATCTTATCTTAACAAATATTCCAGACTGTATCTTCAATGTTAATATTCATTCAGAACCACCTCTGTCAATTCCTTCAGATCACTACATAGCAACTTTTGATGTACAGACTCTTAATCATGATGTGCAGCATAACAGAGCAACAACACTGTTTGATTTTGCCAATTTAATCAAGGATGAGATCAAACAATTCATACTTTCTACTAGAAGCAAACATCACAATCAGCCTAAGTGGTTCGATTCTTCTATAAGACACAACATCAGTTGTGTTTGAACTCTTCGACGTAAATACAACAAACACCCCTCCAAACAGAATGAAATCAAACTTGAAAATCTGGAAAATTTGCTCCAAACAGAAATAAACAGTGCCAAGGCTGATTATGAATCCACTTTGATCTCCAATTTTTCCTACAACAACTCCAAACTTTATAAGTACATTCGTAGTCTGACAAACTCTAGCTCAATTCCATGTTCTGTTTATTACAATTCCACATGTGCTGACTCTGACTCAGCCAAAGCCTGTCTTTTTAACAAGTATTTCTATTCTGTGTTCACCACACCATCATCCCATCCTGTTCCTCCTGATGACAGTGATGATCCTAATATGCTATCAGAACACAATTATATCTGATGCTGAAGTGCTCAATGTTCTTCTCAACTTAGACACCACCAAAGCCATGGGATCTGATGGTATACCTCCCATTGTTTTACGTAGATGTGCTATTGCTCTTTACCAACCTCTCTGCCATTTATTTAATTTAACTCTTCAGTTTTCTTAATTACTTGCCTAGTGAATGGAAAATTCACAAGATAATACCAATCTTCAAATCTGGGGATCCTACCTCAGTTAAAAATTATCACCCAATTTCACTACTTAGTAACAGTTCCAAAGTTTTAGAACACATCATTTCCAACAAAACGATTGGTCATGTCAGTACTTTTATCAATTCTGCTCAGTTTGGATTTATTCACAATCGGTCCACCACCTAACAGTTGCTCTTATTTCTACATAATGTATCTTCATCTTGTGACCAGTTTGACGCTATCTATTTAGATATCAGCAAGGCTTTCAACTCCGTTTCTCACTCCCATCTATTGGCCAAACTCCATCACTTCCACATCTCTGGCAGCCTGTGGCTTTGGTTACAAGCCTACCTGAGTATCAGATTCCAATTTGTTTCTGTCAATAACTGCTACTCTGATCTCTTATCTGTAGTATCCGGGGTACCCCAGGGCAGTATCCTTGGCCCACTCTTATTCATCATGTTCATGAATGATCTACCCAATGCTATCACCAACAGTAAAGTACTACTTTTTGCTGATGACACAAAGTGCTTCAGGCACATTAAAACACTTACTAATCAACAATTATTGCAGAGTGACCTCAACAACCTCTTAAGCTGGAGTGTATCATCTAATTTACTTTTCAACTCTTCCAAAAGCTGTCATTTATCTTTCAATCAGAAGTTTATTACTTCATATACCATCAGTAATAATACAGTCATCCCCAAACAATCACACAAGGACCTCGGAGTCATAATTATTAAGCGTAAACCTTGATTGGACAACTCACCATGATGCCATTTCAAGCAAAGCCTATATATAAGACACTGCATGGGTCTTATAAGAAGAACATTTAGCCCTTTGATACTGCCACTGACTAAGGCCAAATTGTATGTATCTCTTGTTCGATCTCAACTTACATATTGTTCCCCAATCTGGCATCCATGTTTAATGAAAGACATTAACAAACTAGAACATCTTCAAAGGCGAGCAACCTATTACATCCTGAATGATTTTATTTCTGATTATAAAACTAGACTTATCAAACTTCAATTACTTCCACTAATGCATACTTTCCAACTTTCTGATATCATGTTTTTCATTAAATCAATCAAAAGTTTGACTGACAGCTTCAACATTTCCCATTTCGTATCCTTTTCTACCAGTGCAAGATCAAGAGGCCTTAAACTACTTCATAATCCATCTGATACTAACAAGCAATGTCATTTTCTTTTGTCAGGGTTTGTTGTCTATGGAATGCTCTTCCACTAATTTGGCATTACTTTATCTGTTAACACTATCAGAAACAAAGTCAAGTCTCATTTATGGAACCATTTTACACGTACTTTTGATCCCCTAGACCCCCACAAACTTCATTATCTATATGTAGCCAGTGTGTCACCCAACATCTTTCTGTCGACTATTCACAAATTTAACAGTGTTACTTTTCATGTATTTTTTTTTTCTTTCAACCTACTTTTGTAATTTAATTTCTCCAGGCTGTGGGTGCTAGCCCACAGGCCTTTATGTGGGTGCTAGCCCACGGGCCTTTAGTACACCACATTTATTACTTGTAGCCTGTTACTTGTATCTTAATTCTGTGTGCCTGTGTGTGTGCTATAAAGCTTTAATAAATATATATATTATATATACACTCAAATTATACTTCTGTCTATTAGCAATTTCACTTAAACCTAATAGCCTCCAAATAGTGGTTCCTTTTATGGTTACAAACTATTTGCAGTTGAGAAATAACTAATTATTGTAGAATGTTTATAAACTGTTAGTACTGAAGCAAACATGCATAATTATACATTGCTAACAGTCCAGTGTGCTTGCACATTCAATGCTATGCATTATAGTATTTCCATTAATATGATGTGGTTACAAAAAGATCTTTATAAGCATAAACATCTGTGCATGTACATAATCTCATAGGGCGGCAGAAGCGGGTAGGCAGTTGCCTACCCAACTTTTAGTGGTAGCTATTGAACTATGTTCCCAAGTCCACAGAAAGTAGTCTGGTTGCTCTGGTTTTCTGGAATCGCTTTTGGATATTGTCACTCGAGATACTCTAATAGAGAAGTCAGTGACTATTATGATTGTTGTGACCTTTTTTTTTTGTTTTCAATTAACTTTTGCCTACCCAACTTGTAGATGCTTCCTCCGCCCCTGTCTCACCATAGATTCATAATCCCCAGGTACCTGGGGATTATAAATCTATGATCTATAGTGTATGACCGCAGCTATGTGATAAGACTTCATATTACATATGAAGAGTTTGTAACCACTGGTCCTTGCACCGGTCTTAGTATAGACTACATGAACATGACTACTCAATTATCTATGCTTTCAGTCTGTATTTACCGTATATAGCCTAAATACATTATTTAGAGGATCAAATTTTCGACATTGTGCAATAATAATGCAAACACCCTCACAATGTACTATAGAATGTTCACGTTGAGCTGAATCCTCAAAAACATTTAATAACTCATGGATGTAATTACACACAATCTTGAAATTTGGCAGATTTGTAGTACTGTTTGACCCGTTAAAAATATTTCAAAATCTTTTTATTCAAATGTTTGACATAATATTTACAGCCAATCAAAATTTTCACAATACATTTCCTGTGAGGAAGCCATATAAGTACAGTGCCCTTTCCCGAACTTGTATTGGAGTCAAACCATACATGTCTGTTGTTGACACCTTTGCTGTTACCAATAATCATCTGGTTGGCTGAAATGTTAACTCTGTTAAGAAAAAATCTACTTTTAATTTTTAGCTGTTTTTCAGGATTCAGCCCAACGTGAACATACTATAGAGTAAAAAGGCCTTTAAGAGAAAATTTTGCAAAATCAGCAAAATTTTCCCCTCAAAATATTAAACTTTAGGCTACACGGTATAACGAACAGCATACATAACTTTCTGTAAACAAAATGGTAAGAACCTATTAGTCTTCATTTCCTCGCGATAGCGATTCCTGGAGAATTTTAAAATTGCTAGAAATAACAACAGCCTTGCATAGTACTCCCTGTGGATCTCAAAAAATACTTAGGCCATACCCCCATTGAAGATTGTCCAACACTCTAAAATTTTACAGGTACAATGGGAAAGTTGTTTGAAGATTTATTTTCAAATCTAATGCTACTAGAAGAGTATTGAAGTGGAGATTTCACAGACTATAGCAAACCAGTTTTTATCTACAATCATTGTTTGCATTTTTTGTATGCTTTAAATTGTTCTCATTTCAAACTGACCTACCTACCCAAATTTAAAACATTTTTACCCTCAAAACATAAGATCAAATAGGTATGGCCATAATTATTAAAAATCCGTCATAGGATGATGGAGTTACAAGTAATATTCTCCCTTGAAAAAGAACGTATAAGATTTTCTCCATTGAAAAATGGCACAATTGATAACTAACATTTTGAACTTCTGTTTCTTTTTTGTTATTAAAGCCTTAAATTAGTACATGAACACATTGTAACCTTATACTTAAGACCCTCTGAATTAAAAAAAAGCTCACTACTGATAACCACTCTAGTAAATAGTTGCCAGGCATTTAGCATCATCTTACGAATGGCAAAAAACAGCACACACATGGTTGAGTGCAAATAATCACCTCCACCCAAAAATACAATGTGCATACAAACAAGGAGTTGCTGTTGATTTATAGTTGCATACATAATTATTGCCGTAGCTTTCTATGCTAATAGTCAGCGAATTTGTAACCAAAGCAGCTTGTCTGTTTGGTGCCGCAGCAATCAATTGCAAGGAGCTGCATATTATGCGTAAAAATTGTTATGTATCAGTGCAACTATAAGTCAACAGTGCACCTCCTTGGCCTATGCAGACAAAACTGTTTACCTTGGTGTAATTAAGATGTGCCGGGTCATTTCTTACAAGCAACACAAACTTGTAAATCAAAATCCGATAGTCACTACTAACAGTCCTGTAGAACCATCTGCGACCGGGATCAAAACCAAATCAAGCAATCAAAGGGTAAATTTGCACTGAATCAAGCGATCAAGACGTCCTAGAAAGTGTTAAACTAGCTCGCTCGAAAGCGTGATCAAGAGATCAAGGTTATTTTTAAGGCGAAATCAAACGATCACTGAGGTATATCAAAAATTTTGATCCCGGTCGCAGATGGTCCTACAGGACTATTGCCGTTTCCTCGGCAACATTCCTCGCCCTCAGAAAAACTGGCCCAGCTAGAGACGATCCAATTGTTTCGAGCTCGAATTGTTTGAAAATCGATTGTGCCAAACTGCTAACTCTCTAATGGGAGATTCACAGAGAAAAAAATTTTATCCGTATTTGCTTTTTTCACATTTTTAAATTATCCTGTCTTAAAAAAAAAAAAAATCCGGAATTCCGGAATCGCGCTATAAATTAAGCACCTCAGAGGAAATACGAGTCTCGCCTACTTGCAATTGTCACCTCATCGCTGCCAAGATGCTTGTTGAGCTACCAGTTGAATTAATAGGTCTTATAATATCGTTTCTGTCAACTGTTCGTGACAAGATAAGACTGAGGTGCGTCTCGAGGAAGCTACGAAGTATCTGTGAAACGCCTTCATTGTGGCGCAAATTTGAATGGCCTTGTTATGAGGATCGTGATTGCGAAGAGTTGTGTTTACAGAGTGTGTTAAAATCGTGTGGTGAACATGTGCAACTACTGTCCTTTCCAGACCATGTGCCGCTCTCTAAACTAATGAAGTTACTAGACCATTGCAGGAACGTGATACAGCTAGATATACCAACGACTGAATTAGATCTTGAACAAGTGAGAAGTGTTTTGGATAACATGAAAGAACTACAGAAGCTGGACACTAAGTGGAATCGCGAGACATGGCGCCTTTTAACATTAACATTTAATACTAACTTGAAGGAGCTTACAGTTCGAGTAAAGATGTATGTACTGGGTGGAAACTTGAGTGCGCATGAGGGAAATGACCCTTTCATAGTTCCAATGTATTCATGGGTAAAAGAATGGATGGGTAATGGATTTGTTCCACAGAATATTAATTTTATAACTTCAAACGTCGATTCGCATTCAGCAAGTGAAATGCTTAGAGTGTGGTCAATTTTAAACTGTAACTCACCACCTGGTCATCATGGGTTCCTCAGGTTGTACTATAATAAAAAGTATCTTGATCTTTTCCCCAATATTCCAGAAATTCAGATAGAGTTTGGTCAAACAGCTGTTCTTCCCATTGCAAAACTTAGTGACTTTGGAGTGCTTGGCGTTTATAACTTAAGTGTGTTCCTCACCAGTTGTATGTATGGTGGTGAGACATGGTATAAGGCGGCATGTATGGACAATAGTGTTGAATTTGATTTAAAATTAAAATTTGTCAGTCCTCCCAGCTTGAATTATGTGGTTGATTTTGATCTGTCAGGTCGTGGTTGTCTGCGTTCTGGTCACTTGGAACAAGTGGCCATTGCTTGTCCTAACCTTCGACGACTAGGTTTGCATTCTAATAGATGGTGTCTGACAAGTTTACAAGGTTTGCAATCAATTGCTAGCTATTGTAACAACTTGCAACAGCTCAACTTAAGTGGCATTTCAGTTTCAGTAGATGATAAGGTACAGTTCTGGAATATATTGAGTTCTATGAGACTGACCCACTTGGCAGTGGACATATATGTTACAGAGCCAAGTACTGCTGATGAGAAGGAGAAAATGATAAAGCTATATCAAAAATTGGTTACTCTGATAGCTATTGAATTAAATTGCTTAGATAGAAATTGGGACCTCCTTGAAGAGTGGTCTATTTTAGTTGATCACATTCCATTCCTTGAATCCTGCTATATAATTCTCATTGAGTCTATAGGTATGCAGGGTGTTTTCACTACCTGTAAGAAACTAAAGTATCTTACTTGTAACCGTGCTAGTGGAGAAATGCCTTTGACAGCGAATTGTTACAGTTTACAAGAGCTATGCTTCCACTCAGAAACAATTGATATTCCCGAATCATTTATGAGTACAATATCAGCTCACGGTGGACTGGTACACGTGGTGTTGGATGCAAATTCTGTGACCAGTAAAGGTATTACTGTTCTTATAATGAATTCTCCTAATCTTCTAACATTTCATATTTATGTGAAGTGCATTGAAGGACTTGATCAAGAAAACTTTCAACTTACTCTTAAAGAAACATTTCGTAAAAGAAAATTGTTTACAATGGGAGGTTACAAACTAGAGAAAGAACGTTACTATGAATATGAGCAGCGCACAAACTTACTGTCTTTTTGGAATTGTTCTTTTTATGGTGGAATGGGAGGTTGCAGTGTCCCTGAAGAGACCGACATACTCACCACTGCTGACTTTGATACCAAAAGATTTTGACTTACATTGGTAATCTTTTGGCATTATACTGTTTATCGATTGGCTGTTAGCGTTAGTCATTTATATTACGTGAAGGACAACCACTTTAAAGTTGTGTATATGCTACATACTAAGTATACATGCATGCATTTTAATTTCAACATTATTTGTGTTGTATATTTATGAGTTCTGAATTATTTACTGCTTTTTGTGCAAGCTATATGACAGCCTTTGTATGTTTAGTGACGTAGCTACTTGGCTATAATACATATAGGTTGTAGACATTTATTAATTTACTTTCATGCTTATTTATTTGTAGGGCTCGCGGTAACCTTTGGCAAGGCTACATTTTGAAAGCTTAAACTGAGTACCAGTACATTTTTATGATTTGGCAGGACAAAGTCTGTGTTGTACTGGCAGTTTGACAGTATACACTCAAAAAAGTAATTTAAACCATGTCAAAAAATGCAACACTGCTTCTAGATAGGTATATCAGTCTTTAAGCTGTTAAATGAAACTTCATACATCCCACAAGTCAAAAGTAACACAGAATAACATGGGTTTAATGCATTTCATTTCTATATGTAGCTGACTAGTACAAGTAGCCTGGTGTTTAAACCTCAGGCCCGTAGCCAGGGGGGGTTCGGAAGAACCGCCCTCTTGGAAAAAAGGTCCACAATTTTTGGTATACAAGTCCAAATTTTCAGGAGCAAAAGTCCATTAGCTACAGTTTACTAGATACCACTAATAAGAAACTAAATTAAGCGCTTCGAGTAACTCATTCATTGCATGGATTAAATGCAATGCAAGATCGAGATACTCTAATAGAGCAGTCAACCACTCTAATAGAACAGTTACAATATTTGGACCTTTACTAAAGGTCCACTTTTGGTCAAAAAGAACCCCCCTTTCAAAATCCCTGGCTACGGGCCTGAACCTGGCTTGAGGTAAAGCTTGTGGCCACAAACCATATTGGAAATTGAAACTGAAAATCTAAAATTGGTCAAAACTTCATATTAACAGGTACCTCTTAACAAAGGCTACCTGTATAATAAGACTACCTCTAATAATACCACCTCATTATACGTAGTAGTGGCAAGTAGGTATGGTTTGCAATGTTGAGTACTGGTATGGTTTACAATGCTTTTTAGAAAATACCGCATTTTCTGCTAAGAAAGAAATTGTGTTATTGGAGCTTTGCAGTGACTGCAGAAGTGATAACATTAGAGAGCTGTATCTAAAAGCACTGAAGGTCTGACATGTACAGCAATTAACTTGTGCTGCCGTTACATATCATAGTGGAATCACTGTACCATAGACATACAAATGTGACCGGATTTCACATAACAAGGTTTCCACACACACAAAATCAAACTTACGTTTTTACCAGAAATGGATTGCTGGCCTAATACACTATCATATTCCACACTGTACTTCCTTCAGGACTGGCAAGTCTGGTTTCTGTGGCAGCTTTCTTCCGACCCTGTCAAAGCCACGAGTGGGAGATTGGCGCCATTGAATGGCCATGGCTTTGTGATAATGGTGTGTAGTGAGCTGGGACTTCACAGAGAGCTCGCCAATAGTGTTCTCAGTCAATTTGGAGTGATTTGAGGGCCATGGAGAGCCCAAACTTGGCCTCTGGATTCCAATCGTCTTCTTGCTTCATTCTATACCCCTTAGGCCCACCCACCACCCCCCACCCCCACCCTCCCACCCTATTACTACCCCCCACCCTCCCACCCTATTACTACCCCCCACCCTCCCACCCTATTACTACCACCTGTGATATTATTAGCCGCTCGAGAAAAGCTGCCCAAAACAGGGCTAATTTTGGGTATCAGAGATGTATACACCCACTCAGTGATAGCTAGTAAATAGATGAATACTTGGTGCAAATTTTGTTTGCACAGCTGCAGGCACTGGGAAGTTATTACACAATGATTACTTAAAATCGCTATATCTCCTAACGAAGCTTTGTGCATCGAAGCCTGGTTTTATCAAATTCAGTCACAAATAATGTCTTCTTTATGACACATAGTATCTTTACATGGCAATACTCGCAATTATCGCATGATCACCTCAGTGCAATAATCACAAGTAGAAAATACCAGTACCACCCAACCCTAGTGTCAAGTAGGTCCGACAAATGCAGCTAAGGTGTATTCATAAGGTATCAAGTATCAATGAATCAAATAGTAATGGCCGTCAGTACTTGATGAATGGTTGTACAAAAGGATATACTATCTTACCATACCAAGATCTAAAGTCCATGGTCATGTAACAAATAAAAATGGAGCTTACTTTACTCTGTTGATACTGGATTTGATGATAAATTTCTCAAGAATAGTGCATGATTTAAGAGTTTCATATAGTTTACTTAATGATCTTGGACTATACATTGGATTTGAACACTTGTTATAGCTAGGCATCTTCAATGATTTAAAAGCCTGAACTGATGTCATGTACAATAATCGCCTGCGCCTCGGTAATTATTAATGTCACCTCAGGTTTTTAAAATTTTTGAAGATGCCTATTACACTATTATCAAGACAAAATCCAAGATCATTAATGTTGATTTTGTCACTATGCAACTGTTTAATCATACACAGTTCATGAGAAATTCCAATGCAGTATCAGTAGTCTAAGAGTAAATTATACGATCATGAACTTCAGGTCTTGGCATGACAAATAGTGTACAACCCTGTAGCTATCATCTTAATTTTTTAAGTACTGGTTGATTGGTTAATTGATTGATTGATTTATTGATTGATTGATGCATGCTTGGTTACATTATGATTACTTTATGAGTTGTTATATTTGTTGGACCGACTTGACATAACTACTGTAATGAGGTGGTCTTATTTGAGGTGGTATTATTACAGAGGTGGTCTTTGTTAAGAGGTACCTGATAATATGAAGTTTTTACCAATTTTAGATTTTCAGTTTCAGCTTTTCAATTTCCACTGTTTCCATGCAATGCCCCTAAACAAAGAACTTATATTACTGCCTTTGTAAGGCTGCTCTCCAGCAGTGTACAGCCGATTTCTGGTCAATATTGCACATTGACTGGTTAATTTTATTGTTGTCCAGACATTGTAGCTGGATAAGTCAAACAGAATTCTGTATACACTGTTATCCAGCTACTATGTCCGGACAACAATAAAATTAACCAGTCAATGTACAATATTGACCAGAAATTGGCTGATTGGCAAACGCTATTTCGAACCCTGATTTATACACACAGCTAGCTTTAAAGTTTAAAGTTGCAAAGTTATGGATTAAAGTCAGTCAGATCATGATGAGATGTTGTCAGGTAGTATATAACATAATGGCCATGACTCATTTTTGCAATTGGTTGGTGCATTTTATTAATGTCATGTTTGTGGTACTTATTTTGCATGCAACTAAAACACTTAGCTATAATAATAGCTCAATTTAATACCAGTATATATAACATAATATATTAATTTAGGGATCCAAGTGATAAAAGGTAGTGAAACATGAGGTATTGCAGTGTAGCTTCTACAGGGCCAAGGCAAATTTAGAATGTGGAGCCCCTATATAAGCTAACCCATTATTTTCAATAAAGAAAAACAAGCTTAGCTAACTACATAGCTACAATTAAAGCTACAATGTTAAAAATAAAGAGTAACCACCACTCTGAAGAGTTCCCAGCGTAGGGAGGATTTAACACCCCATGGAGAGTAGCCAACACTCTGAAGAGAATAACCATTACTCTGAAGAGTAAGTGACACCACCTTCAGAGCATGTGTTACTCCCCAGTTACTCCTTTAGAGTAATGGTTACTCTCCAGGGATCCCAGGGGCGGATCCAGAGGGGGGGAGGGGGGGAGGGGCTTTGGGGGCTGAAGCCCCCCCCTTCATATTTAGGCTTTACTTGATCAATATGCTGAGTATTATAATGAAATTTTGTCTTAGCATAATTATATGACCACTAATAATACAAATACTCATAAAACCACCTTATAAACATCTTTCCAAGGTATTATCAGTGGATTTATGCTAAAGTTTATGCAACAAGGACCCGGATCAGCATTGGAGGTGTACAAGATCGAGATATTCTAATAGAGCAGTCAGCTAACTACTCTAATAGAACATTCACTGGAAACATGTAGTTGGTTCTGTTATAGAATTTTTCCAAATCTGCCTGCACCTATACATACAATGAAGTGCATTGGTCTGTTTAAAGGGCTTCATTCATCTACTTGTGTAGTTAATATGTATGGCAATACTTAATTCAGGTACACAATTTCCATTGAAAATGCTCTCAGATTCAATCTTGTATTGTTCAAATTTCAAAATTTTCCACTTTCAACATTATTATTTTAACATGCACCTATTCAGTGTTGTGCAATTGTGAGAGGGGTGCATCATGTACTTGGTTGTCTGTACCTACCCAAGCTTTTCCTTGAGCAAAATGCTTCAGAGAGCCATACCTATAATCTAAAGGCAGTTTATAAAATATCTACAGGCAGAAAATATTATGAATTTTATGTGGAAACGTCTCCAAATTGCAGTATTTTAGCAACTATTTTTCAAAATTTTTCTGGGGGGGCATGCCCCCAGACCCCCCTAGTTCCAGCATGCGAAGCATGCTGGGAAGTGTGCTTTGCACACCTCTACCAAAGAGATTAGACCTTGAGGTAGCCCCCCCTTTTATAAATCCTAGATCCGCCCCTGGGTCCCTACACTGGGAACTCCTTAAGAGTTGTGGTTACTCTTCATTTTAACAGTGTACTAACTGATAAGCTTATATTAACAGTTTTAGCATGAAAATTAAGCTAAGGGGAATGACATTCGCCTTCAGGAAAATTTTGAAAATCAGACTATCTGAGATTGAATATGAGAGCAATTTTACAAGAACAAGTTTAGTTACTAGCTACTAGACTACAACTAAAGCAAACTAGCTACTAACCGATGAGCTTACTAACAGTTTAAGCGTGCAAACCAAGCTATATAGGGGACATGATACCCCAGGAAATGTTTGAAAATTAGACTCTCTGAGGTTGAATAGGAGAGTAATTTTACAAGAACAAGCATAGCTAACTAGCTACAAGCTACTAACTGATAAGTTTAAGCATGTCATGCCTACCTCCCCATGAAAATTTTGAAAATTGGACTCTCTGAGATGAGAAAAGCAAGCTGAAAGCAAACTGACCACATAACTGACAAAGTTATTGTGTTTACCATGCCAAGCCAGGGGGAAGTTTTAAGAATTATACCCTCTGAGATCAAAATATTGTACTAGAGTGATTGCAATACTGACTCTGACTGCTGTAATAGGGTGACTGTTCTATTAGAGTATCGCGATCTGATCTAGAAGTCATACTGTCTATATAGGCGCCTTATAATTATGAGTAATGGTTTGCTGCCACTGCCACTGCATTGCTATGGATCTCGGATAGTAGATATCTCTTGTTATACTGCGGCTTCTTGGTTTAATTATCTTCGAGTCTACAGGGAAGACTTATATACACAGTGTTGTACATTTGTTTATTGTGCCTATAATGTACACAAGGAAACCAGGCTTTGCCTCCAGTGTTCGCCCTCCAGTGCCTAACTGGTAAAGCAGATAAAAACAAACAAAACAAAAAACATCATGATGGGGGCAGCTATTGTATTGTATGAGGTCCTTGGGCCCCTTATAAAGGGGGACCCAGTCCCCCCTCCCCTGTTGGTGGCCCTGAGCTTCTACTAGCTTGGTGGGAAAACCCCTACATTGGCACATTATAATGGTTAATGGGATTTTCCCACCAACTGCAATACCATCATTCATTTTATTAGGGTGACTGCTGTGAGTATCTCAAGTCAGCCCTTTCACTTACCAAATTGGCATATCGCAATATTACATATTTTCACTGTGCTAGCTTTTTAAATCAGCTAGACCAATGATATATAAGGGAGTGTGGTCATTGTGATGGATTGTTAATAGGTGAGGTCTCCCATCTCCATGTTTGATCATCATTAATCATCCCAGATCATAATAGCTGAGACTTTGATCCTATATCAGAAACTAATGCCTTGATATGGTTTCATTATATAAAGAAGATATTGCTAGCCTATGTGAAGGTAAAGGGAAGACAAGGCACAGAGGGTACACACATCAGAACCCCAAAAATCCACTGGTGAGTTTATTGTGGCATAGTGTGCTGCTCTGTTTGGCCTCCAGCCTTGTGACTGGTCAGGCTGGTAGTGATGAATAATTCAAGTTTTGGTGAATCAGATTTTTAAACCAATGTTTTCTTGTTTTTAATGCTGTATTTAATGTTAGATGGACTATATAACATTATTTTATAAAGGTGATTTTCGTCATGTAAGATGCCTCTTAGATGATTTTTAATGGTCGTGTTTTAGGCGACACACGTCTTTTTTTTTAAGGGCGATCCCTAGTTAAACAGTACTACCATAATGGCTATTGGCCCTCCATTGCATGGTGCCTGCCTCCAGTGAACTTGTACTTTTCCTCTGTCATTATTGTGATATGTCATGTATTATTTTAATTCAGTCCATGCTTGCAGGGCTATACCACTGGTCACAGTGTATAATTACAAATCAATTTACAAATTAGTGGTTGCCAATTACTTCTACACTATATCTGATCCAATTATCAAGTCTGGTATACTGTTCTTGGTGGGGAGCAGTACTTATATACATGAATTCTTGGTTTGTGGGTACTGTATAGTGTGAATATTGAGTCCCCAACACAACTGATCTCAAGAAGTGTTATATCCCTACTGTGCATATTGTTGAGCACAGTATATAGGGATATAACACTTCTTATTGCTTTACTGTTATTTAATATCATGGACTACTCCAACTTGTTTCAGTACTTTTTTTCAATGTATACTGTACTCTTGTTGAAAATTCCAAATTTTTCCTCTTTTTTTGTGATTAATAACTCATGTAATGTTGTAGTTCCAACTGTAAACATGATTTATAACACTGTTTTGACATAATTATCATTCGTTAAACAGTATTGTAGTATTATTTGCCCCTAAAATGACGAGTGCTACCTAAAAGGCTGCCTGATATCTTACGCAATGAAAATCACCTTCATAGAATAATATCAAGAGTTTATAATGTGTTGGTCCTAACACATTATAAACTCTTGATAATATTAATTCACCTAACATCAAAAAACAAAAAAAAAACAATAGATGATATTGCAGAGACCACAGCACAAACATTTCCAAAGTGATGCATAAATCCAGCATGTATTATTGCACCAACAGATTCAGTGACAAACTTTTCAGCTTTTGCTAATGTTGCTAATTTGGAAAGACAACTTGAGGTACAAGCAACTATTCATTTCTTCTTTGCCCTGTGCCCAATCTGTTACACCAAATCGTATCATCTTTGTTCTCCTGCACAAAACTGCTCCTCTTGTAAATTTTGTGAACACTTCATGTCCCAATTACTTACACGACTTGTATCAAATTACAATGATCATCATTTTCTGCATTACGTAATAATTGCATTGCAACTGAAAACACCCATTTTTTCTGCTTGTGTTTGACTGTTTAGGCAATTTTTTTCACAATTCTAGATTTAGCAGTTTTTGCTGTTCCAAAAATTAATATTGCTGACAATTTGATTACAAAAAGTTATAAAAATTGGGAATAACTCTGAGAATAATGTGTCAGGGAATAATAAAAGCATAATGCTAACTTTTTTGGAGAAATTTGGAATAGAATAGTGATGAAATTTTTGGCATAATTCCCACAAGCCTAATAAAATGCATTCAGTGCATGGCAGCTCCTAGGTAGCATCACTATATGCTTGTAGTATTGATAAAGCACCGCATAGTGTCATCTTCCCTCCTACTTGGCATATTCTCAGTCACTAGCTTAGTACAATAAATTAGTTAAAGTGCTGTCATGCTTGTGAATAGCACTTGGGCACTCAACTTTGCCTCATGCTAGATTGGTCTCTTGCCCACACCTGTGACAATGCTTTACGTATTGCATTTAATGTCTCTCCTATTAATTGTTTTGCTTATAAGGAACTTTAAACATGTGATGTGCAAGTGTGCCTTTCCACTGTTCTAATGACCATATCTCATACCAACTTCATGGTAGCTAACCATCACAAGGGATGTGATAAGACGTAAATTATGCTGTAACCAGAAACAACATGAGTCCTTCCTTTTTACTCCATGCATTAATTTAAGAATAATATCATCAAATCATAATACAAAATTCCATTAGTTTCATTAATCTTCCAAAATATTTAATTGGTCTTGGGACAGAACGTTTTGCCTACTAATTTGAAAAACTTTAAACACAACATGGGTATGAGTTTAAAAGAATTTTTGCCATTAAGTGGATATAGTGAGTTTTATACAATTCTGCTTTTCATAACATTAATCCTAACATTGCATTATTACAATGTTTCATGTATAAAAATGTTTTGTAGTCAGTCCAAGTTACACTTGATCTTGCACACTTCTACACAACATCCCCATTGTATCAGCTTATCCAACCAGAGAGCTTGTTTTTGAGACAACTTATCATTTGGTCCTTTTACTTCAACAAACTAACAAAATATAAATGTACAGATAATTAATGTCCAATCTCATAGTAATATATGAACCCCTTTATAGCAAAATGCTTTCATAAGTCAAAGTATCCCAAAATACCAAACTATGCATGGGTGAAGAACTGAAACAAATGATGAACAACGATATAGCAAAATAGCTAACAATTCACTTCCGTCATGGAAATAATGATATAAAATAAAGCCTTTGTATATATGTACTATAAAGCTAGCCATGGTATTACTATATGTTGATAGAATATTCACTGGAAAGGAGAGTTAGCGTGGTTACCTTGCATGTGAGTTCCAGATCAGGTAGTCCAGCTCTCTCTGGTAAATTTACCACACATCAAACTGAGTAGGTTTCCACCTAGTGCAGATACCAGGCTCTGAATTGCCACAATATGAAAGAGAAGTAGCCAAAAATAAATGTAGAATGTACTACAACACGTCAATATAAATCTTCATGCTTTATCACTTACCATAAGTTCATCTTTTTTTTGACACCAACACAATGCTCCCCATAATGCTTGTCCCACACCTCTGATACAAATGTGGACAATTCCGAGTAGAGAGGCTGATGAGTGACAGTCATACACACTGATGGTTATTTATACAAGTACACGAAAAAATTTGAAATTTTCAACTATTGAAAAAAGTACAGAAACAAGTTGGAGGAGTCCATGATATTAAATCATAGTAAAAACAATAAGAAGTGTTATATCCCTACTGTGCATGCTCAAGATACCGTAATGGAAATGCACAGTAGGGACATAACACTTCTTATTGTTTTACTGTGATTAAATATCATGGACTACTCCAACTTGTTTCAGTACTTTTTTCAATGTGCTATGGTCCCTACTCTAGTTGAAAATTTCAATTTTTTTTCGTGTACTTGTTTGTTAACTTTTTGTAAATAAATAATTTTATTTTGACTGGTAAACCCATGAATACTGCATCTGAAATGGTGCCGCGTACCCCAGCTATATCAATTATTGTTTGAACAGTGAAGTATCCATTATGCTTCGCTGTTGGCTATGTTCAACCCACAGTACAGATCAAGAACTGTTTGAAAAGCACCTCTGCAATTAAAATAGACACTATTAAAAATACGGACAATTTCCATTTTGAAGGAAAACCATCGTGTGCTACCACCAAATTGACACCTTTTGTTATCAGCAAAGATGAATGGGACACAAAGAAGGACACTGGTAAGTCCATAAAGAATGCATTATATATATTGTGGTCTGCCAAAAGGCACCTCTCGGGATGAAGTGATGTTGAACAGTGAACTGAAAAATCAAGCCGATAGCCTTAGTAGTTATCGAGTTACACTTGTCTGAAGGCATCAGTTATTGTGATCAGTTAGTTAGTTAGTTAGTCATCAGTTAGTTAGTTACTCTCTATAGTGTGATCTGTTAAGTTTGTAGCTGAGCTCTCTCTTGTTTCTACCTGATCTTTCTATATATGGAGTTATCAAAGTGGATATAGTATCGGCACCAGTTACGAACGTGAACGGCTATTTTACCGGCACAAGTCCATCATTTGCTGGACTATCAAACAAACCAGTTGTGTCTAGGCGAGCTAGAGTTGGTACGCGTCCAATATGCCCCGAGCATTCGACTTTAAGGCACGCGTCTAGTAGGTTTCCCCGAGCATTCAATTTTAGGGCACGCGTCTAGTAGGTTGCTCCGAGCATTCAACTTTAGGCGCCAGCTGCTAGGGAATGTTTGCTCTCTCTGATTCGTTTCATGAACCATCTTTTGTCAGGAAAGGCTCCCTCTTGCTTAGCTCCTTGGTTGTGTGGTGCCCCTTTGACTGCTTTACGTAAGAAAGGTGGTGGTGTTCGCCCAATTGCTGTAGGTGAGGTCCTACGTCGTTTGGCCCGGCGAGCCGCCTTTGCTGTCTTGCTGTTCGCCCTTCTCTTCCAAGTGTTTTTTTGCCCTACGGTCAAGTTGGTGTAGGTATTCCTGGTGGTTATCCACATCACTCGTCATTTTATTTCTACTCATGGTGCTGATGACTCTTTAGCTTTGTTAAAAGTGGACATGAAGAATGCCTTTAATGAATGTGATCGCTCTGCCTTTTTCACTCGTGTGTCTGAAGATTTTCTGAGATTTCTGCCTGGGTGAAGTGGTGCTATTCCCAACCGGCTGAGCTTCACTTTGGCAATAGAAGGCTTTTGGCTTCGTCCGGGGTGCAACAGGGTGACCCTCTGGGCCCTTTGCTTTTTTCACTTGTAATTTTACAGTTTATTGATGCTGTAAATCTCCGTGACTTTGTAGAGTTACCTTGATGATGGCACATTAGTCGGGAAGCAGTCTTCTTTATCGTCTCTTTTTGCCACTCGAGGTCCTGAGTTTGGACTACATTTGAATCTGACTAAGTGTGAATTATTTTGGCCTTCTGGAGACTTCTTTCCCAATCTCCCAACTGACATCAAGCGAGTCACAAGTTTGGAACTGCTGGGTTCTCCTCTTTGGGGTGATGACATTTTCTTTAATGATTTTCTTTCTTCTCAAATGGAAAAAGTAGCATTAACTCAGGAGAAACTTTCTCTGTTAGATGACCCTCAGGTAGAGCTCCATCTTTTACGTAGTTGCCTCAGTAGTTGTAAAATTATTCACCTCCTTCGCACTGTGCCTTTCACCATCCTGAAACCCTTTCTGCTTCAATTTGATCATAATCTTCGTTCCTGCCTTGGTAGGATTATGCAGTGCAGTCTTTTCGACACTTCTTGGAGACAGGCATCTTTTCCATTTCGATTAGGAGGCCTGGGGTTAGCTACGTGAATCTGCTTTTTCTGCTTCACCTGCATTTTTGGGTTCATGTAACAGTGTTCGTGAATTAGCCTCCACCCTTCTTTCTGTTGATATTAATCAGCTCAGTTTCCCTAATGAAGAGGATGCTGCTACCTTACTTTCTGAATCGGGTATTTCATTTGCTTTTCTCAGCCTCTCAGAAGGACCTGCAAGCTACATTAGACAAACATTTATTTGATGACTTATTTGCATCTTTTGGCATTTGCGATCAAGCTCGTTTGACTGCTTTGTCACACCCTTCTGGCACAAGTAGTGGCTGGCTCAAAGCTATTCCTCGAGTTAGTCTGGGTTTGGCTATCCCTGGGCCTGAATTTGTTATTGGATTACGTATATGGTTGGGTGTTTCTTTGTTTCCGTTCTCTCCTTTGTGTACCTGTCTTTCTACCATCGATAACTATGGTGACCATCTGTTAGGTTGCTCTCAAGGCCCAATGAGAATGTGTTGACATGATGCTCTTGTAAACATCATTTATAATACCCTTTCACAGGATCACTTTGGGTTCTTAAGGAACAGAGAGCTTCTTATGACGATGGGTTGTGCCCTGGCAATGTTTTTCATCCTGACTTCCAGCATGGTCGTCCAGCTTACTTCGATGTCTCCATACACTGCACCACTCTGCCTGCTTTTATCTCCTCCTGTGCTTCATGTGCTGGGGTGGCTGCTGCTGCTGGAGAGGTTGCCAAGGATGAGAAGCATTTGGCAGCTGTGGAGAAGGTGGGGTCAGATTTCATTCCATTAGTTGTGGAAACATTTGGAGTTTGGACACCTTTTGCTCTAAAAACTTTACAGAGTATAGCTGACCGTACCACTCCTCGCAGCGGTGTCCCTCAGAAAGTTGCTAGAAAGAACTTGCTACAACAACTGTCTGTGCAACTGTGGTCCAACAATGCTAAGATGATCTTGAGGTACTGGGCCCTTCAGGGCTCGGATGATGATGACAATCCCCTTTTCCCCTAGTAATAGTTTTACCTTGTAGCTAGCTGTAGTTTATGTAGTTGTAATAGTTGTTTGTAATTGTAATAAGTTATTGTTAGGTTAAAAAAAAAACAAAAAAAAACAACTTTAGGGGACGCGAAAGTAGTTCCTTAGCGTTAGGGGTAGGCTAGGGTTCAGCTTTGGTTTCTTCTTCACTCTTGTTATGTATAGAAGTCACTTCAGTCGGATGTTTATAAGGTAGAAACTAAAGGAGCTGAGTAGCTGCAGCACCGGTGGTATATCGTTGCAAACATTGCTTATGAGTATACAGATGCCCGGGTTCGAGCACTCACTTAGATAACTTTTTTTCTCGCTTTCTTAGGTTTTTTGTACAAGTTTTTTTTTTTAATGCACGTAACATTCTAAGTATTATACCCTCTACTGCCGGCAAAATAGCCGGCAAAACAGTGTAACTGGTGCCGGCTCTATATAACCTGGCTAGAGTTATATCTTGTTTGTATAGCTGAACTCATTACAGGGTGGTTTTTGGTTGATTGATGAACTCTCTACAAGGTGATTTGTTTGTACTACAGAGTGACTTGTTTGTAGCTGAACTCTTTACAGAGTGACTTACTTGTAGCTGAACATTGTATAAAGCAACTTGTTTGTAGCTGATCTCTATAGGCTAGCTAACTTGTTTATATAGATGAACTCTCTACTGAGTAGTTTTTTTGAAGCTGAACTCTCTACACAGTGACTTGTTTGTAGCTGAATTCTCTACAGAGCGACTTGTTGTAGCTAAACTCTCTACAGGGTGACTTGTTTGTAGCTAAATTCTCTACAGAGTGACTTGTTGTAGCTGAACTCTCTACAGGGTGACTTGCTTATAGCTGAACTCTCTTCAGTGTGACTTATAATGTTCTGAATCTCTACAGTGATATATTTGTAGCTGAACTCTCTACAGGGTGACTTGCTTGTAGCTAATTTTCTACAAGATTAACTGTTTGTAGCTGAACTTCCTATAGAATAACTTGCAATGCAATATAATTCTATAATGGAGTAAGTTATAAAGATAGCTGAATGCTCTATCAGAGTGACTGTTCTATTAAAGTATCTCGATCTCGCATTTGCTACACGTAATTGGCTTTCGAATCATAACTCAGTGGTTTGTAATCCGATTCTTCTGTACCACTGCAAGGACTTTCTATGATAATTATTCCAGCTACACACCGATTTTCAGCTCATTGCTCTAAGCGGTTTGCCTGGTAGGCGTGAAAACTAATAGTTTTTTATTCATAAAAATCGATCGCGTAATTGTGACTCAGGTTTGGTTTTGTGTCATATCGCCTTTATCTCGATTCTTTTCAAACCACAAAAAGGCACTCCTACGATGGTTACTCCATTTACATAGCAATTTTCAGCTCATTCCTTCAAGGGGTATACCCTGTGGGCGTGACAGACCTTCGACCTTTTTTTATGTGAATAATCGGTCATAACTCCGTGAATGTTCATCGGATTCCTACCAAAATTGGTACTGAGATCCGCCGTAAAGAGCCCTTCACGTGTGCCAAATTTCAGCCCAATTGGAGCACGAATTCGTGTTTTATGGCGGATTTTGCAAAGTGTGTGAAAAGAAGTAGAAGAAAAAAACGAAGAAAAAACCCCAAACTTTGGCCGCTCGTATCTCGGAAATGGCTGGAGCGATTTTCTTAACATTTGAAATGTAGGCTCCCCTACCTGGCCGGCACTTCTGTAGCAAATTTGATTCCAATCGGATAAGGGATCACTGAGCTACATAGGTGTGAAAATTGCGTTTTCTTTCTTCCTGTAAATATACTCACGGTGTGGCTCGCCGGCTTCTTGGGCCGCACGACACACTACTGTGTGTCTTGATAATTGTCCAATGCATTCTATAGTTGACTTGGTCAGGTTTTATGGTTCAAATCCTGAGGTGGTTACACTTTTTTCTTTTTTGCACAGCTTTTTCAGAGATGCCAACCTCTGAACAATTTTAGGAGTGAGACCTCAAACACTACCAGCAATGTGGACCAGACTCAAGTGTAGCCAGAGGCGTAGCTAAGGGGGGGCATTTGCCCCCCCATCACTAAATGATTTTTTTAAAAACCTTCGTCACAAGTTTACCAGTATTAAACTGACACGAAAATGACTGTAAATTATGTACAGTACTAGCTACGCGGTATCACCAGGGGTTGCTAGTGAATGCACACACACAACATTCAGCTCGCTTGTGAATCCATCGAACGAAAATATTAGAGACATACTTCTATATTTAGCCTAGATTACTCGCGTGATAGAACATTTTTGAATCTAGAAAGAGTGACCCGCTTCTCCGCGGCAGGAGTCACAACTCACTAGTGACAAAGGAGACCAAATGACGCTACGAACGTACAGCCTATGAGGTAATAAAGTGTTAGCTAAATAAATGTACCAAGTTTATTTTATCGAGTCGCCCGGATCACACTGGACCTTTGTACGTACGGCAGTGCAGTCTGTTTTTACTTTGTCAGTCAGGTGGATCAGTCAAGCTTACAAATTCTGCTAGCAAGACAGGTGGGATTTCGTGCAATACATGGCATTTGAATTTCGCTGAGTGAAGTGAGTGAATACGTCATCCTGTCAGCAGTGTGCTAGGACTGCAGCACAGGCTGTGGCTAACGTTGTATTTGCACTAAAGTATTAGCTCTACCGGACTGTGGATGAATTTGTTGGAGTACAGTTGTGGTATGTGCGATTATGCTCGACGAATATAGCTACCTCGATTGCATGGAAGCAGCCAGTACTGAAATAGTTACGTAGCTAGTTATTTAAGCTGTAATAATACAACACCGTATGTTGGCTAGCCCACCATTGGGTCATTAGCCTTTTTTGTAATCATGAATGATTTTGAGTATTTCGTGGGGGGCATGCCTGCCCCTCCATCACCTTCTGGCTAGCTACGCCCCTGAGTGTAGCTCCAGGATTTTTGGTAGTGAAGACCAAAAAAAAAAAGGTCACTACATACTCAAAGTACAAAAATAAGCACAGGGCTAATTATGAAACAGATCAGGCGTGAGAACTAAGCTGAAAGAGTGAGAAATAGAGGGTGAGTGCGTGAGATTACTAACCAAAGAGTGAGACTCATGCCTAACGCGTGAGAGTTGGCATGTCTGCTTTTAATCATCACTATTCTTTGTTTTTTTCTTTACATAGGTTTTGGTGACCACCTTTTAAGCTTTTTGCCACATTTTTTATTATTAGCACTTTACAGTGACCAACACTGAAGATCTGACAGCAACATGTGCTGCAGCCTTTTACACATTTATTGTAGTGTCCATACTAAAAACCTTTTATTTTCAGATATCGGTATCAATATCGGAATTGGTAATTTTTTAGCCAATATATCGGTTATCGGTATATTGGAAAATTCCCATATCGGTGCACCTCTAGTTGAGAAATCAAGCCTGTAGCCCTTATCCGTTATCTAATTACGCTTGCCTGAAGGCATCCGGTAGTTAGTCAGTAGAAAATCCCTAACAATCTATTGGAAGCATTTAGGGTCGTATTGGAGGCACTTTTGAGCTTGGTTATACCTAACCAATACTGCCAAGGTGCCAGGATGTTATAATTTTTGGGTGATATTTTTGGCCATGATCCCTAATACACAGTAATACAGTACTGTATGATTTAATTAAATTTTGTGATAGCTAGTTTAAGTTAGCTATGTTCTGCTTGAAAACATTGCAGTAGTAACTTTTTAGCATTAAAGCTGATGATTATTAGATATCTTCATAGCAAAGTACTTTTATAGTTGCTTTTATATTGATACAGTATCTGTATAGTATATTGTGTCCAGTGTTACTCAGTATAGGGTACTTTTAGTTTTAAACAAGCAACAAGTTTATAATTGTAGGTGGTAATTATAAGTAATGTATCCAATCATTGTGGTCTACCACAAATTGTCTGGGATGTGCCTGTCACATGAATTAACAAGCAGCCTTATAGCTGATGGTAACACATTGGTAAGACCACAATTTCAATATATTTTTCTTGTTTTACAGCAGATAGCTATATTGTAAGAGATGTTTTGGACTCTTTCACTTACAAAAATAACTTGAGCTGTAACAATTGCTTCCCTTTTAAAATCACCATGATGGCACCACCATAAGTGGCTAATAAGGTGTTGAATGAACTTCGTGTTCCAGCTCCAATGGTAGTGTATAAAGATTAATTTTGTCATGCTTATCAAACTCCTGATTATCAATACTCAATGAAATCAGTGATTAAAATGAGGCCATTTTGTGGCCAAAAGGTGAGTAGTTGTAAAATAGTCAGATTAAAAATAATCCGCACCACAGAATATAGTCACGGTATTAAGTTAAAGTTATGTAAGTGTTATCTGTGCATTTTAAACAGCTATACCACAGTTATAATTCATTTTTTTATAATTCCCTCCTTTTAGTTCACTACTATTTTCCCTCACAAATTTCAGTCAAACATTTGGTTGAAACTTTCCAGTTTCTTACTAACCTGTTGATAATTGAAGCAATTATTTCTGGTTTTCAGGCATTTGAACAAGTGCGCATGCGCATACGTAATTTATATGCATGAGGCCACTAATTCAAGATATGAAAGTTGCAACACACCATTCTCACCTATATAGTCCTTACTGTTTCTCTTGCTAGCAGCGCCATTATCAATGCGAAGAATCATCTACAGTGTTTATTATATACCATTAAATATGTGTGCAATGATATCATGTTACCCACAACAGTGGGCGAGGGACCAGTTATTCCTACTTTTGTTCACTTTAGGGCGTGACTGTTAGAGGATAAGTGCAGAGGCTAGTGAACCTTTTGTAACTCATTTGCAAGTAGTAGTAAAGTTAGTAGGTTTTTGGTGTAGAGTTATACTGATAATCTATAGAAGCTGCTTTTACCACGATCTAGAAGATGCTTTTACTAAATCTGGAAATCAGTTGTAATGGGCTAGCGCTGTAGCCAGACTATTAGCTTCAGCAGCTGGAGGGCAAAGGCTCTGGCATGTATGTACTTAGGTAATTTGCTTATGTTTGTAGAAACCACAAAACCAACCCAATATAAACAGTCATGGTTGTCCTACCTCACTTGTCTGATTAACACACGACCTCTGGCTTTACAAGTTGCAAGTGTAACTTGTAAAATCAAGTATCAGTTAACCATTGGTAAAATAGGACAAAAAATATAAGATATTGGCTTTACCTAAAAAGTGGGAATCAGTACAATTATAAGACCACCATCTAATGATAACTTGTGAAAAGAACTGGATTTAACTCCTTTAGTGCTCCATGTGAAAATGGTGCCTTATCAGTTTTCAACCCTACAATAAAAAGGTGTAGTCTGCCATAGTGTGTGGGTGGGAAAAGTAGGGTGTGGTACACTTAGTCGTTGCTAACTGCTGAAGCCAGGCCTGTTAAGGTTACTGTATAGTCACGGGCAATCATTCAAAATTTTGAATGGCTATCGATTCTTTTTGAGAAGACCATAAAACCAGTCTAGCAGCGTGAAAAGTTTCAAATGAAGGTGAAGCCCTTCATATTTAATGTTTTTATGTAGCTACAGTGTAGTTTGAGGCAGGTGGAACACTACAATTGTTGTAGTAACACAAGTAAGCCGCCCGTACATCGCTCAGTTCCAGCTGTCACTACCATGTTTTTCCGCCGCCAAATACAGCAAAAGCTGTAGGCTGTATTGGCATTTCTAGGGCATAGTGATACTGTATATTAAATTTGTTAGGTCCTGTGGAAGCGTTTTTGGCGTGTTTCTCCCCAGTGACTCGGATACAAGCCTTCAAAGAGCTTGTTTCACTCGAAAAAACTACTAAAAGTTCAATAAAACGTCTATACTACCAGTAACTTAAAAAATCGCTTCCACAGGACCTAGATATTGTAGTTGTTTAGTCACTTGTGTTGAAATTATAAGGATTCAGCAATCTGTTAGTCTGGTTTTTGGCGGCGCGTTTTTATAAAACATCGCTCTATTGTGGACCACACACCCAAGAACAGTTGTTGTTCTGTAGTAAAAACAAACAAGCACAATTAGTTGTATTGCTAACACAACACAGTTGTTGAAATTATTTATCCCTGCTTGGTTTAAAGCAGGTTTTGTAATTTGTTCCGCCCACGCATTTAAAACTATTCCGTAACCTTAAGGCCCATTCACACCATGCAAATAATTTCAGGAAAAAGGCATAGCCTGTAAATCCTGCTCAATTACATACAAATCAATCATCATAAAAATAATGATAATCAAACCAATGTTCATCTAAAAGATTCTTGAATGAAGTTAATGAATCAGCATTAACAATGTAATTAGGTAAACTATTCCAGTCATTAATTACTCTGTTCAAAAATGTGTAGGCCCTTGCAAACTTGTTAGTTCTCCTTATATAATTTGAAATTGAGTCCTCTTGTAGATGTGTAAGTAGTTGGGGAGAAGAAGAATGAAGCATTAACATTAAGTATAGACCATGTAACATCTGATACACTAAAATCATGTCTCCTTGCTTCCTTCTATAGTACAGGGATGGTAATCTGATCATGAGGTGAGATAAGCGCTCAGCATAGGGCAATTTCTTCAAAGAAGGTACAAGTGTGGTGGCTCTCTAGAAGAATGCTAAGCAGCAATCTACTTAAAAGCTGAAATAGTTTCATATTATAGTCTTATTAGCAAGAGTGAGTATCAAACAACCCAAACAAACACACTGCAGGACACAAATTCCTGTCCAATTGCCAATTTTCTGATCATAATTGGATTTGGCAGGACATTTTGCCCTTTCAAAGTGTAAGGTGAAGCCTATTGTCTGCTAGTTGGTTGCTAGGAGGTGCTACATTCTTGCAAACCAAGGGAGGGACACAAATATATTAATGCCAACCCCTCTGATGTACTGAAACCTCATAAAAGTAGCTATACAGCACTGTGACAAGCTACACTCATGCTATTTGGCAACACAACAGGCAAAGTGTAGTGCATATTTTTTGTCTATACAGGTTGTCCAGTCAACTACATGTTTCTCCGACCACAACTGCAAGTTTGTCAGGAATTTTTCCAAAATTATCAAACCATTGATAGGTGTTGAGTATGGGAAACCTTTGCACAATACAGATTCCAAGGGCATATATATACAAAGCTAGTGAAACAGTACACACAAGAGATGGATTATGTATTACATATTAATTTTAAAATACACGCACATGCACTTTAAGCTACACACATTATATGTAGCCATATATAGATTAGCTAATAATGTTCAGCAGATATTCATACAAAACTAGCTACATAAATTTTGCCACAAATATTGTTCTTTACTAATCCTAGATTAGGGACCCCAGGAAGGGCCCATAACATTTCCACACATGAGAATACCCTTTCCATCACAATCATTGAAGATACTGGTATATGTTCCACAAGTCAACTCACGCGGGAACGAATTTCATAATTCCACTAACTCAGATATGATGAGAAGTTTGATTCTTGAGCATTAGAAAGACCTTTATAATAGCCAAAAAGTCATTTTTTTATTTGAATTGTAAAGGAAAGAGTGGCCAAGATCTAATGAGCTCGAGAGTGCCACTTCGTCAAGCCACCGGTGAAGATTATTGAACGACTCAAGTTCATTTTCACCTGCAACCAACAACTCATATAATAGTGATATGCGCCTAAAGTAGACTCAGTTACAATCTTTCCCTGTTTCAACGGTGGTTGTATCGGCGTTACTTCTGGAAGTCCCAGGCACTGGTGCACAACGTCTGGAGTACTCAAGTGTATAACTACATTACGATCTTCAAAATATTTGAAATATCATGTTACAACTGCACCACGATTTCTTTTGAAGCATTCATCGCATTTACAACAGGAAGCGTTCTCACACTGATTCAGATTGATAGCTGCCATCATTAAACCACGGTACTGTCCTCACGATCACTGCCAACGGATACTCGGATAGTACCTGTATACGTACGTAGACCTATACGGATGTTTTAACATGCAGGTATTATTATTATTATTATTACTGTGTAAACCTCACAGAGAGTATATAACACAGATAATGGTACAAATGAGTTCTATAATTACAGAGTGGTAGATGTTGAAACACAACATCAAGCTTGATTTCATTAATTTTGTCCATCACATGGTTTTACAGGTACATGTTGTTTGGAGTTGGCTGACTTTACTTGTTGCTTTGGAAAGTAGCTGTTTCCCTCAGAATTATCTTACCATGCTTGATTCTATAACGTTTTCCTTCCTTGTTAAGATTAGCTAGTTCTGCACGAAGTTGTTTGCTCTTTTGTTGTTCTAGTGGAGTCAAGTCAGGTGTGATGAAAGTTTTAGTGACGTGTGATGGGTGCTCTTTGCTTCTCAGGTTCCATCGGTTACGAAGGATGGTGAGTGTTTCTTCTCTAGAAGAGAGTGATACCTTGATTAGCCTGGGTTTATTACCTCGTTTTCCAATACGTATAGCATTAGTGATAGAAGCTGATACACCAATATACTGGTTGAATAAAGTGGTTAGATTCTGGTTGTCTTTTTTTCTGGCATGTGCTTCTGTTAAGTTTGATTCGGGAACATTATGTACCATCAGATTTTGTCTCCTATTTTCCTTCTCTTTTCCTTTTCTTTTCTTCCAATATGATGTCAGTAGTCATCGAAGCAATAGATTTGACAGATAAGGGATGTTTGCTGGAGAGTCAAGTAGAGAGCTCTTGTTTGGATGGCTGACTACTTACTGTAGAGACATTATCCAAATCTTCTACATCATGGCAGTTTAATTGGTAGGACAGGTCATTTATTGTCTCAGCTAAACTATCAAACCTGTTGGACAAAGTATCCTGTACTGATTTTCAATAATAGTACAAGCTTCTTTAGTTTTGTCTTATCCTTGCACAACTTCGGTGCTGATGCCTTTCACACCACACACACTCTAGATAGTCATTGACAATTGGTCTATCACAAGTAATACAAGTATCACAATCGTTGGTTGGTGTGGTTTCAGGTGAAGTCAAGTAGTGCTCGCGGTCGTGCCTGATTCCTCTAATTACTGGCATGGCAACAGCAAAAAACTTATCACTTCCTCGTCTCTGGAGCTGAATCGAGTTAAACCAAAGGTTAAACCAACAAACGAGTCACTTTTTCAGTCAAAGAAGAGAGCGATTCAGTTGCCAACCACTCCTGTGATTATGTATTCTTCAGAGGAGCAGTGTAGCAAGCTTATAAATATGGAGATATGGTTGGTGAGGGGTAGCTACTGTCATTGTCAGCATGCAGACACCTCAACTCTCACACATTACGCGTGAGACACACACATCAGATTGTTGTCTCACGCATGGTTTTCCATCTCACGCATTGAAATTCCTGGAAAATTAAGCTCTTATGTAAGTCAATTTCACTGAACCTCTTGGAAAAGCACTAAACAGTGCTCTAATGGCTAAAAATGGAGGTATAACTGAAAATAGCTATTGCAAATTTTGCAATTTTTACAGGACTTTTTCTACTAAGACAAGACCTCACTCCTAAGTAAGCAAATCTCACTCATTTTAACCTCGGGTCTCACTCCAAGTGCACTTTCTAAGTTGAGGTCTCTGAGCATGTAATGACTTTTTAATATTTTTTATTTGATCTTCAACTTACAGCTTGTGTGAAGTTGTGATTCAGAATGGAAACCTCCTTGCCCCCGGGCCCCACTTTAACTCTTTGCCCTGGGCCCCTTAATTTCTCTGGGTGGCCCTGCTTATAAGGCCTTCTGGTATACAGGCTCTGCCTTTACTGCTCAGTAATCCTCAGTCTAGATCTGTTGATCAGCTTTGGCAACAAATCACCCTGTAGAGAGATCAGTTAGAAACAAGTCATGCATACACCCTGTAGTGCATTATGCTACAATCCCACAGGTCCACTGTAATGAAATGGTTTATAGAAGTGGTCTTTGTAAAGAAGTACTATTAGTATATAGCACATTTATGAAGTTTTGACCATTTCACTGAGTTTTCAATTTCCAGTTTCCAATTTGCAGAATAACCAGCTATAAGTAGTTGTATTGTTATATAGCCAATAGCTATACTTTGGTGTACCTCCTACTTATACACAGCATTAATATATGGTACAGTTATTACAAGCCAACTCAAGGGAAGGTATGTGCCATTACTGATGCTCCTATACCCTTGGTAATGTGTCACAGCTTTGCTCATTCCCCGGCTGGTTACTAAAACTCATTGGTTGCATGGGAGAAACCCCACTATAGATATGAGATGTGTGACAACCACAACTTTCTACATGTTAGCTATAATATATACTGTCATCTGCATGCACCAGCTTGCAATGTACATTAATTTCGTAAACATACTTAAAATTTGCAAGTTGTTACCATGCAGTGTTTGTAAGTTAATGCCAGGTACTCAATGATGTTACAAGTGGGAGGATGTTAATGCCAGGTCCCCACTATACAGCTGGGTAGACTATAGAGCAACATGAGTAAAACAGAAACAACAATAATGGCAACTAGGAATCAGCGAGCATCAAAACTGGAACATTGCGACTACCAGGCGAGTGCTGTACCACTTGGCTGTGTATGATGTCTCACACAATTCACACATATAACTTACATGCACTTTAAGTTACATTACACATTGACACATACTACAAATATAACAGGATAAGCAAATGCCAACTATGTATCATGCAATGAGCGAGGTTCATTGGGTTAACTTTGCCAGCTGTTTATATGGCCTTCCAAAATGTAATCAACGTATTAATGCTATCTGGAATAACACGAGAAAAGTGAAGTTAGAATGTAAGAATGTCCACCCAACAGGGTTGTAGCCAGATATTTTCAAATAGGGTTTCAACAGCATTACTGAGGTACAGGAGCATGGATCTTCCCAGCCACTGAGAGGCCTTGAATATTTCAATGGTTCAAACTCAAATAATTGTTACACTCATGTATGAATTACTACACTAATGTGATGGCAGTAATCAGTTATAACTCCAGCTAGTGGGGTACAGACATGAATCCACTGACAAAATGGAATTACTTACTTAAACAATAATTTATTTGGATTTATGACAATTAAATGTACTAAGGATTCATTTTTGATATGCTAAGGCCTAATAATTACAGGTGGTCTATCTATCCCCCAATGACTACAGACTAGCAGTATAAGCTAAGTCTACAATGAGTCTAAGTCTGCAGTATAAGTATACAATGATGATAGACGTCTTATTGATTATTAAGACAATATATAGTATACAAACATGAGGCTTGGATTCAGGGTTACTGTACACGCATAGCCAAAGACAGATCAGTGCAGGAGCCCTGGCAAGACTTACATTACTTAACTTACAGTACAAAACTAACTACACAGTAACAAAATTCAGGTCAAGAGGTCCACTCCGGGGACTAGTGAAGCTCTAGAATTGAAAATTCTGTAAGAGCAGAAGATGGCAATACGAGCAGCCTGCTCAAACAGTGACTGGACAGTTTTCTTCGACACACAACAAGCAGTAGCCACTTGAGCAAGTGTTTCTGGCATAAAGCAACCCAGACATCCTATCTCAATAGAAATGAAATCAACAACTAATCTAGTGTGTTGAAGATCATACAGTAAAGAGCCATATCTAGCTTCCTTCTGAGCTCTTGCAGCCAATAAGTGTTGCTGGGTATTAGTGGGAATGGTCAGCTCAAACAGGTACATGGAATCCTTAGAAACCAAGACCAAGTCAGGTCTGCTAAGGGAGGTAGAAAGGTTGGTGGGGATAGTGCTAGGAGGACTGACACTGGAAAGATAACCTGGAAGGTCAGCATAAAGTTTAAAAAATTCTGGTAAATGCTTTTAAAGCCCGTGAACGAAAACCTGTAAGACTGAATCATGCCTCCAGGTATACCTACCTTGAACGAGAGCAACAGAGCATCCGGAGTTTGACAAAGAGATTAGTAATTATATTCCACCATAGGAGTTGGAAGAGTATCACAACCAGCACATAGCAAGAACGACAGTTGTTTCTCAGGGAGGCCAAACATCAATCTCTTCCACAAAGGACAAGCTTGCTCCAGGGCGAAAATATCTGAAAATTACTTTGAACAGTCAATGGCTCAAAGCTTGAATCCCAATGCTCAATGTGAGTAGAATGTAAATAGTCACGTGCATAGTTCTTAAAGGTTGCAGAGTGAATGTTGGCAACTGAAGCCTTAGCAGCAGGTAGAGAGTCAAAGACATTGAAAGAGATGTCCAGACTGTTGGCTACAACGGAATGGCGTAGCTCTACAATCAGTGGATCAACTGACCGTTCCACAGCTAAAATGTATGACAATTTAGCTTAATCCTTGAGATGGGATCAAGGGGATGGG
This sequence comes from Dysidea avara, assembly GCF_963678975.1. Lineage (NCBI taxonomy): Eukaryota > Metazoa > Porifera > Demospongiae > Dictyoceratida > Dysideidae > Dysidea > Dysidea avara. The sequence goes on from NC_089283.1 coordinate 20,621,759, forward strand.
GTAAAAAGGGAAGGTTCAACTCGCTCGGTTCAACTCGCTCGGTTCAACTCGCTCGGTTCAACTAGCCATCTAGTATCCCAATTGAAATGAAAAGCCATAAACTTCAACACCAACATAGTCCAATCTCTTTGATATTTATACAGTGTATGAATGCTCTGATAGAGTATGCATGTCTCCTCTGACCCTCTGTATATCCTTCCCTGTGTAATAATTGTTGTGCTGTACTACACATGCTGTTGCTCACTCACTTTTGTGCTGCCAAATGATGTTAGTAGGTTTCTGGTGTAGACTTCAGGCCCTTACCCCTATTTTAAACTGGAAATTTTATTTTTACTGTAAAACGATCTTTTCAACTGTAAACTGTGTTCTAGCGTTTATTACACGCCTTCCATGGCTTCTACCAGCTCAACCGCGTGTGGTTTCCAGGTATTAACCATAGCGCTTCGAGGTTATCTGTGTACATAGAACCACTTTAATGATGCATGAATACAGACAGTGGTTTTCTTTCTATCGCTAAGGCTTCTATTATTTTTACTTACAGTATCTCACATCGAGCCATGCATACTGCAGAGCTACTATTATTATTTCGATTAATTCCAATCGTAATTTGTTAAATATTTTCTAATAAGAGCCCGGAATAGCAATGATGAACACCAGACTCACTGAGACTGGATGGATACTGTGACTGATAGACTGTTAACTATATAACAACAACTATAACAACAAGTAAGCCTGGCTTGTTGCATTCAATGATATGAATTCCAAAGTGTCAATTGTGCGAGTCTGTCAGTTGTTTACATCGAGGTTTACATAAACCTTATTATGGTTATTATCCATGTTTGGCCAATGGTGAAATGTAAGGTTTAGCTTATAGCTGAAATGGATGACCCTGAACAGTCTCAGAACTGATGGAGTGTACATGCACTACAAACATGATTTTAATCTCTTGTTTACTTTAGTGTGCGATGGGCTCATGTTGAGAGGAATTTGTATCAACACAATGATGTGTGAGAAGTTTATTTAATCAGTACATGCATTTCTGCATTTAAGCAATTTGAGACTATTCTCAGAACATTGAACATTAAAACCTTTTTCAGCGTCTGGAGGCTGCACACCCAGACCCCCCCCCCCCCGCATCTGGGATCGCCTACTGCTTCAATTTAGAACCCCCCTTTTGAAATTCCTACGTACGGGCCTGAACTTAGAAGTCTAAATTTCAAAGGGGTACCTGAATCCCTTGAAACACCCCTCCCTATGCCCCTTCCCAGATTGCTCAGCATTTAAACTGCAATTATATTTTCTAGCAGAATAGAATAGAATTACAATGAACCTAGAAATATAGGTAGTGTTGTGCTAGTATATTGTATATGCTCACAATTAAGGCAGGTAGTGCTATTATATGTATTAATACGTATACCGTATTGCCCCGAATTACGGCCCGGGCGTTTATTTCTTTCAAGCAACTTTTTACCCCAGCAACTATACGAGACCAGCGTTTATATACCTGATCAGCATTCACGAGTCAACTTCATGCCCTTAAAGGTGCATAAGCCACTATAGTGGCAATGTAAAAAGTGCACGGAAAATGTATGATGTTTAACCAACCACTGTTTCATAACAGGAAGTGTTATATGCTTACAGATATCAATAATAAAACAGTTAGTACTGTTTCTCCTTGTGTTTCACCGTCTTCTTCATCTGGTGTCAGTTGAAAATCTGTCCTCAACCAGCAATAATTGCCATCAGCTCACTTGAATGCTTCACTTGTGAAGTTGACAACAAGACGACTATCTTGAGGGACTTGCTGAAAGCGACGCTGCTTGAAAAGTGCCACAGTGGACCATATCAACTTGTAGATTGACAGAAACACCTTCCACACGACTAGATTCCACAGCATTTACAAACCTCAAAGATATCTTCTTCTGTAAAACATTACACTCTTGTGTTTTAATCGTCATAACTTGGTGAAGGAGTGTCAGAATCAGTAAAACTTGGACACCATTTTATTCTTTGTCAGTGATGTCAGCATTCCGAAAATCTTAATTCCAAGTCCGTGTGACCTTGTGTATACGAGTTACCGATCGATCAATATCAATAGCCATTATAGTGGCTTATGCGGACGGGGTGCATGCGTTTTGTAAAGTTTTGTGTGGCTTTAAGGGTTAAAAGGAACTCTATAAAACGTTCTCCACTTCATTGTTTATACCACTGCCTGGAATTTTTAAAAATAATGACTACACTAGACATTTATTTGAGACCCGGCGTTTATTCCAGCATTTATTTTTGCTATGATGCTGTATACCCCCGGCAACTAAATGGGACCAGGAATTTATACGAGACCGGCTTTAATTCGAGGCAATTCGATATGTCATTGTGTATAGCTACAGTAACTTCACTATCTACTAGTTACAGTGTGCACCATCCCAGTATATGCAGAAAGCAGTAATGTGCTAATCCAAGGGTTAGAAGGGCATTCATCAGAAAGGTTGAGTCCATTTAGCTTTTAATATAATACTATAATTATTATGAAATCGGTAGAAGCAATGCTTTGTTTAATTGAAAATTTCCAGTTGTGCACTGAAGAGTAACTGTGGCTTACACAATAGGCCAACTACATAGCTACCAGGTGTTTGTGGTTAACCTTGCATGTCTATATAAAGCAAGACCTGTCTAGTAGGCATTCAAATCACAAATAGCATGGGGCCAGTGGTGAGTATAATATTCTTAAGGATAAATATCTATCTATATTTTCTTGCAGCAAACGTGTTGTTACCTTTTGCTAATTGTTGGTGAGTATCCTTAGTCTTGATTACAGCTTATTTGTGTGTGTGTAGTGTAGTGTAGTGTGTGTAGTATGAGCACGCGTGTGTGTGTGTGTGTGTGTGTGTGTGTGGTGTGTGTGTGTGCGTGCAGTGTGTGTGTGTGTGTGTGTGTGTGTGTGCGTGCCGGTGTGTGTGTGCGTGCCGGTGTGTGTGTGTGCCGGTATTTGTGTGTACTGTAATTATAAATAGTGTAGTCTATGTGTGTAATGTAATTAATTGAGATGATCAATTATAGCATGTTTAATTTGTAATCACCATATGTTTAATTACAACCATATGCCATCATTTATAGCAGACTGGCAGTTTTGCAGCTTTGTATGGGACACAAAATAATGATTGTTTGTGTACAATTCTTATATCCCAGTGAAGCCATGTTTCAAAGGGTTTAGTAGGACTGTATGGTTTTAATTAAATTTTCACCCTTGACATAAAAAGGAAGTCTTCATTACCAATGCAACAAATATTAGAACACTACATCAGCAATTTTACACTTGTTATGAAGCCATACACTATCTGCAAGTCTCTCACTTGGTATAAGCCAGTCATACCAAAGCAGTTGTAGAATATTTTAGTTATTGACACTTGTCCTTGGCTTCACCTTGGAGTCATGTCAATAACTAAGATATGGATGATATCTGCAATGACAAAATTTGATGTCATAATTGACAAAATGGCCGTGTTAATTGTGGGGGCTTCAAAGACTTTAGCACGCAGTATTTGAAATGAATGTTGTCTATAGCTTTCTACACTTGGAACCACGAGATAATAAAGGTAAGTAGTAGTACACGTACCATGATGATGCGAAACGCGTTCCAACAAGGACAGCTGACCAAAAATTTTAAATTCAGACACAACTAGGCTTATTTGTTTTGCATTATATACTATATGCCTCACCTTCACCCTTTTTCGAATTTATAAACGCTATTATAGGGAAACACTACCTCGCCCAATACCTCCATGTACAAAGTCCCCACACTAGCACGGCCATTTTGTATTGTGATGTCAGAAAACGTCATTGCGGATATCGTCCATTTTACTCCTGCTGTGATACAACTATAACCATAACTAAAGGTGTTGAAACATGTAAATTTATTTTTAGTCACAAGCAAATGCAAGTATGTAACTATTAACAATACTCCCTTCCTTTTCAGGAGTGATACAAGCTGTTGCTGCTACGTCTCCTCCAGTTGAACCTCTTATACTGAATGGTACTGTTTAGCCACAGTGTTTGTATTAAATGCAGTACATGTATACAATGTCAACCATGGCCATCTGTTATAGCTTGTATAACATGTTGCTAACAACAGATGTTGAAACAGCGGATGAAAGTGCCATGATGGGTCGGTGCTTTCCAGCATTTTGTTCTGTAGCTACAATTAAACCTCTATAAGTCAATCCATTACATGTCCTTCATGTTGTCACGGTTGTCACATTCAAATGTAGCAAACGCTATACACTGAATATATTATATATAGCAACATGTCCCAGTGTGGAACCAAAGGATAGACCAGTTTGTCCTGATGAGTGTACATCAGATGATGACTGCCAGTATAAAAGGATCTGTTGTACTAACGAGTGTGGAGGTAGAACTTGTTCTGACTCTGTTGAATTCTGTCAGGTAAGATTATGTAGCTACTAGCTTGAGAAATGTGTCTGTGTTTCTTTGAACCTTATATATAATCATGATAGGAAGTCATAATATAATCATAATATCGTTCCCCTTAATCTGCTACTAGAGTAACAATTTCATTATTCTTTATATGGACAATTCTGTGTGCTATTCCATCCTGTGGTAGAAGAGTTCACCCATTACTTAGTCCATTCAGCTGCTGTCCATTCTGTCCACCATCACGAAGTGAGCCCTTAATTACTATTTCATATGCGATCATGTTGTACACATTGAACACTTCACATTTTTATTTAACATTTTGTTGGTAAATATTTCCTGCCACATGCTCTAAAAATATAAATTGTCATCATCATATTGATGAATTCTAATAAGGCATGATGACATATAATAACCATTGCCCCACTCACATTACCTGGATTATAGGTGTAGAATTTTTTTTAGGTTTCAAAAGACTATATAGCAGATACAGTGAAGTCATGAGATATGACATTTTTAAGTTCATGGCTATGGCAACAGTTGTCCTGTCGTATATATATATAATAAAACATGTGAAAATCCACAACAGCTACAACACCTCCCATGTCCATATTAATTAGTAATCTGCTGATAATAATTTACATCGGGCTATATACATGGATTAATTTAAAATGTTTGAGAGTTGGCTACTCACACAGTAAAGATGTAGCCGATGAAGGATGGTAGCTGGGCTACAAGGCTTAGGCGAGGATGACTCACTGTAACCACTGTAGTAGGTATGAGCACAACTGATAAAATGATAAAGGTACAACATGAAATTCACAAGCGACACAAAGAGACAAAGGCAGGAAATTATAACAGATGTTAGCTAGCTAATTACTGCATGCAAGAAGTCTAAGTCAACAAGTTCTTGACTGGCTTCTGTTGGTGCTGCTACAAAGTCATTACAATTTTCAAGGGAGCAGGGGTAAGTAGAATTTGAGGAAAATGAGATGGGAACGAAAAACGGAAATGGGAACGACTCACAGAGAATTCCTGCTAAAGGTTATCAAGGGTCATCATGCAATACACAGGTTGGATTTTGCGACACAATGTTTCTTTTTGCAGCACTGTTTGGATCCTTTTGCTAAAACGAGCAAAACACTCTAATAGAACAGTCACCTGCATTAAAATACTCTAATAGAGCAATCAAGAATGTTTTGGTAAATTATTGCACCAGGGATCCACATTGATGGCCTGTAGATTGATGGATTATAGCTGTAGTATACAAACTAGCTAAGTCATTAACATTGATAGTTAGCTACTCCCATGAAACTTTACAAAGGATTTTAATTAACTGACAGTACCTGCATATAGATGCAGGAAGTTGTACCTGCAACCTCAGGAATAAGTCACATGATGGGTATGTGGTAGCTGGAGTATGTGTATAGGTGCATGGTTCCAATGAGGAGACTAAGCAGTCATGCATGGGGACTCGACAAGCGTACCAGTGCTGCATACATACCCCCATCATATGACTTCTTATCTGGAAGCAGCTAGTGTGCAGTTTTCAAAACCTATAGGCACTGTCAGTTAACTAGAATACTTTTTGAAAATCTCAGTTTTTATCAGTATTAATTTTAAAAATTGAAAAAAAGCCAAATGTTTATTATTTTAAATGTTTATGCCAGGTTTCAAAGAAGTATATTGATAACTTAGCTATAAATCTATGACACCTATAGTCCATTAATTCACAGGCCATCAACGTGGGTCTCTGGTAGGATAGTTAACAAAACATTCTTGACTGTCCTATCACAGTATTTCAGTGCAGATGATTGCTCTATTAGAGTGTTTCGATCGTTTTAGCGAAAGGATCCAGACAATACTGCAAAGAAACATTATGATGCAAAGTTCAACCTGTCCAACCTGTATTATTACATGATGACCTTTATCAGGTATTTTGTGTGGGTGGTTCCCATTTTCCTCAAATTCTGCTTACCCAGGGAGCAGGACTGCCTGCAATAATATGTAATTGAATTTGAGATGATAGTGTTCTGCTGTTTGTGATTTATGACTTGCAATTGGTCTAATTCTCCTCACCAGATGAAACTTGTCCCAATGTGCGGCCATCCAGTGATGATAATTGTCTAGATGAGTGTGTCACTGATGATCATTGTCCATCTAATATGATATGTTGTACTAATGGATGTGTACGTGGTGGTCACGTGTGTTCTCATTCTAATGAATTTTGTAAGGTGAGATCATAGAACACTAACTGTATAGTTTGAGGGAGAAAATTTTTGCTGATTTTGAGGTTTTGAGGGTTAAAAGCAAAAAATTTATTCTTGAAATATTTAGACCTCTGTGTAGTCTCATTTTGGAATAGTTAGCAAATTTATTTTTAGCTACATTGCTCAACCTCAAAAATATTGCCCCTTGAAATATTTAGGCTACATATGGTATATATGTATATGCGAGCATAATTTTCTGGGCATAATAAGTATGTGTATAGCAGTGAATTAGAGGCATATGTGACAGGATTTGTGAATAGGGGTCTCCTTCAGTCATCCAATTTTATGAACTTTAGTTATGAATAAGCTATGAATCATTAAAATTGATTGAATTTGTGTGGAAGACCTCTTTTCAAAAATCCTGTCACAGCTATGCAATGCAATCAAGTGCAAGGATTTACAAATACTAAACATTACATTTGTAGTCAATTGCCTGTGCTGAGCCATTCTGTGGAGAAGGAGTCCAACCAATAACTAGTCCATTTCGGTGCTGTCCATTTTGTCCACCTACACCACCAAGTGAGTTGTGTTACTTTGTTTGGGTTGTTCACTGAGAGCTCCATCCAGTTTCCCAATAAGTATATACTAACAGAACCACATTGGTCTAAAATATCTGCTCTAATTGAAGTTATTGAACAGTCATTTTTTATCCTTGGATAATCATAGTGTTTAGAGATCATAGCTATAATTTGATAATGCTTTCATCAAGACACACAGTAGTGTGTCGTGCGCCCAAGAAGCTGGCACGCCACACCAGTGGGTTATTGATGGGAAGAACAACAATGCGATTTTCACATATCTGTATCTCCATGATGCCTTTATGAAACCATACAAGTTTTGCTATGGAAGTGCTCTCCACCTTCAGTAGTCCACATACCAAATTTGAACACAATCGTGCCAGTCGTTTCCGAGATATGAGCCTTCAAAAGTTGACTTATTTTCTTCGTTTGTTTCTCCTTTTTTTTCCTTTTCGCACACTTACAAAATCACTCATAAAACGCAAATGCATTATCCAATTGCCTTCAAATTTGGTACACAGAAGCGGGGTATAAGGGCACATCTTGGTACCAAACTTGGTTGGTATACGATAAACAGAGGCGAAGTTATTAATGACAAGAGTTTATAATGGGGTAGGCCTACCCCATTAATTATATAGGTTACCATTATTCCACGGAACGGCACGGAACGAAATTATTCCGTGGCATTATTCTCCGGAACGGAACAGAGCAGACATACGTGTCCTCCAGCGCATCAACTATAGTATTAGCTACAGTACTTGGTGGCCATGGCGTCCTGGAACGGCTAGATCTATAAGGGAAGTTAGACTACATTCAGCTCTAAATCTATAGCTATCAGGCTGCAAAGCTATAACATAAAAACTAGTAGCCGCAGTATTATAGCTATGTCTGTTTTATTACAGTACTAATAAACTTAAAGTTGTTGGACCAGTCCCTAAGTCTCCACTATGTACGTAGCTATACAGCAGCCGATGTCTAATTTAACCTTGCTACATAGATTGATGCCACAGTGAAAAAAACTCTTAAGAATACAGTTAACAGCAAAAGTTGAATACAACTATCATCGGTTGATAACACCAACATTATCGAGTAAAATAAGTGACAAAGTAATAGTATATACAGTAAATTAACACAATTAAAATACAGCAAATAAATGGTACAACGATAGACTACAAGGTAACAATTACTAAACACTAACTAGTTTCAACACAGCTTTTACAACTCCAGTGTACATTCTTTACCTAAGGTGCTTCAACTGAAACCGGAGAAATGCATACATCCCCATGGCACCATTCTGAACACTCCAAACAGCATGTCATTGGAGGTTGATGTGGCATTATATAAGCCTTCACTTGTCCAGTTTATTTAACTTTCAGATTTTTCTTCTTTTGCCTCTGATTGGTATCAGAGAAAAATATTGTTGTTCAATACAAGATGAGAGATGGCTACACATCTTAGGGTAGCCAAATACTAATGTGCCAGGGTTTTCACCTAAACACAGGAGCACTGCATATGCAATGCTGAACAAACCACAATCATTACTTCCAGTCTGTTTATGAACATCTACAAAGTTCAGGGTAAATTCTGATTTGCTGGTGTACAGTAAACAGGCCATTTGTATTAGTTGTCATAAGAAAACATACTGTCAAAACCAACACATCTTTCTGGCTGAGTTACTAATTGTCACCCAGTGATTTCTGTTACTGTCATGTATAACTTGAGTGAAAGCACTTTCAACAATCAAATAACTCAATAGCCAACATCTTGAAATTTTGTTTGAACTACTTGTTCAATATTATATTGGTTAGCATTGATAATTGCAACATTAATCTAATCACCCGACAATACCACAGCTTTGTTCCCATCCATGAAGTGTAATTCATCAATCCAGGAATGGGTGTCTTCATCTTTGGATGATTCTCTGTATGTATCAGCAGTCTTTTATTGTGCAGGAGGATGCTGCTTCTTTTCACTGAGTCGTATACTTTTGAACAAGTTTTTGAAGCTTCATTGACAGGTTGACTCGATGAAGAGCTGTCCAAAAGGAGTGATCCACTGTGTGATGAGCCTTCCTCACTGCACACTAGATGATCTGCATGTTGGAGCAAACATAATAACTGTTAACACAATGATATTAACTACAAAACAAGTAAGGAAATAGTAATCCTTTTTTCCCGCTAAAACATAAAAAATGTATGGTTAATTGTTAGTAGCAGAGCCCATATTAAAATGAGCTCTAAATAGAGTAGAAACCTGGTCAGCATGTTCTATATAATTTCATTGGTGTGAACCAAGCAGTCAAAGAAAAGTATTGAGAGAAAGTGGCAAAATGGGTACTACCATTAAATGTTTATGTATCACCACCACAATGTGATACTGCAGTGCATCAAAAAGCAATGCTATTCTTGTCCAGAAAGTAAGCAATGACATTTTTTTGTTGGCCTTGCCATTTTTTTTCTATCTAGTAAACAACTACAGGCTACCAACACTTCAGTAACTCCACCACAGGCTTAGCAAACCCATGCAGCACGAAAGAGATTTGATAAAATTTTAACTTAACTTTCAGCCACTAAAATTATCACCACTAGTGTTCATTTTGCTCAATTGATGGTAAATCCATTCTAAAGTTATATTAGTATTAGGTTTACAAGTATAAGGAGACTTAAGGAGCCTGTAAAGCCTGATCGTTACAAAATTGTTGCATTTAAGAAGATTATAAAATTGTAGCTAGGTTTGGAACAGTCAGGCTGTTCCGTTGAGAGACAACATGTCAAACAAACACACTCACCACTTTTACTGATACCCAAAAGATTCTTGTCCACTCACGTAAGTTTTCAAATTCTGTGTTAGGGCCATACTTATTGCAACATACAACAGTACTAAATTTCTCTTTAATAAATCAAGCCAAAAGTTCAGTTTTCAATTGAGTGGCCTTTGTTTATAAAACTCTGAATCTCATCAAAATCACGAAGATCTGCTATAGTACCTAAAATGTAATTCTCAGTCCTTCTTAGCTCTGGTCTACCACACTGGTTCTGCCGTCCAGGTTGTTTTCCACTCTGGTTCTGTCACGTCATCCAGGTGGTCTTCCACTCTGATTCTGCCGTCGGAATTGCCTTCCATTCTTGTTCTTCCTGCTATAAGCACCGTTTGTATAACTACAGCAAAGACTGAATTCACCACAAAAGGACTTCTTTACATTCGTCACCAACTCATCTTCTTGATCTTGTGTTCCCTCGTGTTGTCACCTCTGATGACAGCTGCAGGTCACGTGATAAAATCCCACATTAGCATAATTCGAGGCATAATTATAGCTGAAAGACTAGTTATCGGCTACAAGAAACAGCAGGCTCGTTTTGTTTGTCACAAAAGTTACATAGTACAGTGTTTGAAAGTGATTTAGAGGATATATCTAGGCGTTCCGTTCCGGAGAATAATGCCACGGAATATGCCATTCCGTTCCGTGCCGTTCCGTGGAATAATGTAAACCAATTATATACTCTTGTTAACGATTATTCACAAAAAATAACATGAATATGTTGTCACGCCCAGAGGGTAAACCGCTTATGGGAAGGAGCTGAAAATCGCTACTAGCATAGGTTAACTATTGAACCTCAAACTTTTTTTGTGGTTTGAAAGAAATCAAGCTAAAGACCATGAAAATACAGCACAAATACCAACGGTGTGCAACAATTCCGATGTTTCATCAAGTTACCGCGTCTGGGAAACAGGCGATATGCGCAATTCCACTATATAAAAATCTAATCTGCTTATATCCTGGGATAGCTGAAGGATATAATTCATGGCGGCCAATAATACCTGAGCTGCTCTATGGGGGGGGGGGCACAGCATAAAATGTTGTTGTATGACTGTAGCATAAAGCAGAATTTTAGGGGGGCTGGGGGTGCAACCCCCAGAAGTTGTAGGATCTTTGCAATTATAAGACTTTAAAATGGCTTAAAATTAGTGCTAAAAACTGAAAAATGCTAAAACCAACAATGCCAATCTATACCACAACTTTTCTCCAAGATTTTTGAAAACTTATATTTCAACAGGGGGGTCCATGCCCCCCCTGGCCCCTCTGTACGATCGGCTATGTTTACAGCCCTCTATAATCTATGCAAAAACCAACTACGTGTAGCAAGTGCAAGATCGAGTTACTCTAATAGTGCAGTCACCCTAATAGAGCAGTCAGCTAAGAAATAAATAGCTCCATTAAATCGTTCAGCTATGCTTCAAGTCACCTTGTAGAGGTTTCAGCTCTGTTATAAGTTACCCTGTAAAGAGTTCAGCTACAAACAAGTCACCCTGTAGAGAGTCCAGCTACAATCCAATCACCATGTAGAGAGTTCATTCAGCCAAATTAAAAATCTCTGTAGAAAGTTCACCTACAAATAGGTCACCCTGTAGAGACTTCAGCCAAGTTACAAGACACCCTGTAGAAAGTTCAGTTAAGTTGCAAGTCCATCCTGTAGAAAGTTCAGCTAAGTTAAAAATCACCCTGTAGAAAGTTCAGTTAAGTTGCAGACCCACCCTGTAGAAAGTTCAGTTAAGTTACAGACCCACCCTGTAGAAAGTTCAGCTAAGTTACAAGTTCACCCTGTAGAAAGTTCAGCTAAGTTAAAAATCACCCTGTAGAAAGTTCAGCCAAGTTAAAAATCACCCTGTAGAAAGTTCAGTTAAATTACAAGTCCATCCTGTAGAAAGTTCAGCTAAGTAATATCACCTAGCAGAAAATTCAGCTACAAACCATTCAGCATGTAGAGTTCAGCTACATTACAAGTCTCCCTGAAGAACTTTCAGCTACATACAAGTTGCTCCGCAGCAAACAAGTCAGGGAGTTCATGCGAAAATATACATGTGGTTAATCAATTATAAATTATTAAGTTTCCATATCTTCATCATAATCATCATTCCTGTAGTAAAAAAAAGACATGTTAAAAGAAATACCCAAAGCCAGCCATAGGCCAGCTTTGGGTATGCAATCATTACAAAAAGAAGTGATATCTAATCCAAAACAGCCAAGCTGTAAAAAAGGATGCGGCCCCCAAAAAGGCCTGGGTGAAAAGGATGTGAAATCCAAGGTGGCTGCCAAGAAATGGCTGTGATAATAGGTTAATGGCAAAAATTTTAATAATGACAATTCAGATGAATTTGGTGCCAAATCCTATAGTGAAACTTGGTGGAGGCAACACAAATTCACCTGAATTGTCATTATTAAATTTTTTTCCTTTAACCTACCATCACAGCCATTTCTTGGCCGCCACCTTGGATTTCACATCTTTTTCACCCAGGCGGGGATCGCACCTTTTTTTTTACAGCTTGGCTGTTTTGGATTAGATAGCCAACTGCAACCCATGGTATTTCTCTGGTCAGGATCCCATAAGTGCTACAAGGCATCTTGCTGTACTCATGGGATCCTGCAAACCTGCATGTGTTCCTTCTGCTAACAGTATGTGTTTGTGACATCATACTACAGAGCTCGAGGTTGGTACATGCATAGCTCCCATGTGCCTGGTTATTAGAAGTATTAATATTCTCCTATATAGCTTGCAGAATTATCATGTGAAGCTATTATGCTCACCACTTTTTTTGAAATCATCACCAATTATGTTTAGTAGAACATGCCAACATTATGACACTAACTTTGGTCAGTAATGTTAGTCTTGTTATTGTAATAACATTACACACAGCTGTAACAGTTTTAAGTTGGTTGCTACATACATTAGAGTATTTTGTTATTGATTTTCAACCTAAATGCAAAGTGACACAACATATACTTGATTTCCATGATTGCCTATTATTCCCAGCATATAATTGTTGCACACGGAGACAGAGCAATTTTTTAGCAGTGCATTAGTGGATGGGAACTAAGGTCAATATAAAATGTTGCCTATAGATAGACTAAGTATCCACAGAGTAGATAATTAATTGTGATAATTAGTATAATTATAACATTAAAGAATACTGATTGCTCTGTCTCTGATTTTACTATAAACAAATTGTACATGAGATTATATGACACAAAATCATCTATACACTGCATGTGTATGTAAGTTTTATAGTGATATTGGGTAACATGCAATTTTATAAATTAATAATTAATATGTGTACATGCAGTTAATAGTCATATTAGGGTATGAGTTGTCATACCTTCATTATGTGATAAGGTTGTGAGGTTACTGGAGACATCAAAAGAAAAGGACGTAAGGTGATCACCACATTTTCAACTGAACATCCTGATGTAACGTTCCGGTGCAAATGTGGCAGAAGACGAAGATTTCGTCCATGTGAGTAAGGCAGTGAGCCTAGCTTAGTAGTAATTGCAGTGGGATGTACACTACTTTGTTGCCCCTGAGCCAATCATGCACAATCCAGCTGTGATTCAGCTTCCAATACCTTTAACACTCTAACTGAACACTAATGTTAAGTTATTTCACATTTTGTTAAAGTGTACAGTCCCTCTTCCTTACTCTTGGATGATCCCAATTATTAAACAGCTGTGATTCCATATATTTACATTATCATAAATTGTATTTGTTGTAGGTACAAGTCCTCTGAAGTTCAGAGCTCGTAGGGGGGTTAATCGTGTTATGGTAGAAGCTGAATGTTCTGGTATGACCACAAGCAAGCTGTTTACAATCCGTGTTCTTTAGACTGATAAGAAGTTGAACATCACATGCAATTAACTGAACACACACACAATAGTTTGATAGATGATTTGCAGAATAACAGCTACAAGTATTTGTATTGCAAATAGTATTATAAGCCAATAGCTATACTCTGGTATACCTTCTCCTTATATATACACAGCATTAATGTAACACAGTTATTATAAGAGTACTGATGCTCCTTGGTCCTACTCATGTGTCGCAACTTTGCTAGTTTCTCGGCTACTAGCTAAAGCACATCACTCATTATAGTTGTATGGGAGAAACGCCACTAGATATGAGAACCACAATTATACATGCTAGCTATAATATCCTTTACATGCACCACCTCCCAATACCCTGTGTGTACATTACTTTCTTAAAAATTGTAAGTAGTTTCCATGCACTGCATGCTGGGTGTGCATTGATGTTAAAACTGGGAGGGTGTTAACTCCTGGGGTAGACTAGAGCAATGTGTGTAAAGTTTCTTGCTCACAGAAACAATGGCAACTAGGAATCGGTGAGCATCAAAACTGGAACCTTATGATTACCAGGCAAGTGCTGTACCACTTGGCTGTGTGTGATGTCTTGCACAATATTAACTTACATTACATATTGACACACACTACAAATAATATGGGATAAGCAAATGCCGATTATGCATCATGTAATGGGCAAGGTTCATTGGGTTAACTTTGCCAGCTGTTTCTAATGTACATGATGTTATGACCTTCCAAAATGTAACTAATGCTATCTGGGATTACATGAGAAAAGTGAAGTTGGAATGTCAACATGTCCACCCAACAGGGACGTAACCAGAATTTTTCAAAGAGGGTTTTCAATAGTATTACTGAGGTACAAATGCAGGGATCTCCCCAGCCACTGAGAGACCCTGAATATTTAACTCAACTAATAGCCATACTCATGTATACACTAATGTGTGATGGCAATGAATCATGCAGTTATACTTGTGTAACTCCAGCTAGTTAGTGGGGCAACACATACAGATACGAATCCACCGACAAAAATGGAATGACTTATTTAAACGATAATTTATTTGGATTCACGATTACAATTAAGGATTCAGCAGGAGGTCTATTTATCCCCATGACTGAAAACTATGGACTAGCAGTACAAGCTCACAATCAGATTTGCATTGTCTACATTTATATTACAATATCTGGTATATATATTCCCCCAATTGAAATGAAAAGCTGTAAACTTCAACACCACTATTTTCAACATGCACATCTCTAGATTATTATATTATTATTATATATTATAATGTGCAGAACCTCAAAAAGAGTGTGTGGCACAACATTACAAGTGGGTGAGTTGTGGGGAAGGGGGGTGTGACATATTACAAAACAGTTCGTACGTACAGTCATGTTATTATAAGTGTTCTTTTGATATTTATATGAATGCTCTAGTAGAATATACTTGCATGACTGCTCTATTAGAGTATGCCTGACTGCTCTATTAGAGTAACTCCATGTCTACCTCTGAATATATTATATCCTTCCCAGAAATAAATGTACTACGTATATACATGCTGTTACTTACTCACTTTTGTGACTAAATGGTGTCACTGTGTTAGTAGTGTAAACATAGAAGTCTAAATTTCAAAGGGGGTTCCTGAATTCCTCTCCCAATGCCCCTTCCCAACATTAAATTACTCAGCATTTAAACTGCAATTACGCTTTCTAAATAGTACAATGAACCTAGGAAATAAGCTGTAGTTCTAGTATTGTGTTAGTATGTGCTCAAGCATACTACAAACTGCCAAGCAATTGTGAACAAGTGGAGTGTTTATGTGTATTTTGAACAGCATGCAAGGAGGTATTTTCTGTGCTATTCATAAACTAAGGCACTGCCCTTGCACTGGTATCCCTACTGGTATTACAGCAAACACAATGACAACCATCTACTTTGCATGTTTATAAACCAAACAGTCTGATCTTTGAACAGTTGGAATACTTAAATTAGTGTGTGCAGTGTGTGTGTGTGTGGTGGCCTGGTGTTATTAACTGGGGAAGCAGCCCACCCAGCTGTAACATCAATGGGTACTTGGTGTATTAACTGGAATTCCAACTGTCCATGTCTTGCATATATAGTGGGTGAAGATCCAGGTGGGTGCCCAAACCTTCACCTGTGAGACATGGTACAGCCTCCTGTGGGTTATTAGTCCTTCCCCAGGAGGATTTTGCTGGTGCTGACTCATAGCATCTGAGTAGTGCATAGGTGCCCCAATGCTGGTTCACTGGGTTGACATGACTGCTAGTGGCAGCCGAAGGCTTTGCTTTTGCTTCACTTGCTTTGTGTGTGCACCTGTACGAATACTAACAGTTAGAGCTCTACTAACAGTCATGATGTAATATGAGAACTCAATACATACATCGAACATGTACAATAACAATTTGCATCACTATATATAAGGATGATTATAATTTTGCTACACCACCACCCAAACAAGGTGGGAACTTTGTAGTTTCACCTTCCAATTCTTCCACTGCTCGGGAGTGTGGGCCTGCAATTATTACAAATCTATTATCACATGTGCATGGGTTAATTATACCATACTCATAAGGGATATAAACATGATATCCTGAGGGCACTATATTTTGAGTAATCATGTTATAACAAATACATACCATACCCCAGTTGATAAAATGATCAGTTGTAACATTTTAAAATGAAACAGAAGGAGTTTGGTAGAATCATTAGTAGATTCGGCATTCAAGAGTTTATTGATGATATGCCCAACTGCTTGCTGAGTTATTCACAAAGGAAATAACAGTTCATTATCAATCCACTGAACAGCCCAGGTGAATAATAGTTAGTTGATTTAGGTGCTTGTTATTAGAGACTTGTTTAAGGACTTGTTTATTCATATGAATTCAGTAAGGCAAGGGCAGTCCATCCAGCCCGGGGAAAAAAAAAAAAAAACCCTGTAGAGAGTTCAGCCAGAAAAACTCACCCTGTAGAGAGATCAGTTAAAAACAAATCACCCTGTACAGAGTTCAGCTAGAAAAACTCACCCTGTAGAGAGATCAGCTAGAAACAAGTCACCCTGTAGAGAGTTCAGCTACAAGCCATCCAAGAAAGTTCAGACACAAACAAATCACCTAGTAGAGAGTTCAACTACAAACAAAATACCCTGTAGAAAATTCAGCTACAAACACATCACCCTGTAGATAGATCAGCTAGAGACAAGTCACCCTGTAGAGAGATTAGCTAGAAATGAATCACCCTGCATGCAGAGAGATCAGCTATAACCAAGTCAACATGTGGAGAGTTCAGCAACAAACAAATCACTCTGTTAGATCAGCTAGAAACAAGTCAACCTGTAGAGAGATCAGCTACAAACAAATCACACTGTAGAGAGATCAGCTAGAAAAAGTTACCCTGTAGTGTGGAGAGTTCAGCTACAAACAAATCACTCTGTAGAGAATTCAAGTTACCCTGCAAAGAGATTAGCTAGAAACAAGCTACCATATAGAGATCATCTACAAACAAGTAACCCTGTAGACTACAAACAAATCACCCTGTAGAGAGATCAGCTAGAAACAAGTCACCCTGCAGAGAGATCAGCTAAAAGAAATCACCTTGTAGAGAGCTCAGCTACAAAGAAACCACCCTGCAGAGAGTTCAGCTATAAACAAATCACCCTGTAGAGAGTTTAGCTACAAACAAGTCACACTGTAGAGAGATCAGCTAGAAACAAGTCACTCTGTAGAGTGATCAGCTAGAAGAAGTCACCTTGCAGAGATTTCAGCTACTACAAAGAAAGCATCCTGTAGAGAGTTCAGCTACAAACAAGTTACCCTATAAAGAGAACAGCTAGAAAATAAGTCACCCTGTAGAGAGTTCAGCTACAACGAAACCAGAGTTTATGCAGCTACAAACAAGTTACCCTATAGAGAGAACAGCTAGAAAATTAGTCACCCTGTCGATAGTTCAGCTGCAAACAAATCACCCTGTAAAGAGTTCAGCTACAAATAAGTCACCCAGTAGAGAGATCAGCTAGAAACAAGTCACCCTGTGGAGAGATCAGCTAGAAGAAGTCACCTTGTATATAGTTCAACTACAAAGAAACTACCCTGCAGAGAGTTCAGCTACAAACAAATCACCCTGTAGAGAGTTCAGCTACAAACAAATCAGAGTTCAGCTACAAACAAATCACACTGTAGAGAGTTCAGCTACAAAACAGTTACCCTATAGAGAGATCAGCTAGAAACAAGTCACCCTGTAGAAACTTCAGCTACAAACAAATCACCCTGTAGAAAGTTTAGCTATGAACAAATCACCCTGTAGAGAGTTCAGCTAGAAACAAGTCACGTTGTAGAGAGGTCACAGAGAAACAAGTCACCCTGTGGAGTGATGAGCTAGAAGAAGTTACTTTGTAGAGAGTTCAACTACAAAGAAATTACACTGTTGAGAGTTCAGCCACAAATAAGTTACGCTATAGAGAGATCAGTTAGAAACAAGTCACCCTGTAGAGAATTCAGCTTCAAATAAATCACCCTGTAGAGATTTCAGTTACAAACAGGTCACCCTGTAGAGAGTTCAGCTAGATACAAGTCACCCAGTAGAGAGATCAGGTAACCCTGTAGAGAGATCAGCTAGAAGTCACCTTGTGGAAAGTTCAGCTACAAAGAACCCACCCTGTAGAGTGATCAGTTAGAAACCAGTGACCTGTAGTGTAGAGAGTTCAGCTACAAAAACAAATCACCCTTTAGAGAGATTAGCCAGACAAAGAAACCCTGTAGAGAAGATCAGATAGAAACAAATCACTCTGTGGAGAGTTCAGCTACAAAGAAACCACCTTGTAGAGAGTTCAGCTACTGTGTAAACAAGTTACCCTGTAGAGAGATTGGCTAGAAGCAAGTCACCTTATAGAGAGATCAGAAACAAGTCACCCGTAGGGGGATCAGCTAGAAACAAAATTAATCATCTTGTAGAGAGTTCAGCTACAAACAATATCACCCTGTAGAGACTTCAGTTACAACAAATCACCCACCCTGTAGAGACTTCATCTACAAACAAATCAGGCTTCATCTGATCATAACTACCAACTTTTGTTCTATGCAGCACTCCACTATTTTGCAAACTTAATAATTGTGTATGATCATACGACTTAACATGAAGGTTAGTAGATGTTGGAACACATGTAGATCAAGTACCAAGACTCTCATGGCTTGTCTAATAACAAATAAACAGTGGAATATTCAATATTGGGATAGTACAAAAGTAAACGACACTATAAAATGCAAGCTTATAACTATAAAGTGACTTGCCATATGACAGTCATTAGACCAACAGATTACCAATAAAAAGATAGGAATTTATACATTCCTGGATTCTTGTCAAAGTCAGCAAGGGTAAGTATGTCGGTGTCCTCAGAGGTACACCTCACTCCAACATTATTCCAAAAGGGATAGTTCCACAAAGACAATAAGTTTGTGTGCTGTTCATATTCATAGTAATGTTCTTTCGCTAGTTTGTAACCTCCCGTAGTAAACAATTTTCTATTACGAAATATTTCTTTAAGAGTAAGTTGAAGATTTTCTTGATCTAGTCCATCAATGCAATTCACATAAATATGAAATGTTAGAAGATTAGGAGAATTCATTATAAGAGCAGTAATACCTTCACTGGTCACAGAATTTACATCTAACACTACATGTACCAGTCCACCATGAGCTGATATTGTACTCATAAAAGTTTCGGGAATATCAATTCTTTCTGAGCGGAAGCATAGCTCTTGTAAACTACAGTAATTAACAAACAAAAAAAATTCCTCCCTAGCACATTCACAATTAAGATACTTTAATTTCTTACAGGTATTGATAATGTCCTGTATAGCCATAGGGTGAATATCAGGTATGACACAGAATTCAAGGGATGGAAAGTGAGCAACTAAAATGGACTCCTTGTCTCTAAGGCTTTTACAGGTGTCACAAAACCGATTATTTAATTCAATTGCTATCAGAACAACAAATTTTTGATACACCTCAATCATTTTGATTTTCTCATTAGCAGTGCTTGGTTCTGTCACACATAATTCCAATGCCAAATGGGTCAGTTTCATACCACTCAACACATCCCAAAGCTGTATCTTATCTTCTACTTCTGAAATGCCAATTAAGTTGAGCCCTTGCAAGTTGTTACAGTAGCTAGCGATTGATCGCAAACCTTGTAAACTTGTCAGACACTTCTTACTGGACCGCAAGCTTAGTCGTTGAAGGTTAGGACAAGAAACAGCCACTTGTTCCAAATGAACAGAAAGCAAACAACCACACCATGACATATCAAAATCAACCAAATAATTAAAAGTGGGAGGACTGACAAACTTTAATTCTACATCTTCTTCACAAGATTGCATACATGCTGCCTTATACACTGTCTCACCACCATGCACACAACTGGTAAGGAACACCCATGGGTACTCTGTATCTAACCCAAGTACTCCTAAGTCACTAGTTTTTGCAATGGGAAGAACAGCAGTTTGACCAAACACTATTTGAAATTCTGGAATATTGGGAAAAAGATCAAGAGACTTCTTGCAATAGAACTTGAGGAAACCATGATGACCAGGTGGCGAGTCACGATTTAAAATAAACCATACTCTAAGCATTTCGGTTGCTAGCGTATAAAAGTCAGTGTCAAAGCTTGAAGTTATGAAATTAATATGTTGTGGAACAAATTCTTTATCCATCCATTCTTTTACCCATGCATATATTGGACCTACAAAGGGTCTAGTGTTTGCATAAATATAACCATAGTCTCCACTCATTATATGCATTTTTACTCGAACTGTAAGCTCCTTCAAGTTTGTATTAAACGTTAATGTTAAAAGGCGCCATGTCTCACGATTCCACTTAGTGTCCAGCTTCTGTAATTGTTTCATGTTATCCAAAACACTTCTTACTTGTTCAAGATGTAATTCAGTCGTTGGTATATCTAGCTGTATCACGTTCCTGCAATGGTCTAGTAACTTAATTAGTTTAGAGGGCGGCACATGGTCTGGGAAGGACAGTAGTTGTACATGTTCACCACACGACTTTAACACACTCTGTAAACACAACTCTTCGCAATCACGGTCCTCATAACAAGGCCATTCAAACTCGCGCCACAATGTCGGAATGTCACCGGCGCAGATACTTCGTAGCTTCCTCGAAACACACCTCAGTCTTATCTTGTCACGAACAGATGACAGAAACGATACTATAATAAGTATCAATTCAACTGGTAGTTCAACAAACATCAAACACTGACAAACAGTGAAACTTTATTTGAGTGGTAAGCTTAACACCTGACGTCACAGTAATCACTTCTTGCCGCGGACGATTTTTTTTGCGAATTTTTTTTTGGGCCCACTTTTACTTAAAAAAAAAAAATTCATGTTTTGTGAACTTACCGTTTTTGTTTGTTTTACGGAAAAATTACATTGGTTTGACCAGATTGAATCTCGGGTTAAATATGGCACGGAATGGCATGTCAAAATCTATTCCTCAAGCGATGTTGTGAAGTCTGCAGACAACTACGTAGGTGAGCATTTCCCTCCTCAACAAGACATGCTTTCTCAGTCACCGGAAACATGAATGTGACGAGATCGACTGAAGCCTGAATGACTAAAGCTTGGAATGCGAGTTGGAATGAAGGCTACTTCTCGTAAGAAAATGTCACAAGTAGTGAGCACTGTGAAGCTGATGTACATGGTGTGACAGTTTAAAATGGATGTATTTGCTTTGAGACTGCACGATTGAGTATCTCAGTTTAATGGATGTGAGTCATTGTATCCAGTTTCCAAAGGCTACTCAGTAGTTTAGCAAACTTATAACTAACTATAGTCATGCTCCTCTTGCTTTTACATTCTGTTCATTTGTTTATGCAATGGTGTCATGCCTGCATGTATTGTAAAGGTATTCTGAGTTCAGGGGTGTCGGATCAGAGCAGTTTGTGCTCTAATTGGACACCTCTACAAAGCCGCACTACAATGAAACTGTTCTAATCCGACACCTCTGTAATACTTCTATAATTTGACACTGTTTGTTGCATCAGTCATGTAATGGTTACTATCTTAGTGAGTGTCAAGGTTTACTGTACCTATGATTGCATTACATTTAGTGTAAAGTACATGCACGGCATGGTCAGATACCAGAGCAGCAATCAGCCAAACTTAAACCTTTCAATCTATGCAGTAGAAGCCTCAAAGTTCACTACCAGATCTTCTTGTAAAGGTCTTTCCAAGAATGTAACCCTGCTAAACCTCACACCCGTGCTACACATATACAAATCCTTCAAATATGCAAGCACGTAGGAAGTGAGATCAGTGGTTGAAATATCTGATTAAAAAGTGATATTTTTAATTAATTAGTAGTAGGACTGCAACAAATACTCAGATACAGTAGTAGCTCCTTAAGTACTCCGCTATTTGGATAGTAAAATTGATACTCAAGATACACATATATTTTGCCATAAGAATGATACCATGAATGCTGTGGAATCTGATTTGTTGTGAAATTCAATACATTCCACTTGCCAGAAACATTTACATGGGTATACTTCAACAAAGTGTATGGCGTGTTTGTCAGTGTGTATTGTTGCGACTACCATCTGCAGTGCAAAACATATCACAAGTGCATATAGACTATAGCTTCTAGTCAACCTGCACTAGGATTTATATATGTGGCAAGACTAAGCCTGGGATATGAATATGCAAGTATCTTTCACACTACAAACTATTACAGCAGCAGAGAGGTACCTGGTCTCATGGTGTTGACGGAAAGTCTAATTACATGACTGAATGGTTCAGTGGTAATTAATGATGTATGTGCGAATATTCTGAAAATTTAATTTTACTTATGGAATTACAGAGTCCTGAAATCTATGTAGTATATATTTGTCAATGATTACTTATTTATGAGGTCATGAAGTATACCTTAGCTATGTTTTGGGACCTACTTAACATGGTCACTATAATGAGGTGGCTTTATTAATGAGGTCATGAAGTACACCTTGGCTATGTTTGGTATCTTAGCTGAGTTTGAGACCGACATTACTCGACTATCTTAAAGGAAGCCACTTGATGTTTTTGCTGTATTCGCATACTTGTCATGTCCACATAGAGGGGCAAGTCATGCAATGCTTATATGCATGTCTGTCATAAAAAGAAAACTGAAGTGTGCATTAAAGAAATTTTGCACACCTTACATTATATAATGGAATTAGACAAATCACTGCATCAACTAAGAATGGCCATGCACCACCACCCATAAAATCAAGAAAGACCTCTTGGTCTGTTAATCCTTACCATATATGAACATGGTGAGTTTTCCCATGTTGTGTCAAATTAAGCTGCAGGCTCAACTCCTAGTGGTGTCCTTCCTTTAAGTTTCAGCCTTGGCCAACTTCTTGGAGGGAGTATTGTTCAATCAATGGACGTTTGAGGCAATAAAAGGCCTGTGTGTACGTACTTGACTAGTAATAGTGTTTACAACTACAGCTGCTATAGTGCATATTATAAAGCGCTATACTTATTAATGTATGCATTTAATAGGTACAACGTTAATGCATGTATGTATTAATCACTGGCATGTTTAATGAAGAATTTTTTTCTAGCAATATTCATGCACTGATTAATATCTGCAAGAACCCCATAATTATGCTCATGCAAAATGCATGAAATTTTTAGACATCATGTATGTACTGAATAAAAGTGTTCAAACATTGTAACTTCACAGGATAAAGCTATAACCACATACAGATTTTCTTGCTTTTTAAATTGTCCAGGCAGCCTGCAGATTTTCTCACATTTGGTAGCCTTGCATGAAAGTAACTTTAAAAGCAGATGTTGCTAGAGTGGAGTCCAGATTCTAGAAACTACAGTAAATGTCTAGAATAGCTAGCTACCATAATGTGGGGTACAGAGTCACTGGTTGCACTAATTGATCGGATTTGATCAGAGCATTGCAAATCAAAACATATAGGCAAGATATATATACTGTATTTTAATCTACACAAAATGTGGGCTGGTCAGGCCTGTGAAATAGCTAACTAAGTTGGTGAGGCCTAAAGAAAAACTTGGGCACATATACAGCAATTCAGTAGTCGCAATACATGTTGGTGAAATTGCCAGTACAATAATTCAAAATAGAACGATAGGACTTTTTGTATTATTATGTTGAACTATCAATTTTAACTATTATTCTCAAACTGATAAACTGGAAGAAACGTTTTCTTCAACAATTTGTGATCTAAATGAAACCAAAATTCTGTATACATAAACATACAGTGTATATATATGTTTAGGATATTATGAGAGCACTGTGTGCATGATGTTCAAGTAATGTTAAACAGAAACTTGTACAACTGTATCTGCTGCTTGTTCACTACATTATACAAACAAAGCCAATATCAGGTATTTTCAACAGCTGATATGACTATCGGGTGCACCTATAATTATTAAAATAGTAAATTCAAAACATTTGTATGAAATAGTTGGACAAAATTACCAGGGAATAAATTTTACTTCACAAACAATTAATGGTACGTAGGTAAATAATATAGAACTTTTTGCCTATAACCACCACAAGTAAAGCTTCACTTTTGATAATATGCAAATTTTTATCAGAGGAATGAGCAGCAAACGGACAAATCCATTTCCACATTGCTAATGTTACTATATGCAACTCTTCTTGTCAACACCAACTGACACTAATAGTGGACAAGACATACAATGAGTAAAATTGTGATATGGCCTCTTAACATTCACAAGAGATAGACATAGGATTACCCATATACATAGATGCACAGTGGATGTATCGGTAGACTACATCAATAATGAGCCTATGAAAGCAGTGTTGTCATGAAGTTTTTATCCCTCTAGTAGTGACCTGGCAAGTTGACAAAAATTTCAGACTGGTTTAATTATCAGAGTAAAATGGCTCTCTATTAGAGTATTTTGTAAGGCTATTCTGATAAGCACTTTACTTCCCCGTTGCTACTACACCTTGAAATTGATTTCTATTTTAAAGACTTTCAATTATGCAGCTTGGCAGGCAGTCATTATTTTATTGCAGTTTCTCACGCAAAAGTGAAAGTACTTCCATTCCCATTAACCCAGTTGGTGCAAATACTAGTGGAATAAGTCATAATTCCACTTCACTGACATGATATTTCAATGAACAAACCACTGACTACTGGGGTCACAAACTTGTCCTTCCCAGACCATGTCCCGCCCTCTAAACTAATTAAGTTACTAGACCATTGCAGGAACGTGATACAGCTAGATATACCAACAACTGAATTAGATTTTGAACAAGTAAGAAGTGTTTTGGATAACATGAAGCAACTACAGAAGCTGGACACTAAGTGGAACCGTGAGACATGGCACCTTTTAACATTAACATTTAATACAAACTTGAAGGAACTTATGATTTGAGTAAAGATGTATATACGTACTGGGTGGAAACTTAGGTTATCATATGGTAAACATTGGCCCATTTGTAGCTCCAATGTATTCATGGGTAAAAGAATGGATGGGTAATGGATTCATTCCACAGCATATTAATTTCATAACTTCAAGCTTTGATTGTTCACTAATAAATGAAATGCTTAGAGTGTGGTTAATTTTAAATCGTAACTCGCCACCTGGTCATCATGGTTTCCTCAAGTTCTACTATAATAGAAGATCTTTTGATCTTTTCCCCAATATTCCAGAATTTCAAATAGAGTTTGGTCAAACTGCTGTTCTCCCCATTGCAAAAACTAGTGCTCGGCTTAGATGGAGAGTTTCCATGGGTGTTTCTCACCAGTTGTATGTATGGTGGTGAGATAGTGTATAAGGCAGCAAGTATGGAATCAGGTGAAAAAGAATTAAAATTTGGGCTAAAAATTGTTAGTCCTCCCTCCTTTAATTATGTATTTGATTTTGATTTATTGTGTTGTGGTTGTTTGCTTTCTGGTCACTTGGAACAAGTGGCCATTGCTTGTCTTAACCTTCGACAACTAAACTTGCAGTCCAGTATGAATTATCTGACAAATTTACAAGGTTTGCGATCAATTGCTAGCTACTGTAGCAACCTGCAAGGGCTCAACTTAATTGGCATTCTAGAAGTAGAAGATAAGGTAGAGTTTTGGGATGTGTTGAATGGTATGAGACTGACCCATTTGGCATTGGAATTATGTTTGACAGAGCCAAGTACTGCTGATGAGAAAATCAAAATGATTGAGCTATATCAAAACTTAGTTACTTTGATAGCAATTGAGTTAAATTGTGATTGGTTTTGTGACAGCTTTTGAAAGAAAGAGTCCATTTTAGTTGCTCATGTTCCATTCCTTGAATCCTGCATCATATTTGATATTCACCCTATGGCTATGGTGGGCTTATGTAAGAAATTAAAGTATATTACTTGTCAATGTACTAGAGGAAAAACACTTTCGACCGTGAATTGTTACAGTTTACAAGAGCTATGCTTCCACTCAGAAACAATTGATATTCCTGAGACGTTTATGAGTACAATATCAGCTCATGGTGGACTGGTACATGTGGTGTTAGATGTAAATTCTGTGACCGGTGAAGGTATTACTGCTCTTATAATGAACTCTCCTAACCTTCTAACATTTCATACTCATGTGAAGTGCATCGAAGGATTTGATCAAGAAAATCTTCAACTTACTCTTAAAGAAACATTTCATAATAGAAAATTGTTTATAATGGGAGGTTACAAACTAGAGAAAGAACGTTACTATGAATATGAACAATGCACAAACTTACTGTCCTTGTGGAATTGTTGTTATTGGGGTGGGGTTGAAGTGAGCAGTACCCCTGCAAAAACCGATGTACTTACCATTGCTGACTTTGATAAGTATCCAGATACCGATCTCATTAAAAAATTTGGATTACATGTACATTGGTAATATGTTGGCCTTAGTGATTGTATTATGTCAAAGACAATCACTTTTAGTTTTCCATACTACATTTGATATAAGCATGCATTTTAAAGTTGTTCTTTGCTTTGTTTGGGGCCATCTATAATTTTCAGCATTCTCACAAGTGTACAGAGAGTACTCTTTTTTCTTCCTCCTTCCTATGTACTGTAAAAATGTTAATGTGATAGCTATTGCTAGGATCAGTGTTAATGTTTTATAGTTTTCTGCCTGCTAATCCTTCACTGTAAAAATATGAAGTGTACATGTGCTTTGCACACAAAAAGTGTGCCCTAAGTGTGCTGTTTTTGTGTCACAGGGCACACTTTTGTGTATTAGTATCTGACTTGTTGGAGCATAGGCATTGAAGGGATGATGACTGTTTATTGCGTACACTACTACTCAGCTCCTGAAGGATGCGGTCATTCAGAGTTCAGCTTCCACCACCTTAAAATATCCTAACCAAACACTAGTGCTAAATTGAATTATTTCTCTATGTGCTGCTACTAAGGCCAACATTTAAAAAAAGCATACTACCCCATCCCTCCTAGCATACTGCACTCTTGTGAAAATGCTATATCTTAAATCAGGAAAATTTTATAGTCAAAAAATTTTTGTCGCTGGCTGTATTGACGGAAATTAAAGCGACAAATTATTTTAATTCAGTATACAAATAATTTGTGCATACTTTAATGTTAGGTATTCCATCAAAAAATTTTCATTCGTTTATGCCAGTCCTTTTCAGAGGTACTATATACATATTATAGTGTTTAAAATAGTATATTCACTAGTAAGTAAGTCATGGCAGTCTTGGTATGTTAGTGACACAGTATAGTAACTACTTGACTGTACATGTGTTGCAACTATACCTTCATGTGTAATAGCTCATGCACAAAGTATAGAGAGCTATAAAGTCAGTGGTCAGGATTAAAATGATGCCAACTACAGCTATTTGGCCAATTGTCATTTTTTGTTGGTGCTTTTTATTAACGATGTTTCTTATTGTGCTTCAGTTTCTTTCATTATTTTTGAATGCAACCTTTTACCTTTATACCCTAAACTAAATAATGCTTGACTGCACTAAATTGACATCTGCAAAGTGCAAAACTAGCAATTACCAATAATATTATTATTATTGCTGTGTATGGCTTGTGCAGTACTTTGGTTATGGTACTGCAACAGCTGCCTCTCATTGAATAATGCCTGCCTGCAGCAGCGAACTTGCATATTTATTGCATGTTGCCATGGCAACACATCACAGTAAACATTTAGCACCACTATTTGGTGATTTTCTGTTTCATCAGAAAAATTCCTAATATAGAGTGTGGGCGGGCAGGTCATTACCATATATCCATTATCACCATTATCTCTATACTACTTGCCACAATAATAGCTAGCTAGACTTATTTTTGTATACTATGTACTCCCTGGGCTCCAAGGCCTGATGCTCTCTGCATAACAGGCGATTAGCTACCTCAACATAGCTAGTTTGGCAACTATCCTCTTTACCTAATCATGTACAATTATACTCGTGATTGCATGAGGTTTGTACATTATACAATAGATGTAGCTACATACAGTCATCCTTTGTCACATGATCAGTTCCACTCGGAGGATCAACTTCTCACTTGCGAACTTCATTGCACCAATCTTTCACATTAATTCTCTTGGCTACAATGCACAGGTTAGCTATGGCAATCTTGAAAACTGAACTGCACATCAACATCCTCAAAACTTGGCAGACCAGATGAAATAATGGTTAAATCAATGGGAAATGCGTATGGCAGTAAAAATACATGCGGGTGCTGCATGGTGAAAACACAGTGGTCTTAGTATGCAACATTGCTAGGAAGAAACCACATAATATTATCATATTACCCATACTAGACTACTTGCAATACTGGGACATTGTTGGTACAGAACAAAGCCAAAATTAATTGTTTGCAATGTAGAGCTAGCCACCTAGTAGAGATCATGCACACAATGCTAATTGTATAGAATTCATAATCATGATTTTCACTAAACACATCAGTAGCTAGATAGCTAAATTGTTAGCATAATAGCCAAAATTGATATTGTCTTAGTAGAAGGCTACAGGAGCTGATCCAGCTGGGGCTGGGGTTACACTGCATGAGGAAATCGAAGTACACAGGAGTCTGTACAGTGAACTGCAAATTAATCTTTTTGTGTCTGAATGGGATAGAAAGATTAAAAAAATTCTACACTGCTGTATAAAAAAAACACTACACTGTGCTGCTATTCCTCTTTGTTTACACTAACACTTTTACTTTTTTTTTTTTAAACAATAACAGTTTGCTTTTTTTTTAGTTGTGTTTTCTGTTTTGCTTTTTTTTTCGGAAAGCAGACAGCGCAGTGGGGATGGCACTTGCGGAGGGAAGTGACGCCAACATCTGGCCCGCATTATTTTTACCGAAATGCTGACGTCATTATCAGCAGTGCCAATCCCAATGTACGTGTGTTTACATTATGTATTTATAACGTTATTTTTCACGTTGTAAATGCTTGTGGGTTTCGTATCGACGCGTAGTCTACACTAAATACACTCAACTGCTCTAAATTTCACTCAACTTGTTGTAAGTGGCTTGAATGCTGTTAGACTATGACACTGTTAATACATTCGGAACTGTGAGGGAATGAAATTACGTAGCGCCATACTGCTGCGATGCTCATTCAGTTATTTAAATTTCTAATGCGCTTATCTCCTTAATTATCTTGGCGAGTTCGGACGATTTGGAGAGTCTCGTCGTTGGTCTCTGTCTGCGGTGAATAATGAGAGCCATCATGCCACGTCTCAACAATGATGGTGCTTCTAAAAGGCTGGAGCAGCTACGACGAGTGCTCAATACACCATTGAGTGTGAGGAGGTCGCGAGGGGTCCGCAACGCAACCTGAATCTCGTACACCTTGAGCCTGAATCTTTGAATCTTATCACGAGATTTTCGGGAATTTCCCGGATATTGATCACGTGATCTACGACAAATTCGCGATCAGCTGGAGGGGTTACCTCGTGTCGTTCGAGGTGTCGTTGCACTGACTTGGCTAATGCAAGAGCTCACCTTTGTCTGTTGCTAACACTGGTACGTTGTGATAGCTGGCAATAGCTCAGGTGTTGACTGTGTTGTACAATAGTTGGTTATTCGATCAGTGCTAGCTCGATGTCTGAAGTTGCAGTGGATTTGGCTCAGGACTTGGACAGATGCGAGGGCAGCTCGGAGCGAGGTGTGGAAGGCAGACTAAATGATGACAGGTACATAGAAAACAAACCGCTTCGCGTATGGAGGACAGAACTTTGCTGTTAAATCGTGTTAAATCCACGTTTCATCAAGAAGTTTTGTCAAGCTAGGTGAAAAGCCTAATCCTTGAATAAAATCAACAGGCTTAATAGTGTTGAGACTAAATTGAGGACTGAATTGCATGCCATGTTGTGCTTTTTCAATAATACCTAGCTAACAGTCAAGGTTGAAGTGCCAATTTCCTCATATTCATTCTTTGCAAGATACCCTGAAACAAGATTTACAGAAAATGACACCAATGCCCACAGGAATGACATTGTTGCAGATACTTTTGGTAAACCATAATCATTGGGTAGTAGCATCGGCTAGTGGAAATGCTGATAGTGCTGCATGATGTTATTCTATATGATTCTAAGTACTCTTTGCTCCATGAGCACACAAGATTACTGCTGTCGCAACTTGTGTTTACCAAGAACAAGTATTTTACCGTTGGAATTGCTAATGTTAACAAACAATCTGGAGACAATGATTGTGGACTGTTGCAGCCGCTTATATTACCAGTATTGCCCATGGACAAGATCCATCATCAATTGTGTACAATCAAGGCTTGATGAGAGAACACTTACTTTCCTTGAGACTAAAAAAATGGCCCTATTTCCGACTATCAGGGAGAGAAGAGTGCTTCAATCAAAGATTGTGAAAACAGAAGTGTATTGTTACTGTAGGTCACCAAATGACAAGAAAAAGGAAATGGTGCGATGTGGCCAAATGACGTGTAAAGAATGGTTTTACTTTGAGTACATAGGCACTGATAGCAATATTGTACCAGGACAAAAATGGTTTTGTAAAAACTGTAAATGAAAAGTGAAATCCTTACAGTTAATATGTTATGTTAGTGTACACATGGCATGATTACTTGTCATGCATCATCTTGATGTTGGTGTATAGATGCATATAGTACATAGTTTTATTCTGAGTCTCAGTCCAACTTAGCCATCTCCATGGAATGTACTAAAAATGGTGAGGTATATTTATGTACATGATACATCTGCTACAAGAAATATTACACTTGTACATATATGTATAATACAAGCAGCTACAACTGCAAATTGCCTAATGGTACTATAGTGGCAGCCTATATATATATATAAGCTGGACATTCGGAAGTTAAATTTTGGTACAAGGAATCATCACACTGAGCCAGTATGAAGAGCTAGCTAGCTACTGAGTCCATGCTGCTTGATCAGTGTTGTCCAAGTTACGTAGCTACAATGCCAAACTTATATATATGATATTCACTAGCTGAAGAGAGAGAGAAAACCATCATTATTATATATGACTGAGACACAAACATTTACACTAACATTAAGGAATCCTCGGTCACATGCATGCGACCACCAGACAGGGTTGGTTAAAAATGCCTGGGTGGGCATGGCAAGGGAGTACAAAACATAAAGAAAGTATACCGTCATGCATGTACATTTAACTAACTAAAGAGTCAGTCTGCAGGGAGGCAGGAAACCACTCACGACAATCCCTAGCCATAAATATTCTTTGAGATGCTGTAATACACTTCTGCGAAGCAGAATCCAAAACTTCCCTTAGAGCTGCTTTTGACACTAATGTACACCCTCCAGTGCCTAACTGGTAAAGTAGATAATAACAATATATCCTGGTGAACATATTTAGTCGCTAGAATGCCGACCTCTGAGCTTTGGCCGGGCTAAATCCTCGAATCACGGGTGAACCTCACTGCCTGAATCTAGGGTGAATCTCACTGAATATAAACTGAATCTCGGGTGAATCCCACTGAATCTCGAGTGAATCCCACTGAATCTTGGGTGAATCCCACCGAATCTCAGCGAATCTGCATGAATTCCGGGGAATCTTAGTAAATCTCGACTGAATCCCTCGGAATCCCTGAATCTCCGGTGAATCCGTAAAGATTCTGAATCTCGTACGCGATTTCGCTGCGTTGCGGACCCCTCGGGAGGTCGTCTTCCAGTTCAAGAGGTAACCACGTGGAGCTAATCAGTGATTGGTGCCTGTTAACAGCACCAGTGTAGGAATATGTTAGTGTATATAAAATGGGGTATGCGTTTGTGCTGCGACGTCATGGGGCCTGGTAGCACAGCACTGTTGGTGGTGTGGCTCCCCTGGTTGGGTCTGGGGATACCCTTAGCATTGATCTTGGAAGCCAATAATATTCATGCACACTGTATTTTGTTGCATGAGATGAAGCATCCGCTTTCTTGACACGGTCCCAGATGCTAGCTTTCATCCTTGCCCATCCATCCTCCTGGGGGGTTCGCTCACCTGGCTTAAATTCAACTCTTGTTAGTTGTTTGCTCAGCAACTCAGCAGAAGTGCGTGCGTGCGTGCACGCGCATACGTATATGTGCGTACGTACATGTGCGTGTGTGTGTACATGTGTAGTGTGAGAAACCAAAATTATGACAGATAGACAAACAATATCATCTAGCTGGTGAGACTATATTCACACCTATTGTTTGCAAATTGATTGTACAAATTGCCTTGTAAATGATGTTGACACATGCCATAGAATGTTACCTACCTGCCTATGCATTTGATGTCTAGGGCTATGCATCTACAGCTTGACCTTCAAGTGGCTAGAGAGTTTCTTACCAAAGAAGACTATCAAATGTACAATGACATTAATGTGTTATCTTTTAAGAATGTTGCATTCTCAAGGCAGGGGCGAATCCAGGAGTTGGCAAGGGGAGGGGCACAAACAGGCTAAGTTGTAGGTGGTTTGGGAGAGTGGAATCTCTTGTTAGTTGCTGTATATTTGAAGCAGCAAATAATCACCTCTTAGTAATGTTTCACTGTTTATTTTTGCCATTTTAAGCTTTGTAGATGGTTGTGAAGTCTTAAAAGTTGTTTAAAGGCTACCATATAATCTAAATATTTCGAGGGGGAAAATTTTCACTGATTTCACAGTTTTGGGAGTTATCAGTGAAAATTTTAGCCTCGAAATATCATATAATCTAATACATTTTGGGAGTGTTTGTGAATCCACGAAAAATTTATTTTAACAACATTACTCAACCTAACATACACCAGCAGCACATAATTATTTTTAGAGGCACTTAGTATGCACGAAGGTGCTGGGTGACAGTTTGACAACTACTTTGATTTTAGTTTTAGATGAATTTGCAATAAATGGTAATAATTTGCATGTTTTATATAGCTAAACTGATTTTGGCCTATCATTTCAATAAAGGAAGTAGCCAGCCCACTATGCTGGGCTTCTCCACAATGGGATGGAGGGAGGGGATTTGCCCCAAATGCCCCATCCTGGATCTGCCATTGCAAGATATTCTGATGCAATACTAGAATTATACATTGACCATGGAGAATGCACAATATGTTACAGCCTTGAAGGTAAGGAATAGGATAATGGTGTAGTGGAGAAGGGTTGGGAAGGTGCAGTAAACGGTAATCACTATTTGTTGGAAGTGAACAAAACATGATATCTTTCTTTCCTCAGTAATGTATTCCAATATTGTAATGAAGTAATGTCTATGCACAGTACTATGGCCTTCACTGTACATGTTATATTTTAGGGGATGTTTTGAGTATAGGAGATCAGTCGATTGTGGTCAAGCCGGCGATAGCTGAGGTTAGCTTCGCGTCCATCTCCTGCTGGTTCTGACTGAACTTCTCCATAAGAAGGTCGATCTTTTCTTCCACCATCTTGGATCGTGATAAATAATGCAGCCAACCTGTTCACACACATGGCCTAGAGTGAATTAATACACACCACACAGCATTATTTATACCATGCATCACGTGACACTACTACCATATTCATGTGGGAGCTTATTTTCTTGCTAATTCACTGCATTCAATCGCTAGAAAATACATTTCCTTCAGACAAGTGTAACTTGATAACAGCTAAGGCTACGAAATTGATTTTTTCACTGTTGGATGTCGCTTCAGCCCAAGAAGTGCCTTTTGGCATACCACAGCACGTACAATGCATTCTTCATGGACTTACCAGTGTCCTTCTTTGTGTCCCATTCGTCTTTGCTGACAGCAAAAAGTGTTGATTTGGCAGTAGCACTTGATGGCTTCCCATCGTAATGGAAATTGTCCATATTTTACATAGTAGCTACTTTGATTGCAGAGGTGCTTTTCGAACAGTTCTCGATTCGTACTGCTATGTAACGGGTTGAACATAGCTGACAACGAAGCGTAATGGATACTTCACTTTTCAGGCGATAATTGATATAACTGTGGCGCGTGGCGACATTTCTTTCTTTTGATGTGGTATGCGTGGATTCACCAGTCATAATAATTATTATTAATTTTACAAAAAAGTTAACAAACAAGTACACAAAAATGGAATTTTCAACTTAGAGTAGGGACCATAGCACGTCGATAAAAAGTACTGAAACAAGCTAGAGTAGTGCATGATATTAAGTCACAGTACAACAATAAGAAGTGTTATATCCCTACTGTGCATTTCCGTTATGGTACCTTGAGCACAGTATTGATATAACACTTCTTAATGTTTTACTGTGATTTAATATCATGCACTACTCCAGCTTGTTTCTGTACTTTTTATTGATGTGTTATGGTCCCTACTCTAGTTGAAAATTCCAATTTTTTGTGCACTTGTTTATAAATACAATGGAGAGTCAGTTATCTTGTGTGGAAGGCAATCGTATAACTAAAAAGTACGTAAAATCAAAATTACCAATCATCATACAATTACTGTAATTGAACATACATAATTATATTGACAAATTAAACAGTTGATTTGGCATTCAGATAATTAGTGTATGGGCTAATTGATGTTCGTATGATTGACTCTCCACTCACTGTACAACGTTTGTGTATCAACTGATGATTTTAAATAACATACCATATTGTATTACACGTTGAATTTCCTGGTGGCATTAGATTATTTTTTTAATATTTGCAGGAGCTAACTCAGAGAGAAGTGGAATACATTTCACTGTCTAGAGACACAACGGAGGTGGACCTGAAGCAGAGAAGGGAGATCATTAATGGAACTGCCCACTACATTGACCAGGTAAGGACATCTGCTGTACAACTGAAATGAATTACTGAGAGGTGGGCTATGATCTACACCTTTTGGTATAAGACTGTGGAGCATTATCGGCAACATTCCAATAATGGGAAGACTGTAAATTGTGCATGTTACCTACGTACATCCCCCAATTGTTTTAAGTCAATGGTACTAAATAGTAAGGTATGGGTTTCCTAAATCTTTTCTTCATGATGGCTTGACGGTATTGTTCGGGTACAGTGAAGCCCAAACATGCCTTCAAAGTAAATTGCAGGGCTGAAAGAAATACTCAAGTACTTGTTGTTAAGGATTTTAGTACTTGGATAGTAAACTTGGTACTCGAGTACTTGTTAAGATCATGTGATCCAGCTGGTGTCGTCTTTAAAATAACACCATGAAGACTAACCGTAGAGTTTGATTGGTATAAATTAATGCACATTGCTAATGCCTTGTCAGGAACACTAAAATACCAGTGGCATGTGTCTTTTGGGGTACCCTCTGTGCCTTGTCTTTCTTTTTATTTTCAACAATTCTTGATGCTATGAAAGCATATCAAGGCATTAATATTCTGTATCAACACCTTCCTCGAGCAGCATATTTAGATGCCACAAAATTATTTTTAGCACTTGCACTTAGTAGGTAGCTACCTTGAGTAAATAGATTTTTAAGAGGTATGGTCCCCATGCTCAATCGTTATTAATCAACCATGGGCATTGTCTTGAACCTATTGTGAAGTCACGCCCCGTTAGTATTGAAATATGAAATGTGACTGGGCCTGCGAAAATAGGGCATGTGGGTACAAACTACACCCCATCATTCTACAGGTCATATCTCAGTATTGAAACACAATAGTTGAATTCTGTAACTTGTATCATAAAGCCAATTAAATACTTACTAATAGCTGAAAATTACATTGCTATACCATAATGGTACAAAGAGTTACGAGTGATGGAAGTTTGAAAAAGTAGGCAAAAATCATGTTACCCACATGCCCTATTTTCACAGGCCTGGTCACAAATAGTGACACCCCAGCATGATAGGTGAATTGCTGACTCGAGATACTCTAATACAGCAGTCACCCTAATAGAACAGTCAAACGTGTATAGCTGTATATATGCTATAACAAAAAAAACAAAAAACTAATATATTAACCCCTTCACCGCCAAATTTGCAGAGGTTCCAATCTACTGCTTCTAAACTGCTGTAACTTACACATCATACCATATAATCATATAAAACTATATACCATATTACTCGCTATAGAACAAGGAATTTTATTATCAAGTTGCTGTTTACACAAGAGCAACCATAAATCCATTATATAACTTTAAATGCAAAAAATGAGTTATGGCAAAATTTCACAACTTTATAGGCTAGCACTGTTTATAATAATACAATAAACACCACTAACCTGTTGACAGCTGAAGCGATTATCTCTAAGTCTGGTTTTCTAGCATTTGTGTAAGTGCACATGCTCATACAGGCACGAGATCACTGTTTTGAGGTGTACAAAAGTAGCAACACGTTACTCCAACCTATATAATCCCTCTCCTTACTGTTTCTCTTTATTAGTAACGTTATTACTTTGAAGAATCGTCTACAATACTTGTTATCGACATTCTGAAAGTATGCGATTGCATCATATAACCATGCGATAGTGCACGAGAGACCGGTTATCCCTGTTCCCGTTTACTTACAGGCATGGATAAGCGCAGGGGTTACTAAAACACTCGACTGGAGTTACAGAGCGTTTAAAATGTGATGTTCATAATACAGCATAGCTTTGTGGGAAAATCCCTACTTTGGTATTGAACAAAATCATTGTTATAACATGCCAATGTATGGATTTTCCCAGCTGTCTGGTACATACTACTGTCCATATCTCAGAAAGTGTCCGTAACTAAGAATAACATGCTAATGTGCTAAAGTAACTGACTTAAATATAAGTGATATTGTCATTGCTATCAGTTAGTGCTATAAAATTTTACAGACAGAAGAAGCAGTCATTGCATAGTAGTTATGGTCACTCCCCTGGGCTATACAAATGTATTATCACCTAGCGACCAAGAGGTAGTTATTATTTTAGTAGAATAAACAAGCCACCAAACAGGTTAACACTAACCTTTAGGCTCCCTCCTTGTGTATTCATCACACTTCATTATAGCCAATAGACTACAAGCCATGTGATTAATTTGGGGTAGCTAGAAAGGCGAATACACTCGGACACAGACGTGGACACGGACACGGCTATTTTTTAAAATACAATTTTACATTTATAAAACAGTTATTTTTCATACCTAATGTTGTTTTTACAGCAGCATTTGCTTCCAGACCCAGGTGTTGATCTTGTCATAGCACTTATCCATTTATAAGTGCATGTGTGAATGATAGACTAGCACTCTAAAGACCATATAGTGTTGTAAACATGCTGTAGAAATCTAATTCAGTGTCATAGAGATTAAGCTGGCATGTCCCAACCTGAAACCCTCAATGCTTGGTCAAGCGCCTGCGCCTTATACTAAAAGGCATAAGATTGTGGATTTGACCTGCTAAGCTAAGATGAACACCATATTATGGTCTTTGCCATTTTGTAAAGTGCTGGTCTAGTCCTTCACACGTGCGCTTATAAATGGATAAGTGCTATGACAAGATTGAATCCCGGGTCTGGAAGTGAAGACCGCTGTAAAAACAATGTTAGGTATGAAAAATAACTGTTATATAAATGTAAAAGTGCTTTTTGAAAATGTCCGTGTCCATGTGTGTGTCCGTGTCCGTGTCCAATCGTATCCGCCTTTTCCAGCTACCTATTAATTTGGGCTGTACTAATTCCCCTACAGACAATGGAGGTGCCCAGATAACAGAGGCCCAGATAAGGGAGGTTCCACTGTACTAAGTAATTCTGTGTATTGGGTGGTTAGTATGACACGATTTTGCCAGTGATCCTTGAGAATTTGACTGTAAATGTGTCAATTAATTAAATGCACAGTGTATTAGCATGGTCTTTATAAAAGTCTATTAGAGTTAGAGGTCATTCCACCATTCTACTAGTCCTGTCCATTCTACCAGTCCATTCCACCTAGTCCACTGAATCCAGATGCTGGCCTTCTCTTTGTTGAAGGTTTGAAACAGAATTTGCTGACTGTGTTATGAGTGCACCATTGTCAATAATCAACACCATATGCCTTTTTAAACATGCCCAACTCTTTGAATTCCAATGCTATTTTCCTGTTTAAACATGCCCAACTCTTAGAAGCCTATAAAACAGGCTGCATTGCTCTGCGTTTCATGTTATACTCTGTTGTTTAGTTAGCAGAGAATTTTAACTGAAAGTCTTAGAAATAATGTGGGCCTGGGATAGTAAGTAACAGAAGATAGAGAATCCAAAGCCACTGAAGGAGACGGCTGAGAAGTCAATTATATCAAATCTTGGTCACATAGCTGATAGTATCACCAGTAGATTTAGTTGTGGTGGAAAGTTGATGTTACCTCCTAACAGCACTGTGTCATTAACCTACAAGACTACAATACATGGTGTTCAGCAGTGTGCTTCAACTGATAAGGAAGTTAAAGTTATGTGGTGTGAATTTCCTGGTATAGATCAAACAGCCATGAGTAAGCTACTTGATGCGTGCACTGTTGCTAGTTTTGGATACAAAGGGGAGAGTGTTATAGATAGAAACTATCGTTATACTTTCAAATTAGATCCTAAAGACTTCATGACAACGTTTCAACTTTGTGATTCTCCAATTCTTGGAGAGATTGGATTAATTAATCCAAATTTTGCTAGTTTGCAGGCAGAACTGTACAAGTTGAACATTTATGCACCTGGTGGCTTTTTTAAGTCACACGTTGACACACCACGATCGGCACAGATGTTTGGTAGTCTTGTGGTTTGTTTACCAACTCAGTTTAGTGGCGGAGAGCTAGTAGTACGTCACCAGAGAAAAGAAATAAAGTATGATTGGTCTTCATCTGCCTCTGATCCATTGAATAGCTTATGTTGGGCTGCTTTTTACAGTGATATTGAACATGAAGTTCTGCCTGTGACCGAAGGATATCGAATCACCTTGACATACAACCTTTACTATGGTGATGATCTTGACAGACCCAAAGTTGACTTAACAGGTAATCCTTTCTTCAGAACACTTCAAGCGGCGCTTAGTAATCCCTTGTTCATGCGTGAAGGAGGTGTACTGGGCTTTAATACACATTATTCTTATACTTTTGATTTACAGTGGGCTGATGTGTTGGGTAATACCCAACTGACTGTGGACAAAGTGAAAGTTGTTACAAAGCTACAGAAATTCCCTATTCAACAATTCATTAACCAATCTCCTGCTGAACAAGAGTTGACCTTGAAAAAAAGTTGGGATCACAGACGCTGACATAGCAAATATATTACATAATGTTTCTGGTTTATCAATTTGTCCAAGATTAAAAGGTGCTGATTACATTATATTCAACAGTGCAAAATTCCTTGGCCTCCCAGTTCATATCAAACCATTATTGCAGGGGATGTCACCATATGCAAGGGATAAGAATATTGCTCTACGCAATTCTGTTGACTTCAAGTATCAGTTATACTATGATGACAGCAACTCTGGAAGTGCAGAAAGTTTATTCAATCTGTTTGGTGAAAATCTTTTCCAGTTTAGGGATGAAGATATTACTTGGTGTCAGCAGCCTGAATACAACCAACCAGCTGCAGCCATGTTGTGCTATGGAAATGATCCATGGATGGAAGTGTGGTATAAAGCTGCAGTTATTTTAATAGGTATCCCAATCTGGAGTGAGTGTCGACAACAGTTGGTGATGCAGAGTGAAGGAAGCACACAGTCTGGGTCATCTGTACAGATCGAGGTGTTGAGACATGTTTTAGGGTGTTTAATGTATCAGACTAGCTGTTTTTGTGTACTCTTTAGCTATGGATTCTCATGATTTAAATATTTCATTATTATATAATCTAAGGTAATACAATGACATGTGTCATGTTACAGTACATTTTAGTAATTGATTGTTTGGACTCCTTAAGAATAGATAGCTAATATGGCAGCTCTTATTTAGATACTGTAGTTGAGAGGACTTTTCACTGATTTATTATGTCAGGTCAGAGATCTGATATAGTGTAGCATTTCTTGATTTTCTTCACAAAATGCATGTAAACTTGTGTCCTGGTCCATGTATGGAACAGGACACCGCAAGCTCAGGTCCCTGTATGTACTATGGTTGGCAAAAATGCATGTCTCAGGAGGAAGCAACATCAAAATCAAGCTCCTTGGTTTTGCGTGGCTGAAAGTATCAGGTAGTCTGTTTTTATAAATAAAAATTTCACAGAAACTTGTAAGGATTTGGGGTTGATCTGAAGACATTTATGAGCTTGGTTATGCTTAACCAATGCTGAGTACGAGGCGCGGCCAAGATGCTAATAAAGCACGAGTCAAATGGAGTGCTTTATTAGCATTGAGGCCAAGCACAGAGTGCTTTGTTTTTCATATAGCACGAGCAAGGCAATGCTTTAAATGATTTATGGAACTTTCTAGTTGTGTAGCTTCACCGTACACTAAGACTTGTAATTAACATGTGTTGCACGAACTATTAACAACCTGAATGCACACAAACTAGTTTACAAAGTAACTCATGTGTAGTTCACCATATTGTGGCAAAGCAGACATTCATCACGTATTTTATCAGTTTTAGTCAAAACCCACAATCGATTCTATTGTGACACATGGTAAAGTATTTCCATGATATCTCCAGGACTTGTCCGTTTACACTAACAAACATAACAGCAATGTTACCTTCTCCCACCCACCATTGAAACATTTACGTAAGTCTGTAAAAGCAATCCAGTGGTAGAATTCGTATTGACTAGGGTGATTGATCACTCAGCGCGGCGAGGTTATCAGCCTTCACCGGCTTGGGTGATTAGTTGTACTGGCATGAGTGCCGAGGCACGTGAACATTCCATTCAACTTGAGCATGCCTTTATAAATAAATTTAAAAGACAATGTAACCACAAGTGAATTTAGTCAATATGGTAGAGCGTGAGGCTTGAAACAAATAGGGAGTGAGTTCAATTACTGGTTGCATCACATTTTTTTCTTTTTCTAACCGTTTGGTTACAACTTTTTCTTTCTTCAACAACCTTTTTGCTACTATTTTTTTCGTTTTGACAGCCTTTTTGGTAACAGATTTTTCTGTTGTGTGTTCTTTTCATGCTATTTTCTTACTCTACAGTGAAACCTGTGTATTAAGGACACCTTGGGACTGACCAATTATAAAGGTTTCCTGATTTTCCAGGTCAGTTTACATGCTAAGGGAGACTTTAGGACCATTACCAATTGTCCAGATTATGTAGGTGTCCTCATTTTTAAGTGTCTTGATTAACAGGTTTCACTGTATTGGTTGATAATAGGTAGTAGTAGCTGTACAAAAGTGATGACAATAGGTGATAATACATAGCTTACTCAAAATATCATATGGTATAGCAGTGCTGTAAATGTAGGGATCATGGAGGTTAGAGGTGATGACAATAGGTTATAGTGTAGTAAAGGGAGTGTAGTACTGTTAACATACAAAGCTCAGCCTGTCGCGATCGACAGAGTTCAAGGTTCAGTTATTTTACCAGCAGAATACATAGTAGTGAAAACCTGTCTGACTATAGTTTAGAATTCTAGCTTAGTCTCGTCTGCAGAAACAAAACCCTATAAGTTAACTCCTACAAAGTGTTAAATGAACTAAGGTAATTATATAATATTATTTAATGTCTCTTGCATCATCTGCAACACTCCCCCCAAGATGTTCCTTCAATCTTTCTCTTGCCCTTATAGCAGCCTGTCTAGTGGGACGCAATTCTTTAAAGTTTCTTTTACTCAGACTCAGTATTATCTTCCACAGTGTAATCAGTATCTGGACACTCAATGGGGTAGAATAGTTTCAGCGCTCTGTGTAGGCATCTTCTTGAAGGTAATGTTACTTCGGCTGATCGAATAGCATTGTCTCTTCCCTTGATCAGTTTGCTTATCTTTCCTATCTTCCACTGGCCTCTTGGTAAGTTTTCCTTAATCAACACTACATCTCCGATTTGTGGCTTCTGTTTAGAAGAATTTCGAGTTTTGTTCAATGTCGAGTCACTTCGCTCCCTTAAGCTCAATAAATAATCTTTACACCGTATTGTCCAAAATTGGTTTAAACATTTTTGACCACTTTTCCACCTCTGTAGTAGCTGTTGACTTGTACTGATTCTCTCGGTTGGTTCAAAAGTGTCAATGTCTATCTTGAAATCTGGAATAAAGTGTTGATGACTTTGAGATAGAAAGCTAAGTGGTGTGATAATAAAACTTGAGTTGATATCATCATCCATGTAAATCAATGGTCGAGAATTTACGACTGTTTCAACTTCTTTTAATACAGTAATCAGTTGTTTCTCTGAAAGGCATCTGCTGCCAATGACTTTACGCAATGCTCTCTTCGTGATTTCCACAAGTCTTTCATACACTCCTCCTATCCAGGGTGCTAGATTAACAATAAATTTCCACTCAATTCCCTTTGCTGCAGAAAAATCAATCACATCATCACTTCTAACAACATCACTCCAAATCTTGCTGAGAACTGATCTTGCTGTCTTAAAAGCATTGTCTGATAGGATTTGCTTTGGAATACCTCGCCTGGCTATAAATCTGCGAAAACAAAGTAAAATTCTTCTGCAGATATGTCTTCAATTAGTTCAATGTGAACTGCTCTAATCGCAAAACATGTGAATAAACAAACCCAGACTTTTTTGGTAGCTGGAGCTTCATCTTCTGAGGCCACATTCACATAGTTCTTTATGTATAATGGACCAAAATAATCTAATCCTGAGTACTCAAAGGGTACAGACTGCACAACTCTTTCTTTTGGCCACGAAGGTATCTGTGGCATTCTGTATGGTCCTCCCTCAACAATTTGACATACTTTGCACCCATTTAACACTCTCTTGACTACTGATCTGCCCTTAAGAATCCAATATTCTTGTCGAATCTCAGCTGGGGTTTGTGATACTCCTGAATGAAACATTTTACTATGAACTTCTTCGATGTTTAGCTTGGTAAAGTATTCCTTTGGTGGCAAAAACTTAGGACATTTTGCTCCCTGTGTTAATTCTGAATTTTGATATCTGCCTTTACATCTCAAAATACCTTGTTCATCTATTATCAGACCCAGTTGCTGTTTTAAATTGCAGTTTTCTCCCTTTTTAACCATTCTGATTGTGTCTGAAAAACATTTTCCTTGAATGTGTAGATCCCATAATTCCTTAGCTTTCTTAATTTCTGGTGCTGTTAATGGCCCACTATTGATCTGTTTCTTCAACAGTCTATTGGCATACCGCAAAATCCATGCTGTGGTTCGTAACAATTTCTGTAATGATGAAAAGCGTTCAGCATCAATATCTGAGAGATTAATAATTATTGCTGTGGATGTATCTGGATACCTTGTCCAACCATAAGCTTAGCTTCAAAAATAATTTCATTCTTCACTTCAGATTTCATTTCAGCTTGAGGATTAGCTTCTGGAACATTGTATTCTGGCCATTGGTTTTGTGGCTTTGTTAACCATGAGGGTCCATTCCACCAAGTGGATTGTAACAGTTCAGATAGAGACTTCCCTCTGGTTGCCAGATCAGCTGGATTTTCTGTGTAGGGATGTATTTGAATGATGTTTCTTCAAGTGATTTAATTTCCTTTAATCTGTTTGTCACAAATTTTGAAAGAGATTTTGTACTGTAGAACCACTGTAGCACACATTGGGAGTCTGTCCACAGAACTTTGGATGAAATAGGTAAGTGTAGTTCCTTTTCAATGAATCGCATTGCTCTTGTTCCCCCAACAATTCTAATCTGGGGATCGTTATTCCCTGTGGTGCTAAACGTGTTTTTGAGAAAACAAGATCAGCTGAGCAGTTACTTGT
The DNA here is from genome assembly GCF_963678975.1 of Dysidea avara. Taxonomy (NCBI): domain Eukaryota; kingdom Metazoa; phylum Porifera; class Demospongiae; order Dictyoceratida; family Dysideidae; genus Dysidea; species Dysidea avara. The sequence goes on from NC_089283.1 coordinate 20,665,817, forward strand.
ATCAGGTGAAAATTGGTGTAGGTAAACTGCAGTAGCATAGGCCTTGCCTGAAGCATCACTAAAGCAGATCAAACTGTATACTATTGGCTGATGTCCAGCTGCATTCATACCAAGATATCGAGGAATGCGAAAGGTTGGAATTGTTTTGAGATCACAATAGATATTTTCCCACCTTGCTAGTAGCTCAGTTGGGAGTTTGGTGTCCCATTCAAATTTATTTTCCCACAACTCTTTGATGAAAATTTTGGCATGTAAGATGGTTGGTGAAAAGAATCCCAATGGGTCATAAATTGAAGTTGTTGCTTGAAGTATTCCTCGTTTAGTAAAAACTCCTTCTAGCTTTTCAGAAGATGGTCCTGGTACTGATAGTGTGTCATTCTTCAGTCTCCAACAAATACCAAGTACCTTGATATCAGAGCTGTTTGCTCTGTCGTGGCTTGGAATTAATGCCATTAATTCTTCAGAATTTGATGCCCACTCTCTTAGGTTCATTGAAGCTGTTGTAAATATTTGTTTTGCTTCTGTATACAATTGATGACCTTCTGAAACACTTTGAGTTCCTGTTATCAAATTATCCACATAGATATCACGCTGCAACTGTTCAGCTGTTGTGCTTCCAATTTGTTTCAGATGGTAATTGATTGTTGCTGATAAAAGAAAAGGGCTTGATATGATTCCAAATGGAATTCTACAAAATCGGTATACTTGAAGATTTTCATCATTGATCAAGTTGCATCCTGTATTAGAGCATGTGTACAACCATGAGTTCATAATATAGAAAAAATTATGAACTCTTGGTATAACACTATAATTTATGGTCTTTGGTATTCTGTGGAGTGCTGGTCTAGTCCTTCGTACGTGCGCTTATAAATGGATAAGGTCTATGACAAGATCAACAACGTTAGGTGTGAAAAATAACTGTTATATAAAATGTAAAAGTGCTTTTTGAAAATGTCCGTGTCTGTGTTTGTGTTTGTGTCTGTGTCCACGTCCAATTGTATTCGCCTTTTCCAACTATCCATTCCATTCCACTGAATCCAGACACCCAGTCATGTTGAAACATGTTTGAATTAGAATTTGCTGACTGTGTTATGAATACACCATTGTCAGTAATCAACACCATGTGCCTTTTTAAACATGCCCAACTCTTTGAATTCCAATGCTATTTTCTTGTTTAAACATGCCCAACTCTTAGAAGCCTATAAAACAAGTTGCATGCTCTGCACTTCATGTTATACACTTTATAGTTAGCAGAGAATTTAAACTGAAAGTCTTAGAAATAATGTGGACTGGGTATAGTAAGCGACAGAAGATGGGGAATCCAAAGCCACTGAAGGAGACAGCTGAGAAGTCAATTGTATCAAATCTTGGCTACATGGCTGATAGTATCACCAGTAGATTTAGTTGTGGTGGAAAGTTGAAATTACCTCCTAACAGCACCGTGTCATTAGCCTACAGAGCTGTGATACTTGATGATAAAGGTGTTGAGCAGTGTGCTTCAGTTGATAAGGAGGTTGAAGTTATGTGGTGCGAATTTCCTGGTATAGATCAAACAGCCATGAGTAAGCTACTTGATGCATGCACTGTTGCTAGTTTTGGATACAAAGGGGAGAGTGTTATAGATAGAAACTATCGTTATGCTTTTAAGTTAGATCCTAAAGACTTCATGACAACGTTTCAACTTTGTGATACTCCAATTCTTGGAGAGATTGGATTAATAAATCCAAATTTTGGTAGTTTGCAGGCAGAACTGTACAAGTTGAACATATATGCACCTGGTGGCTTTTTTAAGTCACACGTTGACACACCACGATCGGCACAGATGTTTGGTAGTCTTGTGGTTTGTTTACCAACTCAGTTTAGTGGTGGAGAGCTAGTAGTACGTCACCAGAGAAAAGAAATAAAGTATGATTGGTCTTCACCTGCTTCTAATCCATTGAATAGCTTATGTTGGGCTGCTTTTTACAGTGATATTGAACATGAAGTTCTGCCTGTGACCAAAGGATATCGAGTCACCTTGACATACAACCTTTACTATGGTGATGATCTTGACAGACCCAAAGTTGACTTAACAGGTAATCCTTTCTTCAGAACACTTCAAGCGGCGCTTAGTAATCCCTTGTTCATGCGTGAAGGAGGTGTACTGGGCTTTAATACACATTATTCTTATACTTTTGATTTGCAGTGGGCTGATGTGTTGGGTAATACCCAACTGACTGTGGACAAAGTGGAAGTTGTTACCAAGCTACAGAAATTCCCTATTCAACAATTCATTAACCGATCTCCTACTGAACAAGAGTTGACCTTGAAAAAAGTTGGGATCACAGATACTGACATAGCAAATATATTACATAATGTTTCTAGTTTACCAAATTGTTCAAGATTAAAAGGTGCCGACTATGTTATATTTAACAGTGCAAAATCCCTTGGTCTCCCTGTTCATATCAAGCCATTACTACGGGACATTGAGCCAGTACGTGATGTTATTGATGGTGGTATGCTTGATATATGTTTTCATCCATATCGCGGACGAAACATATTTGCTCTACGTAATTCTGATGACTTCAAGTATCAGCTAGATTATGATGACAGCTTACAACAGCTATTCATTCTTTTCCGTGAAAACCTTTGCCACTATAGAGATAAGGATATTACCTGGTGTCAACAACCACAATACAACCAACCAGCTGCAGCCATAATGTGCTATGGAAATGATCCATTGATGGAAGTGTGGTACCAGACTGCAGTTATTTTCATTGGAATTCCAAACCGGAGTGAGTGTCGACAACAGTTGGTGATGCAAAGTGAAGGGGGAACTGGGTCATCTATGGAGAAGAAGGACAATGTAGAGACCATTTTTAAGGATTTTGAGTATATAGTATATACGTAGTATTTATTTCTTAATTTGTGATTCAAATAAAGCATTCTTATGCAGAGTGTGCATTGTTATTGAATTCTTGATTTCAAAATACTAGATGGAAAATGAGACCTCACAGTAGTGAGGCATGCGGCCAAGAAACTACAAAGCGCACGCCACAATTAAAATGTGTATGGCTACTACCTTGAGTTATTTACGTGTAGGGACAGCTTCACAATTTTAGTCCTGAATTATGCAATCATTTCCATTAGAAAAGTTTTGTACAGCAGGTGCCGGAATTGTAAATGAATGATTATCTTATCGCAACCACGAAAATAAGACCCAAGTTTACTTTATTACGCTGATATCTCGGCTTGTGGTAGTGTTATCGCCATATTGTCATTGAATATAACTGCCTTTTGTGGAGCAATACTCACAGGAGTTTTCTAGTACTGGATTGCCTGTACAGAAGATTTTTTTTACCAAATGCCTAATCCATACGATAGCTTTTAAAGACACGGCGTGGACACAAATCCAACACTCATATAAATGTATTGTGAAAGCGTAAAGAACGTAACTTCCCTAGGGAGACAATGGCGGATCCAGGATGAGGCATTTGGGGCAAATGCCCAATCCCCCCCCCCCCCCCCACCTTGTGGAGCTAGGAGCCCGGCAGCCATGTTTCTGATTATATCTACTAAGCTTTATGTCAGCTAGGCCAGATCAGTTTAGTAACTCATGAAAATACGCACATTTTACTAGCATTTATTACAAATTCACCTGAAACCAAAGCAAACCTAGCTGTAAAATAGTCACCCAGCACCTTCGTGTGTATTAAGCGCCTCTAAAATAATTATCATGTTACATTCAGAGCCTTTTAAACAGCTTTTAAGACTTCACAACTATCTGAAAAGTTTAAAATAGCAAAAATACACCACTAAGAGGTGATTATTTGTTGCTTCAAAAATGCAGCACTGAACTAAAGAATATGACTCTCCCCACTTACCCTGTTTGTGCCCCTCCCCTTGCCAGCTCCTGGGTTTGCCCCTGGGAGAGTGTTTTAAGGATTATTCCATTTAGTGCCACCCATGCACTATCACGTGATTACTTTTATTTGTCACTCCCAATTCAGCCCTAACTTTCTGAGTTCTAATTCTGATGAATTGGTGCTCACACACAGTAAAGCCAGACAGCTAGCGATTAATATATCACATGTCACGCAAGCTAATTAAATTAATGCCTGCAACAATACAGTATTTCACAAAGTGCACTATTAAAAATACACCACTGTCTCATGTTGGTAGACAAATAAGAATGATAATTGGCTTTGCTTCTTAATGTTGGATCTGCCATTGTGTACTTGACGGGACACCAATCCTCAGTGCTGCCAAGGTGGGGTGCAACTAAGACGGTCTGCAAATCCTCCGTTTGTCATCTGGCGTAGCAAATGGGATGCCTTCCTCCAGTAAACCAATATCTGAATTTCACTGGACCTGTCAAGTAACACAACACATTAATTGTGTGGTCTATCTGAACCTAGGTAACAAGTTTGGCATGCACTATAAAGCACATTAAGCAGGCAGGCAAAGATTCTACAAAATCTCATTGCACCTGGAAAACCAGCCGGACACCATCATAATCAAGGTAGTCTCATGATCTAGATACTGGTGGTTAGAGCCATTACTAGTATTGATCTGTAAACTAACTAGTGGTGGGACAAATATCTGAAAATTCGAACACTTGTTTGATAAAGAGATATGTGACATGCATATTACCAACAAACATTAGTTACCATGGTTACTATAGTAAATAAGCATGGTAACATTTTAGAAAATAAATTCAGTTGAACCTAGATTACATTGTATACACTATCTCAATGACTACAGTACATTTCTGCAACAATATATGGTTGCACATTGCACTGAAATATTAGAAACAAACCTTCAAGCATTCATTTGCTAAATTTACGGAACATTCGAATGTGATCATGAAATGCCCATTCATCCCAGTAACTAGGTAGGGAAAGAAAATGGTCTGACTATTAGATCCATGAAACTATTGGAACAAACACATCTTACATAAAGTAACACATGCTTACTCTAAAACACAAACAAATTCAGTCATTTAGACCATTGCCAGTCAACATGCAGCCAAAAAACCTTATTCATACAAATATTCACTTCTGTTTACCTTTTACCTGTAGCCAAAGTTCCTGGAATTTCTAGTCAAGACTCACAACTCTTATGTGACATCTATAACTGATATCACACATTCCCACATTACTGAGAGCACATCTGTAAACAGCAAGTTGGCAAAGTGGGCACTACAAAGACAAAAATATGGACACTTAACACTCAAGATACTCAAACACGAGTCCCTGAAAGAAGCTGACCTGGAGAATTACGATTCTATAATCACAATACATGCAATCATTGGTCCCAGTCTACCCATAACACAGATGTCTGCAATTTGGTGTTGATGGTGCAGTAGACCACAATAATAAGACCTTAAAATGCAGGGTAATGTCATGCAGTTAAGACCAGCAGTATGTAACAGGAGCACATTTAATGCTCCTATCAATGTAATGCCTGACTACCACAGGTATGGGCTGAAGGTCAAGGTTGGTGGGGGAATGGACTGTTAAGTTTCCAGAGGTGGTGGGGATTTGTCGTTGTCCACCAATGCAACATTTCATGGATGCTGACATACTATCTGTCATCACTAAAACCCGCTTGAAGTAACTTGCAACTGGAATAGCCACACTGTGACAGACATGATGGGTGATTGTGCAAAGCCCAACTAACCCTGGCCGGGTTTTGCTACTGGGAGATTTGTGGGGACAACGTTATATCACCAGTACTTCCCCAGTAGGTGGGGAATTGTAATTTTCAGGGATGCAAATCCCCACCTCAGCGTATATACCTGTTGTAGTGGGTCTTTACATTGATAGGTGAATAACAACTATATAAAGTAGCAACCACCATCTGGGGTTTCTCCTAATATGCACACAATTGCAAAATAATTCACTCATGTTCAGCCAAGTCAGACCGAAGAGAAGGACTGAAATACGTGCACCTTTAATATTTACACACATACAAAAACATTTATAAACGATATTAACTTACAGTTAGATGTACACACTTTCGCGAAGTAGGTCACAATTAATTGTTTCTGTATTTGGTCATACCACTTGTGCTAGTAGAAGAAGTCCCTTGGAAATCCCTTTCACACCTCTACTAGCGTACGTGAACACTTGTAAATGTACATTGGTACTCATTGGTACTCTTATGGATCGTGAGTTTCGTGACCGTGTGTCGTTTGACCAACTATTTCCGAAGACGCCAGAGTACACAATTAATGTACCATACCCTTGAGGAATCCACTGCACCATGATGGTCTGTCTGATGATGAGTTTTCCATTAATAATGTTAATTGTTCTTAGTACAGGTAGCTTTTGTGTGGAAGAACGGCTATGCCGAAATATTTGAGTCATCCATGCAGTTAACAAAATCAGTGCTTATAAAAAAATCTTATTTAATTTCAAAGGGAAAATTTAAAAAACTCCATATCCTGTTTGAGACATATGCATACCCCAACAAATCCCCATAGTTGGCATGTCTGCATGTGAAAAGCACGCTAATGGATACGTCCTCATATCCTCAGGTCCCCGCTGTCACAAAACATCTGGGCTACATGCATCCATCATCGTCGTTACGGGAAATTGAAGCTGTTTTTTGGGTGATATTATTTTATGGGCCACTCCTACTCCTTTGTGGTTCCTACTTTCCGCTACTATTGTAGTGCATGATAAAGCTGAAAAGCCATCCGTCTGTCCATCCGTCCGTCATGCTGATTACTTGCCTGGGACTGCCCACATCAACACATCGTGTGCCCAACACATTGTGTGCCCAACACGAAGCACTCATCATCCGCCTACTTCAAGTTTTTTACCTGTTACCGCGATTTCACACATGCTTCCATTCATACTCTACAGCGTGTAGAAGGCCAAGGTGTAGAGAAAACTCATGCAACATTCCTTTGAAAACCACAGCACATACTTTTCAAGTGGTAGAATACCTGACTAGTGTGTAAGAGGTCGTGAGTTCGAATCCACGTGTTGGCATTTTTTTCTTTCTACTCAGTACCTTTTTGTGCACACCTTTTTAAGACACGACTTTTAGCTCATCGTATCTTGGCATGCAAAGCACGTATTGATGCGGAACTTTAGCAAAATTAAATGCCCATCATCTGGCAACTCGATTGTTGTAGCAAATCAACATGTGCTTTTGTTTGCTCTGGGCAATGAAGGCACTGGTGCAGGGAAGGATCACTGAAAAGTTGAGCTACATTCCTGTCAAAACCACAGATAAACAACTGTGGCGATTGGTGCAACCCCAAGTTATTATAACCAGCCAGGGTTCAATCCCCGCCTAGGTCATAGCTTTTTTTTCACTTTTGGAACCTTTTTGATGCATCTTTTTGTTCTATCTGTTCCATGCAAGTCTTCATCTCCAAACTCTTATGCTCAGTTTTTCAACACAGGCACTTAACTGCCTCACATCATAGGGACTCTTATAGCACTTTTGGGATAAGGCAGACGTATTGCCAACATACGTATTTGTCCATCTCTGTGTTATTCCAGTGTGTTGTATTAGAGTAGGTAAAAGCTTCTTTCACCAGTATCCAGAATATCTAGCTACATCTTTGTTTTAACCACATAGGTGTACACTGACATGCAAAACTGTTTGTTCAGATTTACGTACCTCATTACTGCTGTAGTAAATAAGCAACTTACATGATTGACCACTGTGCATCTGATAACGGTAATACTGGAACCATGCAGATACCATAGTTTACACTGAGGAACTGCATTTGACCTGGTACAACTGTTTCACTATAATCCTGCTTACATGCTTTCACTCTATAGGGCCATACATTACCTTAGTGGTCAATTACACTGTGGGTTTTTTTATGGCAAGAGGTATATGTGTCACTGCAACATCAGACAGCTTTAAATTATGCCTAAGTTCATTTCTCTTTGTGACAGTTGGTAAAATAAACATCATGTAGAAACTCAAACTGTACCTGCTGTACACCGCCTGTAATGTAGGTATACCGTATCCCTTAGCTCGCATACAGTTTAACTAATTAACCTTGCATGCTCATTATTTCACTATATGTACTGCATCATGATCATGTACTTTAAACACTATCGACAATTCGACATGCATGCTACACAGCAAATATAGTGCACTGATATTTATACTTGGTTCCCAATATATTAATTGTTGTTGCATTACTTGTCCTACATGTAAAGCAGCAAAATTTTTGTTTGTTCTTTACAGCATGTTGAAGTCACTGGTAGAAAAGACGTACTGAATAATTGAACTAAATTCCTGTCAAAACCACAAACAATAAACTTTGTGTTTTGCATCATTAATTTCAGCAAGACGGCATAAGGAAACCTCATGCTCTTTAAAATGTGACATGACCATGTGCTCTACACAGTTACATGAGTGTTTACTGCTTGGTCCCTCTTCCTGGCATTAAAATGTTTAATGTGGAGATGGTCCTGCATGTAGGGCCGGTACCAATACTAGTTTTGTGTATACTGAACAGTGGCTATCCTTTGTATACCATAAGTATGTACATGACACAAATTACTGTAGGGTTATAATAGAAATCACCACTGTAATTGATTCCTATTGAAGACCACTCAGAATTTTTTATTACTGCTGATTAGACATTTGTACCCAAAATTACTCTATACCAAAAACTGTGAAACGCCTTCTTATGGCGTGAATTTGACTGGCTTTGTTATGAGGATCATGAATGCAAAGAGTTGTGTTTACAGAGTGTGTTAAAGTCTTGTGGTGAACATGTACAACTGCTGTCCTTCCCAAACCATGTCCCACCCTCTAAACTAATTAGGCTAGACCATTGCAGGAATGTGATACAGCTAGATATACCAACGACTAAATTAGATTTTGAACAAGTAAGAAGTGTTTTGGATAACATGAAGCAATTACAGAAGCTGGACACTAAGTGGATCCGTGAGACATGGCGCCTTTTAACATTAACATTTAATACAAACTTGAAGGAGCTTACGGTTCAAGTAAAGATGTATGTACTGGGTGGAAACTTAGGTTATTGTATGGTAAATGTTGGCCCATTTGTGGTTCCAATGTATTCATGGGTAATTGAATGGATGGGTAATGGATTCGTTCCACAGCATATTAATTTCATAATCAAGCTTTGATTGTTCACTGATAAATGAAATGCTTAGAGTGTGGCTAATTTAAATTGTAACTCACCACCTGCTCATCATGGTTTCCTCAAGTTCTACTATAATATTAGGTCTTTTGATCTTTTCCCCAATATTCCAGAATTTCAGATAGAGTTTGGTCAAACTACTGTTGTTCCCATTGCAAAAACTAGTGATTTTGGAGTGTTCGGCTTAGATGGAGAGTTTCCATGGGTGTTTCTCACCAGTTATTATTATATATTATAATGTGCAGAACCTCAAAAAGAGTGTGTGGCACAACATTACAAGTGGGTGAGTTGTGGGAAAGGGGGGTGTGACATATTACAAAACAGTTCGTACATACAGTCATGTTATTATAAGTGTTCTTTTGAAGTGATCTAGAGTTGGAGAGTTAATGGTTTGCAGTTGTATGTATGGTGGTGAGATAGTGTATAAGGCAGCAAGTATGGAATCAGGTAAAAAAGAATTAATTATAAAATTTGGGAAGTTTGTTAGTCCTCCCTCCTTTAATTATGTATTTAATTTTGATTTATCGTGTTGTCGTTGTTTGCTTTCTGGTCACTTGGAACAACTGGCCATTGCTTGTCCTAACCTTCGACGACTAAACTTGCAGTCTGGTAAGAAGTGTCTGACAAACTTACAAGGTTTGCGATCAATTGCTAGCTACTGTAGCAATCTGCAAGGGCTCTTAATTGGCATTCCAGAAGTAGAAGATAAGGTACAGTTTTGGGAAGTGTTGAGTGGTATGGGACTGCCCCAATTGGAATTGGAATTGTGTGTGACAGAGCCAAGTACTGCTGCATGATGAGAAAATCAAAATGATTGAGCTATATCAAAAATTAGTTACTCTGATAGCAATTGAGTTAAATTGTGATTGGTTTTGTGACAGCTTTAGAAAGAAAGAGTCCATTTTAGTTGTTCATGTTCCATTCCTTGAATCCTGCATCATATTTGATATTCACCCTATGGCTATGCTGGGCATGTGTAAGAAATTAAAGTATCTTACTTGTCAATATACTAGAGGAAAATGCTTTCAACAGTGAATTGTTACAGTTTACAAGAGCTATGCTTCTACTCGTTAACAATTAATATTCCCAAATCATTTATGAGTACAATATCAGCTCATGGTGGACTGGTACATGTAGTGTTAGATGTGAATTCTGTGACCAGTGAAGGTATTACTGCTCTTATAATGAATGCTCCTAATCTTCTAACATTATTTTTTCATATTTATGTGAATCAGCGTTGAAACCGGGTCACTACTGCTGACCCGGATGACCCACTGACCCGGATTTGACCCGGATGTGACCCGGATTGACCTGGATTAAATTAAGCCGAGGCGCGCGATAAGAGCTATGTTTCGGGGTATTCTCGAGCGACTCAGGCGGCGAGACTATACGTTTTGAGCGTTCGATTCGTGTTGAGTAAACGAGTAGTTATGTGATAACTAAGCCGGTAAGGTTATAATTTAAAATCAGTCAGTGGGTTTGGTTCCACGTAGCTACTGTGAGTTTATAGACAGCAATTGGGTGTGGCTTCGTACATACTTAGTATTGCAATTTCCCAATATATTAAAATGGGTGTGGCTCACAATCCTGCTGCAAGACTAGACCTAGACTATATACAACTCATACATTAATCGATTAGTGGGCGTGGCCCCACGTAAGCTTGCAGACAGAAACGGACACAGTTTCATGCTACGGACTGTACTTACTAATAAATGGGCGTGGCTGAGCGTATGTGTTTAACGCGATAAGTGGGCGTGGCTCACGAAAGAGCTACGTGACTAGCGTTTATAGGTTCCACATCGTCAAACGATCAGTTTCGTTTCTCACGTGATCCAATCTGGGTCAGACCCGGATGACCCGGAGAAAATGTGACCCGGATGACCCGACCCGGTTTCAACGCTGATTTGAATTGCATCAAAGGATTTGATCAAGAAAATCTTCAACTTACTCTTAAAGAAACATTTCATAATAGAAAATTGTTTACTATGGGAGGTTACAAACTAGAAAAAGAGCATTACTACGAATATGAACAGCGCACAAACTTACTATCCTTGTGGAATTGTTGTTATTGGTGTGGGGTTGAAGTGAACAGTACCCCTGCAGAAACCGACGTACTTACCATTGCTGACTTTGATAAGTATCCAGATACCGATCTCATTAATAAATTTGGATTACATTGGCAATATGTTGGCCTTAGTGATCAAGACACACGGTAGTGTGTCGTGCGGCCCAAGAAGCCGGCGCGTAACACCCGTGAGTATATTGACAGGAAGAAAGAAAACGCAATTTTCGCACCTCCGTAGCTCTGTGCTTCCTTGATGAAACAAGACGATTGTTGCTGTGGACATGCCCCCCAACTGCAGCACTCCACATTCCAAATTTGAGCGAAATCGCTTCGCGCGTTCCCGAGATATGCGACTTCAAAAATTGGCTCAGTTTCTTCGTTTTTTTTCTTCTTATTTTTCTTTTTCTTGTTGCATACTTACAAAAACTGCTATAAAACTCGAACGCCATATCCGATTGCCTTGAAATTTGGCACACATAAGGGGGATATAAGGGCGCATCTCTGTACCAACTTTGGCTGGAATACGATAAACAGGCAAAGAGTTATGAGCGATTATTCACGAAAAATAACACCAATATGTTGTCACGCCTACAGGGTAAACCGCGTATGGGAAGAAGCTGAAAATCGGTGGGTGAATAGGTTAACTATTGAACCTCAAACCTTTTGTGGTTTGAAAGAAATCGAGCTAAATAACAGGAAGATACAACAAAAAAACCAACAGTGTGTAACAATTATGCAATCGAGATTAGCTAATAAAAAAACGACTGCTTGCCACGCCTACCAGATAAACCGCTTGGGGTAATGCTTTGAAAATCGTTGTACAGATGGAGTAATCATCTTAGAAAGGCTCATCAATGGTGTAGAAGAATCAGACTTAAAGCCACGGAGTTATAACACGAAATCCAACTTGGTGCAGCAAGTGCGAGATCGAGATACTCTAATAGAGCAGTCATCCTAATAGAGCAGTCACCCTGAAGAGAATTCAAGAGATCAGCTAGAAATAAGAAACCTGTATAGAGATCAGCTACACACAAGTCACCCAGTAGAGAGATCAGCTAGAAGAAGTTACCTTGTAGGGAGTTCATGCAACTGTGGAAAGAGATAGTTCAGCTAGAAAAAATCACCTTGTAGAGTTCAGCTACAAAGAAACCACCATGTAGAGAGTTCAGCTACAAACAAATCGCCCTGTGGAGAGATCAATAGAAGAAGTTACTTTGCAGAGAGTTCAGCTACAAAGAAACCATCATGTAGAGAGTTCAGCTACAAACAAATCTCCCTGTAGAGAGATTAGCTAGAAGAAGTTACCTTGTAGAGAGTTCAGCTACAAAGAAACCATCATGTAGAGAGTTCAGCTACAAACAAATCTCCCTATAGAGAGATCAGCTAGAAGAAGTTACCTCGTATCATGTAGAGAGTTCAGCTTCAAACAAATCACCCTGTAGAAAGATCAGCTAGAAGAGGTCACCTTGTAGAGAGTTCAGTTACAAAGAAACCACCATGTAGAGAGCTCAGCTACAAACTAGTGACTTTGTAGAGACATCAGCTAGAAGAAGTTACTTTGTAGAGAGTTCAGCTACAAAGAAACCATTCTTTAAAGAGCTCAGCTGCAAACAAATCACCTGTACAGAATTCAGCTACAAATAAATCACCCTGTAGAAAGATGAGCTAGAAAAAGTTACTTTGTAGAGAGTTCAGTTACAAAGAAACCACCATGTAGAGAATTCAGCTACAAACTAGTGACCCTGTAAAGACATCAGCTAGAAGAAGTTACCTTGAGAGAGTTCAGCTACAAAGAAACCATAATTTAGAGAGTTCAGTTTCAAACAAATCACCTGTGAGAGTTCAGCTACAAACAAATCTCCCTGTAGAGAGATCAGCTAGAAGAAGTTATCTTGTAGATAGTTCAGCTACAAGCAAATCACCCTGTAAAGAAATCAGCTAGAAGAAGTTAACTTGTAGAGAGTTCAGCTACAAAGAAACCATCATTTAGAGTGTTCAGTTTCAAACAAATTACCTGTAGAGAGTTCAGCTACAAACAAATCTCCCTGTAGAGAGATCAGCTAGAATAAGTTACCTTGTAGAGAGTTCAGCTACAAACAAATCACCCTGTAGAAAGATCAGCTAGAAGAAGTCACCTTGTAGAAAGTTCAGTTACAAAGAAACCACCATGTAGAGAGTTCAGCTACAAACTAGTCACCTTGTAGAGACATCAGCTAGAAAAGTTACCTTGTAGAGAGTTCAGCTACAACGAAACCATTCTGTTTAGAGCTCAGCTGCAAACAAATCACCTGTACAGAATTCAGCTACAAACAAATCACCCTGTAGAGAGATCAGCTAGAAGAAATTACCTTGTACATAGTTCAGCTACAAAGAAACCACCAAGTAGAGAGTTCAGCTGCAAAGAAATCACCCTGTAGAAAATTCAGCCACAAACAAATTGCCCTGTAGAAAGATCAGTTAGAAGAAGTTACCTTTTAGAGAGTTCAGCTACAAAGAAACCATTCTGTAAAGAGCTTAGCTGCAAACAAATCACCTGTACAGAATTCAGCTACAAACAAATCACCCTGTAGAGAGATCGGCTAGAAGAAGTTACCTTGTAGATCGTTCAGCTACAAACAAATCACACTGTAGAGAGATCAGCTAGAAGAAGTTACCTTGCAGAGAGTTCAGCTACAAACAAATCACCCTGTAGAGAGATCAGCTAGAAGAAGTTACCTTGTAGATCGTTCAGCTACAAACAAATCACCCTGTAGAGAGATCAGCTAGAAGAAATTACTTTGTAGAGAGTTCAGCTACAAAGAAACCACCATGTAGAGAGTTCAGCTGCAAAGAAATCACCCTGTATAAAATTCTGCCACAAAGAAATTGCCCTGTAGAAAGATCAGTTAGAAGAAGTTACCTTGTAGATAGTTCAGCTACAAACAGATCTCCCTGTAGAGAGATCAGCTAGAAGAAATTACCTTGTTGAGAGGCCAGCTACAAAGAAACCATTCTGTAAAGAACTCAGCTGCAAACAAATCACCTGTACAGAATTCAGCTACAAACAAAATCACCCTGTAGAGAGATCAGCTAGAAGAAGTTACCTTGTAGAGAGTTCAGCTACAAAGAATCCACCATGTAGAGAGTTCAGCTGCAAAGAAATCACCCTGTATAAAATTCTGCCACAAAGAAATTGCCCTGTAGAAAGATCAGTTAGAAGAAGTTACCTTGTAGAGAGTTCAGCTACAAAGAAACAAATCACCTGTACAGAATTCAGCTACGAACAAATCACCCTGTAGAGAGATCAGCTAGAAGAAATTACTTTGTAGAGAGTTCAGCTGCAAAGAAATCACCCTGTAGAAAATGCAGCCACAAACAAATTACCCTGTAGAAAGATCAGTTAGAAGAAGTTACCTTTTAGAGAGTTCAGCTACAAAGAAACCACCCTGTAGAGAGATCAGCTAGAAGAAGTTACCTTGTAGATCGTTCAGCTACAAACAAATCACCCTGTAGAGAGATCAGCTAGAAGAAGTTACCTTGTAGATAGTTCAGCTACAAACAAATCACCCTGTAGAGAGATCAGCTAGAAGAAGTTATATACCTTGTAGAGAGTTCAGCTACAAAGAAACCACCATGTAGAGAGTTCAGCTGCAAAGAAATCACCCTGTATAAAATTCTGCCACAAACAAATTGCCCTGTAGAAAGATCAGTTAGAAGAAGTTACCTTTTAGAGAGTTCAGCTACAAAGAAACCATTCTGTAAAGAACTCAGCTGCAAACAAATCACCCGTAGAGAGATCAGCTAGAAGAAGTTACCTTGTAGATAGTTCAGAGATCAGCTAGAAGAAGTTACCTTGTAGATAGTTCAACTACAAACAAATCTCCCTGTAGAGAGATCAGCTAGAAGAAATTACCTTGTAGAGAGTTCAGCTACAAAGAAACCATCATGTAGAGAGTTCAGCTGCAAAGAAATCACCACTACCCAAATTTCAAGGCAATAGCTCTTTCCAATCTGAAGTTATCAATTGTCAAAGTTGGCAAATTGTGTGTGGAAGGCCCCTTTTCGCAAATCCAGTCACATATGTATTATATATATAATTTGTACATTTACTGATAAAATATTTAAAGTACATCTACTTCATCTTTTCTTCTTCCTGTAGTAAAGAAAAAAAACATAGGTTAAAAAAGTCCCAAAGCTGGCCATAGGCCGGCTTTGGGATATACAAATACAAAAAGAAATGAAATCTAATCCAAAACAGCCAAGCTGTAAAAAAAGTGTGCGGCCCTCAGAAAGGCTATGGTGAAAAAAGATGTGAAATCCAAGGTGGCGGCCAAGAAATGGCTGTGATGGTAGGTTAATGGTAAAAATTTTAATAACGACAATTCAGGTGAATTTTTGTGCCGCTTCACAAAATTTACCTGAATTGTCATTATTAAAATTTTTACCATTAACCTACCATCACAGCCATTTCTTGGCCGCCACCTTGGATTTCACATCTTTTTTCACCATAGCCTTTCTGAGGGCCGCACACTTTTTTTACAGCTTGGCTGTTTTGGATTAGATTGTATTATGTCAAAGACAATCACTTAGTTTTCTATACTACATATGATATAAGTGTGCATTTTAAAGTTGTTCTTTGCTTTGTTAAGGGTCATCCATAATTTTCAGCATTCTCACAAGCAGGGCTCAACCCAGAATATTAAGCTAGGAGGGGCAAAGTAAGCTGCTTCAGATTCTAGGGGGTCTGGGGGCTCTTTACACTTGTCAGGGGTTAATCTAAGGGGTGGGAGTGGGCACAGTCCCCCGAGTTAGTGATTGGTTTATACCTAAAGCCTTGAGAAATGGAAAGGTTTAATTGATCCCAAAGTTGTATAATCGAATGGTCAATATTCAATGGCATCACAATAAAATTTCACCAAAATTGAGTATCACCTCAAAATGCTAGCATAATTCCTGATTCCCACACATACTTATGATGCCTGAAATTATGCCCATAATCACCGCATCCCTAAGTTCTATGCTTATTTATTCATACTCACTTTATATGTTTTATTGAAATTTTCAATGCCGAGAAAATCAAAAGAACTTCAGGAATTGTACGAATTAGGTAGGTTTTTGGTAGCTAGGTGAACCCTTATTGCTACGACAACGTAATATCAAAATACAAGGAGTATTCCTAGTTCATCACTTCATATAGCTATAAAATATTGTGTACTGTTGTATTGTGATGTGTTTTTTCTATTACTGGCACATGTGTATCTTCTTTTCAATAGTATTCTCTGCATCGGACCATTCAGCATGTAATAAATTATTGTTCAGGTATTGATCGCTGCCCAGGACAAGCTGTTGTGACATCTAGATCGATTATTTCCTGGTAAGTTTCTTGAAGGATAATTTTATAGTACTGTATATAATATTTTTGTTAGGTATGACTATTGGAAGGATACGACTTTAAAGGGTGGAATGTTGTTTGGAGAAAGATACAATACTAACAGGTATTTAATCGTACTGTACAATGTTTTGGCATTACATCTATTTCTTTCCATATACAGTGTACAGAAAATGTTCGGGCAAGGAGTCTGCCATTTGTCAAGATCAACGACTTTATTGATGAACACCAATGACAGACATTTTTGTATTTTGACTGGTGTACTTTGTGTATGGATGGATGACGTTTAATTAATTTTGCATTTAAACCAATTTATACAGAATATAGGGGTGGGACGGGTGTAAAAAAATGTGACATTTCCTTACATTTACTGTTGGGAAAAATGACCTTTCCTAGCCTTTAAGTGGTAAGGAAAGATACAAAAGACGGCTGAATCATTTCAGGAAAGTTGTGGAAATATGATCATTCCTGACAAAAGGAAAGGTAAGGTAATATTGTGGAAATCTGACATTTCCATACCTTTTCATAGTCTCTTAAAGGTAAGGAAATCAATTCTGTTTTTGTAGTGGATAATCCAAAGGCTGCAGCACATGTTGCTGTCAGACCTTCAGTGCTGGACACTGTAAAGTATTAATAAGAATAAGTAGAGGTGTACTGATATGGATTTTTGGCATGTACCGATATCCAATATTGATGCCAACAAAAGAAGCCAATAACCAATTATTTGTATTACAGTTTTAAGCACACAAAAGTGCACAACATTTACCTACAACATGTGTATGTGTTCACTGTTATACTCTGACTATGATGGTAAGTTGGTTTTCTGTTGTGCGATCCAGACAATTAGGCACCCACAAACATTTTTAAGTATACTTCCATGAAGCCTTAAATGGATATTTCTGCATTTTAATGGCTTGTGAGAAAGCTGTTTCCTTGTGAGTCTTCTTTTTGCTACAAAAGCACTATATATAACTGCTTCATTTGTAGAATTGTGTGTATTTATATGGCTTCTTGTCATTACTGCACACACACAAACATACCTTAATTAATGATAGTCCATCAAAACATTCTGATACGAGTGATACCACCACAACTTTAAAGTAAGTCTCAGAGTGACAAGGTACATTGTGCATGTGACTCATTCTGTACTGACAAGTGGGCAGGCTACAGGATCACATGATCACTATTATAAGGACAGCATTATAGCAGAAGGACCTTTAACTTAAAAATGTTCCTAAACTATGAGGAACATGTTAGAACCTGTTTGGCTTGTTCAGTGATGAGTTACGGTGAGTTGTGTACTATACATGGTTGTGCTGACCTACGGTTTATATTATTTAGGGAATATATGGTTGTAATGATTATAGGTTGATGCATGAAGGTTGCATGTGGAGCAGTATAGGCAGGGTACAAGCATGCTCCAGCAAATATTTCTGACTTTGTATTCTATAATAAGATAACTATTTTGTTGGAAGTAAAGGCAGTGATAGATCTAGATGGGTTCTGGGGTTTCCAGAAACCCCCTTTAAAATTAGCTCAGTAGCAGTTTAAATCGAGGTTTAAATACATAAACATTGTTGTACTGACAATTTGTCATAGCAAACAACTATACACCACTGTATTTCAGTAGCACATGCAGTTGCACTTAACTAACACCATTTATAGCCACAGCAACACTTCACTTTTCATCTCCCACTACATTAAAAATGATCGAAATACTCTAATAGAGCAGTCAAGTAACTACTCTAATAGAGCAATCAAAGCTACAGCTTATAGTCACCATCTTTGCCCTATAGTTAGCTACAGTTTAAAGCATTGCATTTATTGTAATTGCTAACTAAAAGTAGCCTAAAATCTACTCTCAGAGCTTCTAACATCTCAAAATTGTCTCCAGAAATGTCCTCATGTGCCTTATACCAACTTTCAGAAACCCACTTTAAAAAATCCTAGATCCGCCACTGATAATATTATACACAACATTGAGGTTATACTTTTCTGTGGTGCAGCTTGCTATTTTAGCCTGACTTTTACAACTAGTCCAATCACCATTTACAACTAGCCAAAAGTCACTTACAACTAGTTTTTGGCCACAATTAGCCCCTAACTGATCTCTCTACATGGTAATTTGTTTTGTAGCTGCATGAACTCACTACAGCATGACGTGTTTCTATGTGTCCTGTTTAGTGAAAAGAATTTGGATCCATGCAAGTATGTGGTAGTTAATGCATTTTTCACATAATCATACTTGTATAACCCATTCTTAATTTAAAAAATACTCTAATTTTTTACTTTTATATAAACACATTAAAATTAATGTTGTCAATGTAGGATTGTCACTGACTTCATGATGCATTTTTCATGAAAAATTAGTAGATGTAAAGTGATAGGTCAGTAATCCACATAGAAAACTTTCAAAATTGGTTCATATTATAAGCTAGTGTGTAGCTATATTGCTCAAAATTTCATGGTCATAGCACATAAGTTACAGAATTTAAAAAACCATGATTGGATTTAGAAGTGTATGCAAGGGAATCAGAGCAGGTGCACCATGCGGAACCTCACCACTTTTTGGCTGAAATAAATAAATATTAATGAAAAAAAAAACATTTAAACTTGATGTAGCCAAAACTAAAAGTAGTTAACATGCGATATTTAGCATTTGGGTCAAATAACCGAGAAATTGTAGGGTCACTTCTCGGATTTTGACGAAACTTGGTGTATTTGTAGTACCTTGGTGCTCATCACCCACACCAATTTTTAGTCTCATACACCACATAGTTTCTGATTTATGACCACAAATATTTTGAATATTTCATGAAAAATTGGTTCATCTTGAGTTACAAAATCAACTGTAGCTCACCACTGTGTTAATATTTTGAAATAAAAATTTCAGCAATTAATGACTGTTAATTGATCTTTCAAGTAATCCATAAACTATGGGATATCAATTTAATTAAGGTTCAAAAAGGCTCCATTAAAAACTTTAATCCTTAATATTTCAAAAAGTGCTGCTTCAAATTCTTTGAATGTTTTAGTAAATAATAATTGAGTTACGGTCTATTGTTGGTAAAATTTTTGTGGTGGGGCTACAATGGGTTCAAGAGATATAATTAAATAATTATGTTGTGGTGCATGTGTAGTGGAATTTTATAGTCTATTATTGCTATATGGGAGTGTACACCTCTAATAACCACTGCTGATAAGACCATGCCAACTTTGTCTTACACAATGAAGGTGTCCAAGTACAGTGCAACCTGTATTAGTGACCACCTGTATTGAAAGACCATCTTTGTGCTACAATCTATTTAGTTGGATTTACTGTATGGGTAATTCCATATCAGTTCACCAAAGTTTTGCACATGGCCCCCTCATGCAGAATTGGACGAAATTCGGTGTGTGGATATCCAAAGTGGTCATTTGTCCCTTCACCCATTGTTTGTATGGCTTCCCAGAAATGGTATTTTAGTATTCTATTTTCACTGTACTTGTGACCACTTAATGAACTGTACCATTTTAAAGCTCAAAGAAAAAACTTTTGTTTGGTATATTAACAGCTTGATTTGATGAAGTTGATAATTAACCAGGTCTCCTAATCTTTGACCTTTGCTCTACCAAAAGGTGCTGATTAGAATTTTTTGTGAATATCTGTCAAACATTCACCTATTAGTTCAAGTTGCAAAAGTTTCAGCTTGGGGTCTCTATACATACAGTCATCCTTTGTCACATGATCAGTTCCACTTGGAGGATCAACTTCTCACTTGCGAACTTCATTGCACCAATCTTTCATATTAATTCTCTTGGCTACAATGCACAGGTTAGCTATGGCAATCTTGAAAACTGAACTGCACATCGATATCCTCAAAACTTGGCAGATCAGATGAAACAGTGGTTAAATCAATGGGAAATACGTACGGCAGTAAAAATACATACGGGCGTTGCATGGTGAAAACACAGTCGTTTTAGTATGCAACATTGTTAGGAAGAAACCACATAATATTATCGTATTACCCATACTACTTGCAATGCTGGGACATTGTTGGTACAGAACAAAGCCAAATTGTTTGCAGTGTAGAGCCGCTAGCCACCTAGTAGAAGATCATGCACACAATGCTAATTGTATAGAATTCATAATCAGTCATGATTTTCACTCAACACATCAATAGCCAGATAGCTAAATTGTTAGCATAATAGCCAAAATTGATATTGTCTTAGTAGAAGGCTACAGGAACTGATCCAGGGGCTGAAGTTGCACTGAGGAAATAAAAGTAGCTACACAGCTGCAGGAGTCTGTACAGTGAGCTGCAAATTAATCCGGCTTTTTGTGCAATGGGATAGAAAGATTAAAAAATTTTACACTGTTGTATAAAAAAACACTACACTGTGCTGCTATTCCTCTTTGTTTACACTAACACTACACTTTTTTTAAAAAACAATAACAGTGCTTTTTTTTAGTTGTGTTTTTTGTTTTGCTTTTTTTTTTGCGGAAAGCAGACAGCGCAGTGGGGATGGCACTTGCGGAGAGAGAGGTGACGCCAACATCTGGCCCGCATTATTTTTACCGAAATGCTGACGTCATTACCAGCAGTGCCAATCCCAGTTAAAGTGTGCGTTTACATTATGTATTTATAACGTTACTTTTCACGTTGTAAATGCTTGTGGGTTTCGTATTGACGCGTAGTCTACACTAAAGTACACTCAACTGCTCTAAATTTCACTCAACTTGTTGTAAGTGGCTTGAATGCTGCTAGACTATGACACTGTTAATACATTCGGAACTGTGAGGGAATGAAATTACGTAGCGCCATACTGCTGCGGTGCTCATTCAGTTATTTAAATTTCTTATGCGCTTATCTCCTTAATTATCTTGGCGAGTTCGGACGATTTGGAGAGTTTCGTCGTTGTCTCTGTCTGCGGTGAATAATGCGAGCCATCATGTCGCGTCTCAACAATGATGGTGCTTCTAAAAGGCTGGAGCAGCTACGACGAGTGCTCAATACACCATTGAGTGTGAGGAGGTCGTCTTCCAGTTCAAGAGGTAACCACGTGGAGCTTATCAGTGATTGGTGCCTGTTAACAGCACCAGTGTAGGAATATGTTTGTGTATATAAAATGGGGTATGCGTTTGTGCTGCGACGTCATGGGGCCTGGTAGCACAGCACTGTTGGTCCCCTGGTTGGGTCTGGGGATACCCTTAGCATTGATCTTGGAAGCCAATAATATTCATGCACACTGTATTTTGTTGCATGAGATGAAGCATCCGCTTTCTTGACACGGTCCCAGATGCTAGCTTTCATCCTTGCCAATCCATCCTCCTGGGGGGTTCGCTCACCTGGCTTAAATTCAACTCTTGTTAGTTGTTTGCTCAGCAACTCAGCAGAAGCGTGCGCGTGTGTGTGTACATACGTACGTGTGTGTGTGTGTGTGTGTGTGTGTGTGTGTACATACGTACATGTGCGTACGTGCGTGTGTATGTGTGTAGTGTGAGAAACCAAAATTATGACAGATGGACAAACAATATCAGACTATATTCACACCTATTGTTTGCAAATTGATTGCACAAATTGCCTTGCAAATAATGTTGACACATGCAATAGAATGTTACCTACTTGCCTATGCATTTGATGTCTAGAGCCATGCATCTACAGCTTGACCTTCAAGTGGCCAGAGAGTTTCTTACCAAAGAAGACCATCTGATATTAATGTGTTATCTTTTAAGAACGTTGCTTTCTCAAGGCAGGGGCGAATCCAGGAGTTGGCAAGGGGAGGGGCACAAACAGGCTAAGTTGTAGGTGGTTTGGGAGAGTGGAATCTCTTGTTAGTTGCTATATATTTGAAGCAGCAAATCATCACCTCTTAGTAATGTCTTACTATTCATTTTTGCCATTTTAAGCTTTGTAGATGGTTGTGAAGTCTTAAAAGTTGTTTAAAGGCTACCATATAGCCTAAATATTTCAAGGGGGAAAATTTTTGCTGATTGGTTTTGGGGGTTATCAGTGAAAAATTTAGCCATGAAATATCATACAGTCTAATACATTTTTGGAGTGTTTGCGAATCCACGAAAAATTTAGTTTAGCAACATTGCTCAACCTCGAAATATTTAGGCTATACAATATGTATGTCTCAAACACCAGCAGCACAATAATTATTTTTAGAGGCACTTAGTATGCACGAAGGTGCTGGGTGACAGTTTGACAACTGCTTTGATTTTAGTTTTAGATGAATTTGCAATAAATGGTAACAATTTGCATGTTTTATATAGCTAAACTGATTTTGGCCTATCATTTCAATAAAGGAAGTAGCCAGCCCACTATGCTGGGCTTCTCCATAAAGGGAGGGGGATTTGTCCCAAATGCCCCATCCTGGATCTGCCATTGCAAGGTATTCTGATGCAATACTAGATTGACCATGGAGAATGCACAATATGTTACAGCCTTGAAGGTAAGGAATAGGATAATGGTGTGGTGGAGAAGGGTTGGGAAGGTGCAGTAAATGGTAATTACTATTTATTGGAAGTGAACAAAAAGTGATATCTTTCTTACCTCAGTAATGTATTCCAATATTGTAATGAAGTAATGTCTATGCACAGTACTATGGCCTTCACTGTACATGTTATATTTTAGGGGATGTTTTGAGTATAGGAAATCAGTCGATTGTGGTCAAGCCGGCTAAATATCAAGAACTTGTGCCGAGACTCTACGGTATGTGCTGTGCACACACTTCTTTCATAACATGGAATTTAGTTGGTGTCATTGTTAATTCTTGTTAATGCACAACGCATTTGTGAAGCCACAGCCTAGCACTATTATTTTTGAACAGTTGTTATTCCAAGGTTAACTCAAACTTTTTACTTACAGTACCTGAGCTGTTGTCACAGTCCACTCTAAGACATTTGAGATGGATAATACAAAAAGTAAATATGGTAATTTTATTGGCTAGTGTTTCTACTGTACTATTACTCCTTAGGATCTTCTTGGTCAAGATGTGTTCCTTATTGGGCCATCAGGACCGTTGAAGAGACATCTCTCTTTGCTGTACTGTGTAAGTTAAATATCGGTCTGTTTTAATGTGTGCCTAAAATGTCACGAGATTAGGGGCCTACAACTTGACATTGTCCCATGTGAGATTTCAGATTTTTAGCACAATTTCTAAGATTTAGTCAAATTTATGTCATACATATTATTGTGGTATTTGGAATGTTCAAATCATGTGATGCTTTCAGTATAGCTATCAGAAAAATATGTTGAGAAGTCACAGTTGGCATTTGTGATATCACTTTTACAGATTTGTGAATTAAAATTCTTTTTGGATTTCGATATGGGTAGAGATTTAACTTTGACTGACTGTTTAATTAGAATATGTCAAAGCTAGCTATCTTAAGCAACCTTGTGTTTATCATATGCATGCAAAAATTGAATCTCTTGTCAATCTGTCAGTGGTTTTGTCAATTTTAGTAACCTTTTTTATTGCTGTGGTGTATTCAAGGCAGCACCCTTACTTGTAGTTTGTGGTATGTCTTTTGAAGGCCGTACTTGTTACAGTGTTTAGAGATAACCATATTTCATACTGCCCTTTGCACTTATAAAAAGAGCCTGGATACTTTTCCTTTAACCCACCTGACTTCTTACTGAAAAATACCGGTAACAGCTGGTATTGACAATATTTTGACAATCCAGAAATTTCCTTGTACTTAGACCTCATCCTGGCCTTTATTTAGAATCAGGTGGTCATCATACAGCTTGATAGTACTGTATAGTAGGGACCAAAAAGATGTAGGTGTGGCCCATGAAGAAAAACATCACCCAAAAACCAGCCTCACTCTTCCCTGACAACGATGAGGCAGTATTGCTTACATAAAACTAAGCCCAAACAAGCCTTCAGATCATAATGCTTTCAACAAGTTACTACGGAATTTAAAAAAAAGATTATTTAATAGAATTTTCTAGTGAGTAAGTGAGTGAGTGAGTAACTGACTGACTGAGTAACTGACTGACTGACTGATGCCTTCAGACAAGCGTAACTTGATAACAGCTAAGGCTACAAACTTGATTTTTCACTGTTTGATGTCGCTTCAGCCCAAGAAGTGCCTTTTGGCATACCACAGCATGTACAATGCATTCTTCATGGACTTACCAGTGTCCTTCTTTGTGTCCCATTCATCTTTGCTGACAGCAAAAAGTGTCGATTTGGCAGTAGCACGTGATGGCTTCCCATCATAATGGAAATTGTCCATATTTTACATAGTAGCTGCAGTGGTGCTTTTTGAACAGTTCTCGATTCGTACTGCTATGTAACGGGTTGAACATGTTGTTTTTGATGCGACATTTCTTTCTTTTGATGCGGTATGCGTGGATTCACCAGTCATAATCATTATTATTAATTTTACAAAAAAGTTAACAAACAAGTACACACAAAAAATGGAATTTTCAACTGGAGTAGTGACCATAGTACATTGATAAAAAGTACTGAAACAAGCTGGAGTAGTGCATGATGTTAAATCACAGTAAAACAATAATAACTGTTATATCCCTACTGTGCATTTCTGTTATGGTATCTTGAGTACAGTAGGGATATAACACTTCTTATTGTTTTACTGTGGTTTAATGTTGTGAGTACTCCAACTTGTTTCAGTACATTTTATCGATGTGCTGTGGTCCCTACTCTAAGTTGAAAATTCCAATTTTTTGTGTACTTGTTTATAAATACAATGGAGAGTCAGTTATCTTGTGTGGAAGGCAATCATATAACTAAAAAGTACATAAATCAAAATTACCAATCATCATACAATTATTGTAATTGAACGCACATAATTGTATTGACAAATTAAACAGTTAATTTAGCATTCAGATAATATGGGCTAATTGATGTTCATATGATTGACTCTCCACTCACTGTACAGCGTTTGTGTATCAACTGATGATTTTAAATAACATACCATATTGTATTACACGTTGAATTTCCTGGTGGCATTAGGTTATTTTTTAATATGTGCAGGAGCTAACTCAGAGAGAAGTGGAATACATTTCACTGTCTAGAGACACAACAGAGGCGGACCTAAAGCAGAGAAGGGAGATCATTAATGGAACTGCCCACTACATTGACCAGGTAAGGGCATCTGCTGTACAACTGAAATGAATTACTGAGAGGTGGGCTATGATCTATACCTTTTGGTATAAGACTGTGGAGCATTATCGGCAACATTCCAACAATGGGAAGACTGTAAATTGTGCAAGTTACCTACGTACATCCCCCAATTGTTTTAAGTCAATGGTACTAAATAGTAAGGTATGGGTTTCCTAAATCTTTTCTTCATGATGGCTTGACGGTATTGTTCGGGTACAGTGAAGCCCAAACATGGCTTCAAAGCAAATTGCAGGGCTGAAAGAAATACTCGAGTACTTGTTAAGGATTTTAGTACTTGGATAGTAAACTTGGTACTCGAGTACTTGTTAAGATCATGTGATCCATCTGGTATCGTCTTAAAAATAACACCATGAAGACTAACTGTAGAGTTTGATTGGTGTAAATTAATGCACATTGCTAATGCCTTGTCAGGAACACTAAAATACCGGTGGCATGTGCCTTTTGGGGTACCCTCTGTGCCTTGTCTTTCCTTTTATTTTCAATAATTCTTGATGCTATGAAAGCATATCGAGGCATTAATATTCTGTATCAACACCTTCCTTGAGTAGCATATTTTGATGCCACAAAATTGTTTTTAGCACTTGCGCTCAGTAGATAGCTACCTTGAGTAAATAGATTTTTAGGAGGTATGGTCCACATGCTCAATCGTATCAACCATGGGCATTGTCTTGAACCTATTGTGTGTCACACTCTGTTATTATTAAAATATGAAATAGTGACACCTTAGCATGGTAGGTGAATTGCTGACTCGAGATACTCTAATACAGCAGTCACCCTAATAGAACAGTCAAACGTGTATAGCTGTATATATGCTATAACAAAAGAACCAAACAAACTAATATATTAACCCCCTCATTGCCAAATTTGTAGAGGTTCCAATCTACTGCTTCTAAACTGCTGTAACTTACACATCATACCATATAATCATATAAAACTATATACCATTTTACTCGCTATAGAACAAGGAATTTTATTATCAAGTTGCTGTTTACACAAGAGCAACCACAAAGCCATTATATAACTTTAAAATACAAAAAATTGAGCTATGGTGAAATTTCACAACTTTATAGGCTAGCACTGTTTATGATAATACAATAAACACCACTAACCTGTTGATAGCTGAAGCGATTATCTCTAAGTCTGGTTTTCTAGCATTTGTGTAAGTGCACATACGCATACAGGCACGAGATCACTGTTTTGAAGTGTACAAAAGTAGCAACACGTTACTCCAACCTATATAATCCCTCTCCTTACTGTTTCTCTTTATTAGGAACGCCATTATTACTTTGAAGAATCGTCTACAATGCTTGTTATCAACATTCTGAAAGTACGTGATTGCATCATATAACCACGTGATAGTGCACGAGAGACCGGTTATCCCTGTTCCCGTTTACTTAGGGGCATGGATAAGCGCAGGGGTTACTAAAACGCTCGACTGAAGTTACAGAGCGTTTAAAATGTGATGCTACGGGCTTTATGATCGAAACCACCATATGGTGGCTGTGGCAGTGAGAGGGTTAATTTAGAAATGAAGTAGGGATCCAAGCAATAAAAACTAAAAAAGTAGTGAAACAAGAGATGAATGATGATAATGCAGCATAGCTTGGTGGGAAAATTCCTACTTTGGCATTGAACAAAATCATTGTTATAACATGCCAAATTGCCAATGTAGGGATTTTCCCAGCTGTCTGGTACATACTACTGTCCATATCTCAGAAAATGTCTGTAACTAAGAATAACATGCTAATGTGCTAAAGTAACTGACTTAAATATAAGTGATATTGTCATTGCTATCAGTTAGTGCTATAAAATTTTACAGACAGAGGAAGGTCACTCCCCTGGGCTATACAAATGTATTATCACCTAGTGACCAAGAGGTAGTTATTATTTTAGTAGAATAAACAAGCCACCAAACAGGTTAACACTTAGTCTAACCTTTAGGCTCCCTCCTTGTGTTATCATCACACTTCATTATAGTCAATAGACTACAAGCCATGTGATTAATTTGGGGTAGTTGGAAAAAGCGAATACCGTCGGACGACACGGATATTTTTAAAATTTTATAAAACAGTTATTTTTTATACCAAACGTTGTTTTTACAGCAGCATTTGCTTCCAGACCCAGGTGTTGATCTTGTCATAGCACTTATCCATTTATAAGCGCATGTGTGAAGGATAGACTAGCACTCTAAAGACCATATAGTGGTATACACGTGCTGTAGAAATCTAATTCAGTGTCATAGAGATTAAGCTGGCACGTCCCAACCTAATCTCGTAGGCCAGGTCCTTGAAACCCTCAATGCTTGGTGAAGCGCCTGCGCCTTATACTAAAAGGCATAAGATTGTGGATTTGACCTGCTAAGCTAAGTTGAACACTATATTATGGTCTTTGGGATTCTGTAAAGTGCTGGTCTAGTCCTTCGCACGTGCGCTTATAAATATGACAAGATTGAATCCCGGGTGACCACTGTAAAACAATGTTAGGTATGAAAAATAACTGTTATATAAATGTAAAAGTGCTTTTTGAAAATGTCCATGTGTGCGTCCGTGTCCGATCGTATCCGCCTTTTCCAGCTACCCATTAATTTGGGCTGTCCTAATTCCCCTACAGAAAATGGAGGTGCCCAGATATCAGAGACCTGAATAAGGGAGGTTTCACTGTACTAAGTTATTCTGTGTATTGGGTGGTTAGTATGACAGGATTTCGCCAGTGGTCCTTGAGAATTTGGCTGTAAATGGATTTTAATTAATTAAATGCACAGTGTATTAGCATGGTCTTTATAAAAGTCTATTAAAGTTAGAGGTCATTCCACCATTCTACTAGTCCTGTCCATTCTACCAGTCCATTCCACCTAGTCCACTGAATCCAGATGCTGGCCTTCTCTGCTGTTTGTTTTGTTGAAGGTTTGAAATGGAATTCGCTGACTGTGTTATGAGTGCACCATTGTCAATAATCACCAACATATTCCTGTTCATACATGCCCAACTCTTTGAATTCCAATGCTATTTTCCTGTTTAAACATGCCCAACTCTTAGAAGCCTATAAAACAGGCTACATTGCACTGCATTTCATGTTATACACTGTTGTTTAGTTAGCAGAGAATTTAAACTGAAAGTCTTAGAAATAATGTGGACCAGGGATAGTAAGCAACAGAAGATGGAGAATCCAAAGCCACCGAAGGAGACAGCTGAGAAGTCAATTATATCAAATCTTGGCCACATAGCTGATAGTATCACCAGTAGATTTAGTTGTGGTGGAAAGTTGATGCTACCTCCTAACAGCACCGTGTCATTAACCTACAAGACTACAATACATGGTGTTCAGCAGTGTGCTTCAACTGATAAGGAGGTTAAAGTTATGTGGTGTGATTTTCCTGGTGTAGATCATACAGCCATGAGTAAGCTACTTGATGCGTGCACTGTTGCTAGTTTTGGATACAAAGGGGAGAGTGTTATAGATAGAAACTATCGTTATGCTTTTAAATTAGATCCTAAAGACTTCATGACAACGTTTCAACTTTGTGACACTCCAATTCTTGGAGAGATTGGATTAATAAATCCAAATTTTGCTAGTTTACAGGCAGAACTGTACAAGTTGAACATTTATGCACCTGGTGGCTTTTTTAAGTCACACGTTGACACTCCACGATCAGCACAGATGTTTGGTAGTCTTGTGGTTTGTTTACCAACTCAATTTAGTGGTGGAGAGCTAGTAGTACGTCACCAGAGAAAAGAAATAAAGTATGATTGGTCTTCTGCCTCTGATCCATTGAATGGGTTATGTTGGGCTGCTTTTTACAGTGATATTGAACATGAAGTTCTGCCTGTTACCGAAGGATATCGAGTCACCTTAACATACAACCTTTACTATGGTGATGATCTTGACAGACCCAAAGTTGACTTAACAGGTAATCCTTTCTTCAGAACACTTCAAGCAGCACTTAGTAATCCCTTGTTCATGCGTGAAGGAGGTGTACTGGGCTTTAATACACATTATTCTTATACTTTTGATTTGCAGTGGGCTGATGTGTTGGGTAATACCCAACTGACTGTGGACAAAGTGGAAGTTGTTACCAAGCTACAGAAATTCCCTATTCAGCAATTCATTAACCAATCTCCTGCTGAACAAGAGTTGACCTTGAAAAAAGTTGGGATCACAGACGCTGACATAGCAAATATATTACATAATGTTTCTGGTTTATCAATTTGTCCAAGATTAAAAGGTGCTGACTACATTATATTCAACAGTGCAAAATTCCTTGGCCTCCCAGTTCATATCAAACCATTACTACAGGAGATGCCACCATCTGCAAGGGATAAGAATATTGCTCTACACAATTCTGTCGACTTCAAGTATCAGTTATACCGTGATGACATCTCTGGAAGTGCAGAATGTTTATTCAATCTGTTTGGTGAAAAACTTTGCCAGTTTAGGGATGAAGATATTACTTGGTGTCAGCAGCCTGAATACAACCAACCAGCTGCAGCCATGTTGCGCTGTGAATCGATGGAAGTGTGGTATAAAGCTGCAGTTATTTTAATAGGTATCCCAATCTGGAGTGAGTGTCGACAACAGTTGGTGATGCAGAGTGAAGGAAGCACACAATCTGGGTCATCTGTAAAGATCGAGGATAATGTTGAGACGTGTTTTAGGGTGTTTAATGTATCAGATTAGCTGATTTTGTGTACTCTTTAGTTATGGCTTCTCATGATTAAATATTTCATTATTATACAATCTAGCATCATTTTGAGGTAATACAATGACATGTGTCATTTTACAGTACATTTTAGTAATTGATCTTTTGCGACTCCTTAAGAAGAGATGGCTAATATGGCAGCTCTTATTTAGATACTGTAGTTGAGAGGACTTCTCACTGATTTATTATGTTAGGTCACAGATCTGATATAGTGTAGCATTTCTTCACAAAATGCATGTAAAGCTTGCGGTGTCCTGGTCCACGTATTTTACCCTGTATGTACTACGGTTGGCAAAAAAGCATGTCTCAGGAGGAAGCAACATCAAACAGTAAAGAAATCAAGCTCCTTAGTGCGGCCTCGATGCTAATAAAGCACGAGGCAAACCGAGTGCTTTATTAGCATCGAGGCCAAGCACAGAGTGCTTTGTTTTTCATATAGCACGAACAAGGCAATGCTTTAAACGGTTTATGGAACTTTCTAGTCGTGTAGCTTCACCATACACTAAGACTTGTAATTAACACGCGTTGCACGAACTATTAACAGCCTGAATACATACAAACTAGTTTAACAAAGTAACTCATGCATGGTTCACCATATTTTGGCATAGCAGACGTTCATCACATATTTTATCAGTTTTAGTAAAAACCCACGATCGATTCTATTGTGACACATGGTGAAGTATTTCCATGATATTTCCAGGACTTGTCCATTTACATTAACAAGCATAACAGCAATGTTACCTTCTCCCACCCATCATTGAAGCATTTAGGTAAGTCTGTAAAAGCAGTCCAGTGGTAGAATTCGTATTGGCTGGGGTGATTTATCACTCAGCACAGCGAGGCTATCAGCCTTCACCAGCTTGGGTGATTTGTCATATTGGCGTGAGTGCCGCAGGCTATTAGCCTGCACTAAGGCACGTGGGCAACTGTGCTTTATTGTCCACAAAGAGTGCTTTAATTCACCGCAAAGAGTGCTTTATTGCAAATAAAGCACTCTTTGTAAATAAAGCACTTTGCGGTGCAATGAAGCACTCTTTGTGGGCAATAAAGCACTGTTTTCCCTAAAGTATACTTTATGAAATTTAAAGTACACTTTTTCCTTTGATCTTGCCCACACAAAGTTCTATAATGTGTAATAAAGCTGAAATGTTGTCTGTCTGTCTGTCAAGCTGCTCATACTCACCAGTATTGCCATGATCAATTCTCAAAGTGAAGCACTCATCATCCAGCTACTCAATAAGATTTTATTGCGAGCTTCTGTGTGATTCTGTTTGTCTTCTACAGCGTGTAGAAGGCTATAATATAGAAAACATTCTTTGAAAACCATCGCACGAATTGTTCAAGTGGTGCACGAGATTACCATGCAGTACGTTGGGTTT
Organism: Dysidea avara; assembly: GCF_963678975.1. NCBI lineage: Eukaryota > Metazoa > Porifera > Demospongiae > Dictyoceratida > Dysideidae > Dysidea > Dysidea avara. The sequence goes on from NC_089283.1 coordinate 20,697,596, forward strand.
GACATGGTTACATGTCTATGTGACCATACCTTTTGTGTACACCTTTTAAAAACTCAATTCATAGTGTCTCAGTATATCCAAAGAACACAGGATTTTTACAAAATTAAATGTCCCTCATCTGGCAACTTGCAGCAAATCAATGCCTACTTTTGTTTGTTCTTTGTAGCTCATTGAAGGCACTGCTGTAAGGAAGACTTGGTTAAAAGGTGAGCTACATTCTTGTCAAACCACAGACAAGAAACTGTAGTGTTTTATAGTGTATCGTGGAATGGACTGGAATGGTAGAATGGAATGGTAGTTAGATAAGTTAGGCATTCTTTATAAAACCTCCTCTTTATAAAGACCGTTTTACTTTAAATTGTTGCTATCTTATTGTTTTGAGTGTATCCCCATAGGATGGCCTTATTATTGATTGTACCACATGTCTTAAATCAGAATGATATCTGACTTATGATACAACAATAGCTACCCCCATACTATAACAGCTTGGTTGTGCGAAAGACGTATCCATGAAATTAAATTAAAAGAAACTGGCAACTAATCAGGAATTCAGCAAGACTGCACAAGTCTATGATAAAAGACCAGCTTCATATAGATTTACTAGTATTTTAAAAATTGTTAATTTAAAAATGAAATAAGGATCTATGCAATAAAAAGTAGTGAAACAAGAGATGAATGATGGTATAACAGCATAGCTCAGTGGGAAAGTCCGGCATTGAACAAAATCATAGCTAATGTGCCAAAGTAGGGACTTTTCCACCAAGCTATGCTGTAATATCATCATTCATCTCTTGTTTCAGTATTTATTGCATAGGTTCCTACGTACTTCATTTTTAAATTAACAAATTTTAAAATACTAGTTTGTTTAGTTTTTTGTTGCAGCACAGCTAGTTACAGTGTAACTTGTGACTATTCTATTAGAATATCATGCATGACTGTTGTATTAGAGTGACTGTTCTATTAGAGTATCTCGAGCCAACAAACGGGTGTGCAGCTGGCTAGCTAGACCAAGAGTTCATAATACTAGACAGATGCTAAAGCATGTGGGAGTGAGCCTGAGCTGATATATTGAAGCTTTATAGTGATCAGCACTGAAAAGTGAAGTGTGATACTTTTATATCAATGAAATAGCTGCAAAAACTTCTAACAACAATTACATCGAGTGTTGCTGGAGACCTAGGTAAACTGTTAACAAATGACGTAACGTCTTGTGGAAGATTGAGTATGTGTCCACTGTAGCCATATTGTCCATAAGGAAGGCGATAGATGGACATGATTGGAATTATCCGAGAAATCAACATTTCTTTGCATTGAGTCAAACCCTACACACAAATAGACACACACACACATTCTGTATTAACCACATTATAAACTCTAGGTATAAAGTAACCAGTCTAGAAAAGTGTCTATGTACAGAAATGTGTGTCATTAAAAGATGACTTCTACTTTCTACTGTATCAACACATCCCGCTATTTTGATTTCACACACCTTACCACTATCAACACCTATCAACAGTTCTATATTACTACTAAAAGGTAAATTAATTTTGTGGAAGTGCTGCACTGGCAAAGACTGTATTTAACACCATGAGGTGGAAATGTGCTTTTACAACATTAATGGAACTTACAGATAGTTCATGTGGTACTGGACCTGGATCCATGTTATTTTCCTGAATAATATTATATTAATGTTTTATGAATGTGAATTAACATAGAGATTACTTTTTTATTCGAAGCTGTCAAGCAGAACAATTAGCTACTTTTGCCGTATTTCACGGTACCAAGAGGTATTTCAGAATGGAACAGTCTGTGCAGTATTCCAGATGTTGAAATATTTATGTATATAATATGTTAATTTATACAGATTAATGGTAACTGATGTAATTGTTTAGGACTGTGATTGTGACAACTTAAATTGAAATTATTACACAACGGTAGCCATGACTATTATTATAGACTATAAAGGCATAATTACAACTACAAGAAGTAAACGTACAGATGATATTGTCCAAGTGATGGCTGCGTACGTAATTGTTGGACTATTGTGTTGGAATTGCGGCTGGCCGTCAAAACTGCCAACATCAATTTGTTCATCTGCACTGGTTTCTTCTGCACTGCTTTCTTCTTCTTTTCCTGTGAACAAATCATATCCATCTTCCTCTTCATTGTAGCTGTTGTAGGGCTCGTCATCTTGCTCGTCATAGTGGAGAGGATCTATTGCATAATGTTCACTTTGATGATTCGACCATCCAAAAATGTGCAAACTGCCTCGTTGCTGGTATTGGATACATACGAAGTGTTGTTGTTCACTCAAACTACTAACTTGTGTCAACATTGGAGGCCATATTGACCACATGTTCTGTACAGTCGCAATGGAATTCACCGCTTTTGTAATGTAAATGTTCGGGCACGCGTACAACGCACGGCAGCCTGTGTGGGGGCTATCCGTTTTCGTATTAAATTTTTGGGCACGCGATGCACACAACGCACGGCGACTACCGGTATGTGTGGGGCTCGCTCAGGCTTGCCCCAATAAAGAGGGTGGGAGAGTATTCAACACTGTATTACCTGGTCAAACCATACTTTCAAAGATTGCACAATGACTGTCAGCACCAAAACTTATTAAATTGCTACTGAAAAGGGTGTTGATTCTATTAAAGCAAAGCACCAAGAATGCTTTCCTTTGATAAATCAACACCTATCAACTTGATAAATCAGAGGTCCGACTCACAATGACGCGTTGTAACGTCACAAAACAAAATGGCTGCGTTAGTTGGGGGAAGTGTGTACTGAAGTCATTGGAGCAATGGAGGTTACGAGCGAATTAGACGTTGCCGAGGACAGTATTGAAAAAGGTATGGTGCTATAATAATAACGAAACTTTTAAGCTATGTTCTTGTAGAACAAGGAGACTCTGAGGGAGATATTTCATGTGATAGCGAGGGTAGTCAGTGCCTTGATCGTCGAAATGACGAATCCGCCGTGTCCGGGGTCGTGTCTTCACTTAGATCTAAGAAATGTGTTATATCGCCAACAGTTAAAGCTTGGAGAGGGTTGTATTGTTGTGTTCCGCTTTGTCACAGCTCGTCAGGAGAGAATCCAGAAAGAAAAAGACTAGGATTACCTGCTGTCTCATTTCATTGTTTCCCAGATCCCCAGACGCAGAAAGGGAAGGAATGGATTAAACGAATACGCAGGGATCCAGGCCCCAAGTTCAAAATTACATAGATCACTAAAGTTTGTTCCTTGCATTTCAGACCAGAAGACTACCGTTTTAATGAATTACAACTGGAGTCATGCAGACCCCGCTTAATGCCAAATGCATATCCATCTGTGTTTCCTTGGACTACAACCGTGTTACAAAGTTCGACCATGACATCAAAGATAGCTGCTTCTTCACAGCAATGGTGTGATTTTAGATCAGATTCAACTGAACTATTTAGCCATGAACATCCTGCTGATGATCTCAGTGATACTTTTTCCACTTTTCTTGAAGCTGACAAAAGAATTCCAGACTTGGAATTAGAAATTAAGGAACTAAAGGATAAGTGTCATAGTCTGGAAATCGAAGTCAAGGAACTGAAAGCGGATCATAGACAGTTGGAAGTAAAAGTACAAAATCTCGAAGGCAAGCTACGGGAAAGTGATAGTAATGCAGCACAGCAACTTTTTCGTTTGGAGAATGTTAAACAGAAAGCTGGCCTAGTCAAATTTTATACAGGATTCCCAGATTATGACATGCTAATGATTTTTTATGACAAAGTCTTGAAGGATGATGCTGAAGTAATGCGGTTATGGAAGGGCAAAGATTGCAAAGATGATTTTGATGGAGTCAAGTGTGGACGGCCAAGTAAACTTTCATTACTCGAACAATTTTTTATGACACTTGTACGGCTACGCTTGGGACTTCCGGAGTTAGATCTTGCTAACCGATTTGGTATGTCACAATCATCAGTGTCACGCATCACCTTAACGTGGATCAATTTGATGTACCATAATTTCAAGGCGATAGTGCAATTTCCATCATGGAATGTAGTCAATAAATACATGCCAGAGATCTTTAAGAAGGATTATCCTAACACCAGGATCATTATAGATGCAACTGAGCTTGTTATAGAATGCCCCTCATCACTGTCACATCAATTGGCTACTTTTTCAAACTACAAGAATAGAAACACTGTGAAGGTACTGGTAGGAATTACACCCAGTAGCGTAATTTCTTTTGTGTCACAAACCTATGAAGGTTCCATATCTGACAGAAAATTGGTAGAACAGAGTGGATTACTGCAAATGTTAGAGCCTGGTGATGAAGTGATGGCTGACAAGGGTTTCCTTATTCAAGACCTACTTGCCCCATTAGGTGTTCGGTTAAATGTTCCTCCATTGCTGCAGTCCAATTCCCAAATGCCACCAGAAGATGTGGCTGTGACTAAGAAAATAGCCCAGTTAAGGGTACATGTAGAGCGAGCCATTGGTAGAGTCAAAGAATTTCACATCTTACAGAAAGTCCTTCCAAGTTCAATATGGGATTCTATTAATGAAGTTATTTTTGTGTGCTGTATGTTAACTAACTTCAGTCCTCCTTTAGTATCATAATCTTTCAATGTTAAAATTATTACAGTGCTAGTAAACTAAGATTAACTACCTACCTACATTTACTGCAGAGTCATAATGACTATGACCATTATATATAATTAGTAATGGTGGAGGGCTGAATGATTTCCAGTGTTTACACAAATCCTGGGTTGTTACTGGAATGAAAATTCCTCCTGTCATCTTTGGGATTGGAGGTGGCTGACAAGGAAACCTGCGAGCATAAGAAGCGCTGTCGTTCATAACAGTTAGTACAACTATATCTCTTTTAAGCCCAATGACTAGCAACCGAACTTCTAAGTCTCCACCCCACTCTGCTGGGTTGAGAATTGCTTGTTGTCTCTCCAACCACTGGGTAGTTGATAAGCCATCCTCTAAACGGACTGCAGGATTGTCACTCATTACTTTTACAACCATTTGTCTTAAATGCCTACTAATGATCCTGCAACCCCTACTGCTGCTGTCAACAAATCCAGCTTGGTGGGCTATAGCATGGTACAGGCAGCTGCCATCACCATACACTGAATGCTTCTGTAAGCTCAGTTGCTGGAGAACGTAGGGAAGTGACGGCAAACTTTGCTTTGTTATGGAGATGATCTCTAATTCCTCTTTTTTGGGAGCAAAAGCAGATGGAATAGTCTTTGATTGGGCAACTGGTCCAGGTGTAAACAGTGATTTAGATAATGGTGGGGTAGTTTTGGATAAAGAAACAGGTGTCGCTGGAGATATCAGTGGAGTAGCTTTTACTGTGGGTGTTATTGATACTGGTGGAGTAGCCTTGGATAAAGATACGGGTATTGCTGGAGATACTAGTGGAGGAACTTGTGTTATTGATAGTGGTGGAGTAGTCCTGGATAAAGATACAGGTGTAACAGTCATTGTTTTAAATATCGGTGGTGGAGTAGCTTCTATGATTGATGTTTTAGATACTGGTGGCTTGGTCTTTGATGGGGAAATGGGTGTGTTGGGTTTTGATTCAAAAACAAGTGGATTGGTCTGTGATAAATAAACAGAAGAGCTGGACTTTGTACTAGGACTATCAGAGAAAATCGTATGAGGCACTACAGATGGTAAAAACTGTCCAAAGTAGAATGCTTGAGCTTTTTGTAGTGCTGATTTCATAAATACAGGATCATAGACAATCCATTCTACAAAAACACTTTGAATTGGTGACCAGACCACAAAATCACACCAGGAAAGTTGAGTGACGTACATCTGGGTCTGCACTTGATAATAATATGCATGACGTTTGGATAAGGACATTGTAGTGTTGTCTAAAACAAGACAGAAGTTAGATACTTCTTTGCAAGCTACTTCAAAAAGCATATTATTACATGAAAAGGGACACTTCACCTCTAAGCACCCTCTCTTGTAATGTTCTTCCGAAGCATCATAGACAATTCCATCAGGAGTTGTGGCAAGCCAAGGCAGAGATGGGTGCACTGACAAACCACATGAATTTACTACAATAGATTTACCCATTTTACGTTGATAGTCCATGTATGACTTAATTGCTACTGATTCATGATCACTGCCATAGCGAATGGCAGGAATATCAATGGATCCAGGAGACAATTTTTTCCGAACAAAAGCTTCACAACTAGTAGTAGCCTTTCGATGACACACTTCTTTCATTATTGATGCTGTGATTCTGAGTTTCCGCTCTTTGTGCCAACGTTCAGAGTCTGACTGGGCCTGTGTGCTTGTAGCAAGTTGTCTACAAGAGTCTGGGCTCAACCACACATGATTATAATACAGCTTGTCAACTAAATCTTGCTGCTGTACAGGCACAACCTGATCTTGGAGAACGCAAGACTTGCTTGCATCTGGGGTACACGCATACGAATGATCCAGCCTAATGGACTGCTGTGCTGTAGCTAACTCACTTAAATATTTCTTCTTTTTTGCAGCTGTTCGGTCTAATCGCTCTTGTCTTTCCCTTTTCATCACTTCAATTCTATTTTCAACAGCAGGTGGTGCATCTTCATCTAGCAGCTGAAGAAAACAGGAAGTCCCATATCTAGTCAGCATTGCTTTAGTTTGGCTAGCCTTCTTTTTCTCAGATTCAGTGGTAGCTAATAAAACAGCTTTATCGGCAGCATTCATCTTGCATTGCTCAAGCACAGCTAGCCGGTTATGTAGATTTCTTGCCTTATTCGGGTCAACGATTCTCTTTGAAACAGGGCGACAGTCCCAAGAGTTTACACGGTGAACTTTACATCGTTTGTCAGTGCCATATTCTTTCTTACTTACAGTTACTTCATCAGTCGGCAGAGGCACAACATTACGTTTCCTAGGAATGTTCCATGTTTGCAGTCTATCTGTACACCCTTTTAACTCATCTTCATATAATCCTAGTAAATGTATTCTTCCAAGCAATACAGCATTGCTGTCACATGGTTGCAACATCCAAACAACCCAGCTGGACAAGCACAGTGTGCACTTGCAACACATGCAGTTGATTCATGAAAAACAACAACAGTAGTGTACACACGGTCCTTACGCATAGAAGGTAAAACAGTAGCTCTCACAGAGACATAGCCAGGATTTTGAAGAAAAGGATGGTATTTAATGTCCTGCGCATGACCATCTCTAAAAAAAACATAGGCTTTACTTAGTGTTCTAGTGTACTCGATTGGCACAGCTTCATTGGCACACATTTGATAAAGCTCTTCACTCGAACTGTCTGGGTTTCTTTCTGCAATCTCTTCTAAGTGGCTGACCTTCTTGAGATGGACCTTTCTATCAACTAAGTGATGGTAAATTGTACTAAAAGTTACTTTGGGCAATTTGTACAGTTGTGAAGTCCATTGTGAGTCATCATAATCTGGGAGGCATCTAAGTAAGTCATATGATAATGACTGCGGTGGTAATATCGACATTAATTTCTTCTGGCAATTAATTCCTCTGTCTGGGTCGACCAGGTATTGATCCCAACCATACTTGATGTAAGAAAGCACTCTGCAGGAGAAATACATTAGAGATAACTTCAGTTCTGGTGACAGCAAAGATATGAAAATACAATTGATGGTAATTCATTAATTAAAGGACCCCTACTGATGGACCTGAACAACAGTGTGTCAAGCATTACTACAAACTAAAGAAAGGATTGCTTTACCTTTCAACAAGATCTGGTTTATTACCCGACACCGGTGCCCCACGATAGGCCAACCATCTTTTCAGCTGAGATATTTTCAAGTCTTCTGGCTGTTTACCATTGAGCGATGCACCGGGAACATCGCTTTCAGTCAGCACCCAGAAGTCATGAGAGACACAGTTATTTGTAAAGGAATCATCGTCATCCACTCCGATAACTGTTTCAAGTTCACCATCATTCTTGGTCCAACTCGTGGTCCAGAGAAGACTACGCGTTTCTAAATACAAAAATCTTGATCACAACATTCAAACAGTGTTGTTTCCAACCTTACCGTCGTGAAGAACGCCCTCAACACGGTTTAATTCGCTCGAAACCTCCATTGCTCCAATGACTTCAGTACACACTTCCCCCAACTAAGGTGGCCATTTTGTTTTGTGACGTTACGACGCGTCATTGTGGATACGGGCCATAAGTTGCTGCTGTACCAATTTATTTTTAAAAATTGTGTAGTGGAATTTTTTTCTGATTGACTAACTTACTTACTAATGCCTTCAGACAAACGTAACTTGATAATTGCGAAAGTTGCTGGCTTGAGTTTTTCACCTCTACATGTCACTGTTCCATTCGGGTAGTTGGAAAAGGCGGATATAGTTGGACATGGACACGGATATTTTAAAAATACACTTTTATATTTACAAAACAGTTATATTTCATACCTAATGTTGTTTTTACAGCAGCATTTGCTTCCAGACCCAGGTGTTGATCTTGTCATGGTGCTTATCCATTTATAAGCGCATGCGAGAAGGATAGACTAGCACTCTAAAGACCTATAGTGTTGTACACATGCTCTAGAAATCTAATTCAGTGTCATAGAGATTAAGCTGGCATGTCCAACCCTAATCTTGTAGGCCAAGTCCTTGAAACCCTCAATGGTTGGTATAAGTGCCTGCGCCTTATACTAAAAGGCGTAAGATTGTGGATTTGGCCTGCTAAGTTAAGTTGCATGGGGCATACAAACTAATCTCTACAATTATATAACTCTGTATTAGACTTTAGAGCATGTGTACAACCAAGAGTTCATAATATAGAAAAAATATGAACTCTTGGTATAATACTATATGGTCTTTAATTTCAAAGGGAAAATTTTTAAAAACTCTGTATCCTATGCAAGGCATATGCATACCCCAACAAATCCCCACAGTTGGCATGTCTGCATGTAAAAAGCACACTAATAGGTATGTCCTCATATCCCCAGGTCCCCGCTGTCACAAAACATCTGGGCTACATGCACCCATCATCCCTTCTAAAAGTTGTTTCTGCCTCTGTTAACACACCAGTACAGTCTATCAACATATCAAAAGAGGTAATCATATATTGTGGGATAAATCATGAACATTAACATAACAATGTTGATGCAGTACATAAGCAACTAATATTGATTTCACATTGCAACAATTATTGTGATTGAATATGATGTCAGTGATAATCCTTCACTTTCCAGTACCTCTGTTTCAAGCACTGCAAGAAACAGAGGTACTGGAAAGTGAAGGATTTTTTAACACCAAGTAAGAGCACTACCAGCTGACCTACAAGAACATTGTGATAATAACTTGTTTACATCAAGTACAACCGATATGTGGTTATATGCGTGGACATGGGTAGTATGTATACTGTTTGCACATTTTGTGTGTATCTTGTGCTTGTATATGATGTATGCGTGTGTCTATCTATTGAAATGAAAAGGTCTAATCTGGTGTTCCACATTTGTAATCTCTGAAATAGACCCTCAGCAAAGCATCTTGTGCTGTGAGTGACAAACCAAGCTCCCGAGTTGTCCTTAGGGCACTATGGCAGTGGCCATAGCAAGTTTTATTCATGGAAAAGTATCATTATATTCTAATAGAACAGTCAGGCAAAATAAAGTACTCTAATAGAACAGTCACAAACAGTATAGCATAATGTGTTAAATTCTATCTGAAAACACTCCCAGATGTAATCTCAGAGTTGCTATGTCATTTTTTCAGATTTGGTATCCTCCCAGACAACCTAGAAAGGCATGCTTCGCAAATAAATGTATTGCACACATCTTTAGTGGTAACCCTGACTGTAGCCATTACTTGGCCTGACCAATAAATTGCAGTTTCCACCAGCCCTGGTTCTAATAACAATTCACAGCTACTAGGAATGTATGATATATGTTCATCAATTTGTGTTTTGTTTCAACTCCGCTACAATGCAGAATTCATCATACACCCCCATGGATTGAGTCTTTCAATTATATAGCTAATAAAATCAGTGATATCCCCCCAAAAACACCTTTGCTGTAAAAAAGGCGCATCCAAGAAACTACAAGTACTTGAAAAAACAGCTCAGCTATAGAAAAAGACTAACAGGCAACTGAAAGAGCTGATATCTGGAGCAGCCAAGAATCAATGTTACTACAACTACCAAAGTTTTCATGCTTGGCTGCAAAACAGGTGAAATGAAAGCAACTGGCAACCAAAATAGCTGATATCTGAAGCGGCCAAGAATAAAATTTATGCTGATACAACCAACATTGAATGTTAATCATTCAACTGTGTTCTATACATTCATCCCTACTACATCATAAATTAATTCTTTGTTACTGTAATTGGCCGGTAATTTGGCCGCCTTTTTTTCTCTATACTGACTATTGAAAAAGGCGGCCAAATTACCAGCCAATTACAGTAACAAAGAATTAATTTATGATGTAGCAAGGGTGAATGTATAGAACACAGTTGAATGATTAACATTCAATGTTACAAATTCATTAATAATTGTAGTTGGTTGTTTCAACATAAATTTTATTCTTGGCCGCTTCAGATATCAGCTATTTTGGTTGCCAGTTGCTTTCATTTTACCTGTTTTGCAGCCAAACATGAAAACTTTGGTAGTTGTATAGTTGTAGTAACATTGATTTTTGGCCGCTCCAGATATCAGCTCTTTCAGTTGCCTGTTAGTCTTTTTCTATAGCTGAGCTGTTTTTTTCAAGTAATTGTCTCTTGGATGCGCCTTTTTTTTACAGCGAAGGTGTTTTTGGGGGGTTTTACATTACAGCATAGTTTGGTGGGAAAATCCTATTTTGGCATTGAATAAAATAATTGTTGTAACATGCCAATGCAGGGATTTTGTCACAGAGCTGTGCTGTAATACTATCATTCATCTCTTGTTTCACTACTTTGTATCACTTGGATCCCTACTTCATATTTAAACAAGTACACAAAAAATTTTAAATTTCAACTAGAGTAGGGACCATAACACATCAAATCTATATAATACAAGTACACAGAAAAATTTTAAATTTCAACTAGAGTAGGGACCATAACACATTGATAAAAAGTACTGAAACAAGCTGGAGTAGTGCACAATATTAAATCACAGTAAAACAATAAGAAGTGTTATATCCCTACTGTGCATTTCCATTATGGTATCTTGAGCACAGTAGGGATATAACACTTCTTATTGTTTTACTGTGAATTAATATTGTGCACTACTCCAGCTTGCTTCAGTACTTTTTATCGATGTATTATGGTCCCTACTCTAGTTGAAAATTCCAAATTTTTCTGTGTACTTGTTTGTTAACTTTTTTTGTAAATAATAATTATGACTGGTGAACCCACGCATACCACATCTGAAATGGCGCCGTGCGCCGCAATTATCATCTGAAAAATGAAGTATCCATTACGCTTCGTTATCAGCTATGTTCAACCCATTACGCAGCATTTCGAATCAAGAACTGTTCGAAAAGCACCTCTGCAATCCACACATACTGAAAGAAAAAAATGGTGCTGTGCCCCCAGTTATGTCAATTATTGTCTGAAAAATGAAGTATCCATTATGCTTCGTTGTCGGCTATGTTAAACCCGTTACACAGCACTATGAATCAAGAACTGTTTGAAAAGCACCTCTGATATCAAAATAGCCACTATGATGAATACGGACGATTTCCATTACGAAGGGAAGCCATCACGTGCTATTGCCAAATCGACACTTTTTGCTGTCAGCAAAGATGAATGGGACACAAAGGAGGACACTGGTAAGTCCATGAAGAATGCAATGTACGTACTGCGGTATGCCAAAAGGCACCTGTCGGGCCAAAGCGAAGTCAAACGGTGAAAACATCAAGCCCGTAGCCTTAGCCGTTATCGAGTTACGCTTGTCTGAAGGCATCAGGCAGTCAGTCAGTCAATCAGTCAGTAGAAAATTCCATTAAATAAATTATTTTTAAAATTCCGTAGCAACTTATTGAAAGTGTTTCGGGTCAATCTGAAAGCTTGTTTGGGCTTAGTTTCACCTAACCAATACTGCCTGATCGTCATTAGGGGAAATTGAGGCTGTTTTTTGGGTGATATTATTTTATGGGCCACTCCTATGTGGTCCCTGCTTTCCACTACTATTGTAGTGTATGATAAAGCTGAAAAGCCATCTGTCTGTCTGTCTGTCTGTCACGCTGATTACTTGCCTGGGACTGCCCACATCAACACATCATGTGCCCAACACAAAGCGCTCGTCATCCACCTACTTCAAGTTTTTTACCTGTTAATACGATTTCACGCGTGCTTCTGTTCATTCTCTACAGCTTGTAGAAGGCCAAGGTGTAGAGAAAACTCGAGCAACATTCCTTTGAAAACCACAGCACATACTGTTCAAGTGGTAGAATGCCTGACTAGTGTGTAAGAGGTGGTGAGTTCAAATCCACGTGATGACATATTTTTTTTCTTTCTACTCAGTACCTTTTTGTGCACACCTTTTTAAAACACAACTTTTAGTTCATCATATCTTGGCATGCAAAGCATGTATTGACGTGGAACTTTAGCAAAATTAAACGCCCATCATCTGGCAACTTGAGTGTTGTAGCAAATCAATATGCACTTTTGTTTGCTCTTTATAGGGCGATGAAGGCACTGGTGTAGGGAAGGATCTCTGAAAAGTTGAGCTACATTCCTGTCAAAACCAGATAAACAACTGTGGCGATTGGTGCACCTCCCTTAACCCCAAGTTATTATAACCAACCTGGGTTCAATCCCTGCCTAGGTCATAGCTTTTTTTCACTTTTGGGACCTTTTTGATGCACCTTTTTGTTCTATCTGTTCCATGGAAGTCTTCATCTACAAACTCTTATGCTCAGTTTTTCAACACTGGCACTTAACTGCCTCACATCATAGGAACTCTTATAGCACTTTTGGGATAGGGCAGGTGTATTGCCAACATATGTATTTGTCCATCTCTGTGTTGCTCCAGTGTGTTGTATTAGAGTAGGTAAAAGCTTCTTTCACCAGTATCCAGAATATCTAGCTACATCTTTGTTTTAAGCACATAGGTATACACTGACATGCAAAACTGTTTGTTCAGATTTACCTCATTACTGCTGTAATAAATAAGCAACTTACATGATTGACTACAGTGCATCTGATAAACGGTAATACTGGAACCATGCAGATACTATAGTTTACACTGAGGAACTGCATCTGACCTGGCACAACTGTTTCACTATAATCCTGCTTACATGCTTTCACTCTATAGGGCCATACATTACCTTATTGGTCAATTACACTGTGGGTTTTTGTATGGCAAGAGGTATACGTGTCACTGCAACATCAGACAGCCTTTAAATTATGCCTTAGTTCATTTCTCTTTGTGACAGTCGGTAAAGTAAACATCATGTAGAAACTCAAACTGTACCTGCTGTACACCACCTGTAATGTAGGTATACTGTATCCCTTAGCTCGCATACAGTTTAACTAATTAGCCCATTATTTCACTATATGTACTGCATAAGGATCATGTACTTTAAAGCACTATTGACATGCATGCTGCAAAGCAAATATAGTACACTAATATTTATGCTTGGTTCCCAATATATTACTTATTGTCACATTAGTTGTCCTGCATGTAAAGTGCGAAAGTTTTGTTTGTTCTTTATGACATTGAAGTCACTGGTAGGGAAGACGCACTAAATAATTGAACTAAATTCCTGTCAAAACCACAAACAATAAACTTTAGTGTTTTGCATCATTAATTTGAGCAAGATGGCATAAGGAAACCTCATGCTCTTTAAAAATGTGACATCACCATGTGCTCTACATAGTTACATGAACAGTGCTGGTGTTTCTTCCTGGCATTAAAATGTTTAATGTGGAGATGATCCTGCATGTAGGGCAGGTATACCAATGCTAGTTTATGTATACTGAACAGTGGCTGTCCTTTGTATACCATAAGTATGTACATGACACAAATTACTGTAGGGTTATAATGGAAATCACCACTGTAATTAATTCCTATTGAAGACCACTCAGAATATTTTATTGCTGCTGATTAGATATTTGTACCCAAAATTACTCTATACCAAAAACGAAAGACAACTACTTTATACTTAATTTCACATTAGATATACGTATGAATTGTTTAGAAGGTATTGGATCCCTGGATCCATTGCATTCAACCACTACGATGCCATATTATTTACATGTATGTATGTGACGTAGTATTATTCTTATTATGTGAAATAACTCTCCACAGTGTGCAGTAAGAGCTGCTACCAAAGGAAGGGTACTGGTTATTGAAGGCATTGAGAAGGCTGAGAGGAATGTTTTACCTGTTCTCAACAACCTCCTAGAAAACAGGTTACTTCAGGATATGTTTGGATACTTGTTGTGACTGGATGGTATATAGGGAGATGGCACTAGAGGATGGCCGATTTCTCATGTCACCAACAAGATATGATAAGTTATTAAAAGTAATGCAGTACTCATGTGGTCTCTTGATATGTACAAACGTATCTATGGCTCTGAAATGTGTCTGTGAGTAGAAGTCTTTGTGTGTGTACATAGTATAGTTGCCAATGATTTTAATTTGGCAGTCAGGTATATTTTATTGATATGCTAGAGAATGCTATAGTGTATAGTGTGTATATGTGACTGTCTCGGCTTGTTCGCACAATTTTGTTATTTTCTCAGCATTATCTGCTGTGTCCAAGGAATGGATGAACATTTTAAGCCAAATTACAACGTTGTAGGCTAATCCAAACGGAAGTTATGGCTGTGAATTTTACCACCTGTAGTTTATTTTCAGTATATATAGTTGCTGTACAAATCAATTATATTGGTCTTACTGTCTAGCGCTATAATTCCAAAACTGCTCACCACAGAAGGCTGAAACTTTGGTGACCATGGATTAGCACATCCGCCAAGGTATAGTGTTAGCCCTGTAGTCACTTGCGCATATGAATATGAAGGCGGTTTGGTAGAAGGAATGATGATGATTTTGTTTATGTTTACCGCATTGTAAACAAATGCACATGACACGCATACCATTGGAACTCAGAAACGAAACAAAGATTTTCAAACTCCATGATCAGGCAAATAAGATGTTATATAGTTTTAATCGATTTGAGTCTTCCTTCTTTGAGTACTGGCCCGATAAAAACTTCCGTATTTTTTCTTTGTAGCATGCATAATTTTACAAGTAATAGTTGTAACATACCCATGAGGTTTGTATCTGATTTGTAAACACAACACCCGAGTGCCGCAGGCCCGAGGGTGGAGTGTTTACAAATCAGATACAAACCGAAAGGGTGTGTTCTAACTGATTTGTGGTATGTGGCGTGCGCAGATCAAAGGCGCCCATTTGTAACACGGAAGGAGCAAAAACGCAAGGCTAATATTGGCTACTGCTGAGCGCTGTGTACAAGGAACGATTTTACTCACTAATTACTGTCTTGATGGTTAGTTAATTCATTGTAGCTAGTTTATTCATTGGTAGCGCATTTGTTGCCATCATCTATGCCAATCACTCCAGCCATTGTACAGCTTCCGCATCATCTAGACGGGTGTAGCTGAAGTGGCTGATATTCATTGTTGAGTGGTGCAGCGTTATAATAATCTTGGTTAGCTTAATTTATTGGCGAACGAGCGAGCGTGTGGTAGATTACCAGGCTCAGCCCAGCAGTTGTACTGCTTCCCATTCATTCAGACGAGTGCAGTGTTGTGTGCTTATTCGTTCCAGAGTGATTTACCTCCTTGTCAGTCCTTGACATTATTAGCCTTGCATTGTGACTTCCTGTGTTGGTCTGGTGTATGGTTTCGTTTGAAGTCTTTGAACTAATTAGTGGCCAGATTGTGTGGCCGAAAGGAGGTACTTAGCCATGCTACAATTATTTGTAAACCAGTTTACAACTGATTTGTAACACTGGCGGCAGCCTTTGATCTGCCCACGCACCATACTACAGATTATTTTTAAATACCAGATATATTATTGATCATCATAGCAGTTCATTTTTCTCAATACCCATGCTTGTGTGAACATGTCGGGTTTTTGCTGAGACAGTCACATATGTGTATCTGTCATGCAGCGATTTTCATGCCGTGTTTCACCTTCCCTGGAATAGTTATAATTTACATTTGGTGAATTGTTAAGTGTGTTATGTACAGACATATGTACAACCTTGTACGTAGTAGGCATTTGAAGTATCAAGATACACGGTAGTGTGTCGTGCAGCCAAGTAAGCCAGTGCACCACATCATGAGTATATTGACAGGAAGCAAGAAAATAAGCCGTAGGGGGGCTACAGAGGCTTTGATTTCTTTTATTGCACGCTTTGCAAAAATTGCTATAATACATAAACGTGTAACTCGATTGGATTGATATTTGGCAGAAATGGAGAGCGTATAAAGGTCAATTCATGTACCAAGTTTTCTATGAATATTCAAGGGGTTATGAGCGTTTATTCGCATAAATAAAGATGAAACTTTTGTCATGGCTATAGGGTAAACTGAGTAGGAGAATAACTTGAAAATTCTTGTGTACATAGGCTGATCATCATAGCAGTGCCTTTTGGTGGTTGTAATGGCAACAGACTTACAGCTATAAAACTATAAAGCAAAAACCAAACAAGTGTAAAATAGTGGGATCGAGATACTCTAATAGAGCAGTCACTGTGGGGTAAAAAATGTACATAAAAAATGTTGAAAGAAGACTTACCATGCAGAGTTTGAACCAAGGACCTCCATACCTAACACCTGCATCCTTAACCACTGAATCACTACTATCTTGGCTGATCACTTGACTTAATTTCTACCTTATAAATGAAAATTCTAGCTTAAATCTACTCAATAAGTAAAACTTTAGATAGAAAATCTAGATTGTTCTAGAACATTCTATATGTGTTACATTAGATGATTTCAATGAAAGCAAAAATTTGTGCTCTATTAGAGCATTAGCACCATACGTACTATTGTTGTAGCACTTTGAGGCTCAGTCTAGTAGCTATTTCATCAAAAGTGAAGCCATTTTCGTATTGATCAGTGGTATATCGGTAGTATTTTAACTTATTCTCACCTCCAGGCGATCTGTGAGCAGACTAGTATGACCGACTCACGCCAATCATCATCATCATCATAATCATCGTAATAAGTGCTATTTAGCAAATGTGATACAACAGGCTGGAAATCATATCCCAGTAAAAAAGGTGCAGGAGTTGCTTTGTGTAAAGTTGAGCAACTGCATCTTTTCACGTTTGCATGAAAAATTGAGATACTCTAATACAACAGTCACTGCAAAATAAAATATCCTACAATCATGCATACCTAACTTGGAAGGAATTCACTTTCACATAGTGAAAATAAATACATATAATACAACTTTATATTATGGCCATCATGCATGCATAAACAAGCAAATAATGTTTGTGGTACCATGTGTCCGAAAACACCCTTATCTAAATATTTTTCTTTATTTTTTTTATCAATCATCAATAATACTGATGGTTTTCTCTCTTTGTTGGTAACTGTCCAGGATGAGTAGGTAATTTTCTGTATCACTTGTATGATTATCATTGTTCCTGTAGTGGTTATGATCTATAGATAAGAAGAAATAGTAAGCCTCAAAGCGTTGGTTTTGAAAATACAAAAAAGAAGTGAAATCCACTCAAAAACAGTCAAGCTATAAAAAAAAAAAGAGTGCGGTCTTCAAAAGGCTAGGTGACTAAAGTTGTGAAATCAAACGTAACAGTCATGAAATGTCTGCAGTGATGTTAATGATAATAAATTTTATTAATGCACAGAGTCATTATTAAAAATTTTTAACATTAACTAGGGATGCAACAATATTACAATATATCGATACACTGCAATATTTTCTACCATGATACAATACAATATTTTCATTGCTGTATTGCAATACACTGCAGAACTGTGGTTTGTGGATAATTACCCAGCACAAAAGGCACCAGAAAGTGATAATTGATGATTTATTGATGACCAGAAGCTACAGTATACCCTGAACATAAAGCACTGATAATATACGTAGTACTACTAACCTAGCTAAAGCTACTTGTAAATGCGTTTGATTATGGTTGCTTGACCTGTGGGTATACTGTCTGCTGTACCTCAGCATACAGATATGGGCTATTTAAACAATTGTAACATTCACTTTACCACATTTCAACATCGTATTCAAATATTGCAATACAACAATATATTACAATATTTTTGAAAACAATATTCAATATGGAGTTTACCCATATTGTTGCATCCCTAACATTAACATCATTGCATCCATTTCATGGCCACCACCTTTGATTCCAAAACTTTTTTCACCCAGGCTTTTGAAAGCCGCACTTTTTTTTTGAGTGGATAAACTGTCTTGTTAATTGTTGTAGTATGTATGCATATACATGCAGTAGTGTGCATGTGTGCATGTGCATGCGTGTGTGTCTATCCTCCAGTGGTACTGAATAACAATAAATTTTGGTATGTATTGTACATTATGTTGAAGAATTGTGGTTTTCAGGGTTTGAACCGGGTCACTTTGCTGACCCAGATGACCCAGATGACCCACTGACCCAGACATGACTGGATTAATTAGAACAGAGGCATGTGCCAAGAGCTACGTTTTAGGCGATCCATTAACATATTAATGAAGCAACAATGATAGCAAAACAGAAAAGTTTCAGTTAGTGGTTGTGGTTCCACATACTGTAAGCCCTAACATATTCTATATAAGTGGACATGAATTATTATGCAGTTCTACAAATTTCAACACCTTACTGATTAATGGGTGTGACTCCACGTATACCTACAGACAGTATCACACATTACACCTAAGTGGGTGTGCCTTATGAAAGAAGCTGGCCTGCTACAAGAGTAGACTATGATGCAGACAATGGCAATCAAGTAGTGAATGTGGTTGTATGTAAGCCTGCAGACAGCACCAAGCACGGCAATGTGTATACCTGCAATACACCTTCACTGATAAATGGGTGTGGCTCCATATATGCCTACAGACAGTAACATGCAATCCTGATAAATGGGTGTGGCTCACGAAAGAAGCTGAGATGGTACAGGATTGGAATATGATATGTTACTTTCCTCATTGTAAAATTAAAAATTTATTTCACATGTGATCTGATCCGGGTCAGACCTGTGGATGACCTGGACAAAATGTGACCTAGTTTACACTACCCAGTTTCAACCATGGTGGTCATGGCTTGTGCTACTGTATTTTTCGTTGCTACTGACTGTATATATTCGCATGTGTACGTATAAGTAAACAAATGAGTAAATAAACCATACAACACAGTGGTATTGTTAGTATGTTGTCTATGCTATGTACGTACGCACTTACGTATCTCTATATGTGCATAGTGTATGTAGTACCTTTACCAATGTCATGGTTGTGTAGTAGCAATCGAGAATGATTTCAATTCATGTTTTGTCATGTTTAACAGCACATGCATGCGCTTGTATTAAGGATCTTCATTCAACTGTTTCATCATCATGGTATTGAGATAATAGTTAATTTTTTTGCATATCACCATATCCAAACTTCATTTGACGCTATTTGACATCTGTATAGCTTCTATGATGATGCACAGGACAGCTGCACCATTTCATATCACACTGATGATGACCCACCTGGAGTCCTGGACATGTCACTTACCTCCTCCAGTTAATCCAAAGTCTGCATGGAAATACTAGTGTAGCATAATTGCAAACAGCAGCAACTGAGCATTACATACATACATTCCACGTAGTTAAAGCATTGCTGCAAGTGCAGTATTAAGGCAGCACTTGGGCGTAGGCAAAAACACAATATAGCACAAGGCATATTGTTTGGTGTGAAAAAACTAGTTCAGTATTTGTATGTGTATAAGTGAGCTCATGCATTCATACAGCAGTGTGGAAAACACATTTTTAAATATCTCCCTTGTTGCTTGTTGTAAGTACATATTGTTTTCTTATACATACGAAGCAACAACCATGAACATCACAAATATAAAGGAATGTGCTACCTGGTTACTATAGTGACGAAATGTTAAAAATTTGCTTAGCTAGTCAGTGGGAGAAGATAACAGGTTTATATAAGCTCTTGTGAAGTGTAACAGTGTGGTTATCATGTCTGGCAAAACAGCAAACCTAAGCACTTTACCTTCACATGTGATGCTTTATAAGATATCTCTTATGAAAGAAGCTGCCACCTGCGCAAAGGTTTAGACTATACCATGTCAAGCAAGTTAAACATGATGCCAATTTTATATCTTACTGCTTTGGCTTTGTTGTCTTTGGCTTTGTTGTCTTTGCCTACATTAGCAATAGCTGAAAATGGGACCTGCACAAGGTATGGATTTGATGTTGAGTTTCCTGGAGTATCCTGTGCTGACATATATGACAAGAACCCAGCCAGTCATGGCAAGTCAGGATACTATGTTATTGGAACTGATCATGTCCGCACTGTCTACTGTGATATGGAACTAGAGTGTAGTGGTCATAAAGGAGGATGGATGAAGATTGCTGACTATGATACTAGTAAAGGAGATGACTGCCCCAGTGGATGGAAGAAAATCAAAATAAATGGCTTAGATTTATGTCGGTCACCTAATGATAATGCTGGCTGTTACTCAACACACTTCCATGTTAATAAAGTCAGTTACAATAAGATCTGTGGACGAGTAAAAGGCTATCAGAAAGGATCACCAACTGCTTTTGAAAGAGTGAGCAATCCTTCTTTAGATAATGGCTATGTTGAGGGAATATCCATAACGCTAGGCAGTCCTCGTAAGCATGTTTGGACCTATGCAGTGGGTTTGAGTGACGACCACAACTATCCTGTATATAACTGTCCTTGTGCTAAATATCCAGGACCATCCCCTCCTGCATTTGTAGGTAACCATTATTATTGTGAGTCTGGTGATACTGGAGCATTTTCCAATAGCCCATACTACACCACAGATCCCTTGTGGGATGGTGATGGGTGTCTTCCTGACAACAATTGTTGCACTAACACTGACCAACCTTGGTTCTTCCGTCAAATTACTATGGCCAGAAAAGATGATATTGAAGTACGACTGTGTACAAATGAAGTGTTCTCAAATGAGGCCACACTAGTGGAACAAATAGAGATTTATGTGCAGTAAAAACTACTTTATATTTAGAACATAATTTGCACATGTTGTGCACATGTAGCATGTGTGTACAAAAATTCATACAAATTTGACCACACACACAATTTATTGGATTGTAGTCAATATATACATTTTTGGTTTGTAATTTAATATTTATATTTATTTAGCTAACCAATTATTAGCGTTGTAGGGAACATATTCAATCAGAGAGTGGAAAGAAATCCAAAGGTGAGAACATACCCTGCTAGCCCTAAAGGTAGTTCAACAAAGGTCATAATTGAATTTGAACTCAAAGTCATGGCTATAGTTAGCTTCTTTTGATGTATAAAACTCTGTAACTAATAAAGATCACATGTTACTTTCAGTCAAGGTTGTTGTAAACAATGTGACCCACTAAGCAAAAAAAAACCCCAACTAGTTTGTATTATATTGGACTTCTTTTTATGGCTTCTTTGTTGTCTAGAGGGAAAAAACAATGGACTGTTAATGTTTCAGCCATATCTGGTGAGTGCTCTTAGAGTTATAACAATAGATACCAAGAAGAGCAAAACAGTCGATATGTGCATTCATGTATTTAATGCCATTGCGGATTTGACCTTTGGTGACCTTTATGGCATAAAGTGCAAAATGTCTATTTTGTGGGGCTATGCCGCTATACCAAACCATCAAAAGATACTGCTATGATGGTTAACCTCTGTACGCACCAATTTTCAAGCTATTCCCGTACGGCTTACCCTGTAGCCATTAGAGTTGCAATGATACACTAGTTGGGTGTAGACACTAGTTGGGTGTATTGATATATTGTTTGTATCACGATATAACACAGAGGTGTTTGTTCCTTTTTTGGAAATAACAAAACACTTTTTTTTCCAAAATGCTAAATAATCATTCAAGTGTAAAAACTAGCATTGATTCATGAGAATGTCAGCCATTAAAATATAGTACATTTCTTATGTCCATACAAATTGATACATTGATATATATCACGATAGATGGTTTATCAATATAACCTAATTTCGTATCAGTACATATCATGGCCTCAATGTACTATCGATACACAATATATTGTTATATTGTTGCGTCTCTAGTAGCCTTGACAAGATTCAGTTTTTGTTAAGTAAATAAACAGTCATCTAAAACAAGGTGGATATTAATCAGATTCGTAGCAACTCAGGTCAGGAGCAAATTTGATCAAGACCTTTCCTTCCTGGTGTAATGCAAAACTGGTGTGCCTTGAAGAAAAGAACATGGAGCTCTGCATATGTACATGAGAACTGTGTTTCCTTCTTTCTGTCTATATACTCACGGTGTGGCACGCCAGCTTTCTTTGTGCACAACGCACTACCATGTGTCTTGATTCTAGCTTAACATGTAAAGGTGTATTCCAACATGTGATAATATATCAATTGCATTACTACATAGTTAAATAAGGTCACCAGGTAAAGGTGCCAATGGTCCATTGTTTGCCAGTTGGAAGTAACTGAAAGTGCGTTAATTCACTGCCAACATATTATTAACAGAAACCTTTTCTGTGATGAGTTTCTACAGTGTGGGTCCCTGTGATTACACTTCCCATAGTATTCCCTAGTGCTGGGAAGTATGCCGGTTATACCAGGACGTGCGATATTGTCACTTAGTATTGTTACCATACAAGGATACCGCAGTATTGCCACCATACCAGGATGCCGCAATATTGTCATGCGCTGCTGTCACTGCGTTGTCATCAAATATTGGCACAAAGCCAGACATTAGATCTTTGAAATTTAATTAAGTTTTGTGTTGATGGTTGTTGGTTGTTGGTGACCACAAGCCCTGCCTAAGTGACCTGTGACGTTTTTGGTTATGATGTATAGTAGTAGCAACCTACTGGTTTACATATTACTCGCTACTCTGAGGGCTGTAACTAGTAATAATATTACATATTACATTTGTTCGTTACAAACTATAAAGTTTCTAAATACAAGCTACCAGCCTACAACTACAAGTGACACGAGCGAGACACGTGTTTCTCTGGTGTGTAGTTCAGCCACAAATACATACTTTGTTGTTTTATCTTGGCCTCAAGGGCACTCCCCATACACTATCATTCTTTGTCCATGCCTATAATGCCATCTCCAGTCTTGTCTGGACCCAAAATGTAATCAATCACGTGCTTGGATACAATGCGCCTTAAAAGGAAGTAACGCATTTCATTCGTTACAATTTCCGGATGTAATATCCATTATATATTACTTGCTACTTTGTCATGTAACGTGTTATATTACTCGTTACTGTAAAAGTAATATTATTACATAATGCGTTACATTTGTAACACGTTATACCCCCAACTCTGCTAGTTAAGTATACAGAAAGGGGATGCTAGAAGCTATGTACTCTTCATCAATCTCAAAGCGTTATGTCAAATCCTTTGACACCTGCTTTTTAAGATGCTTGACAGCTGGCACATTATTATCATCAGCTTTTAGATGATTCCGGATCAGCCCGTGTAAAACTGGATAAATGATCAAAGACAAGACATTAAATTCATATCCAATAACAGTGGTAGCCATTTGAAGTGGTTTTAAAACCTTAGCCAACTGATCTAGCAACACCCACTGGTCATCTTTCAAATATAATTGTCAGTACTGATCTTTGTAAACAACAGGATCATGTAATACTGCATATATTGCTACTTTCTGTTCCATTAGATAATCTATCATTAAAAAATTGAGATCCATCAAGCAGATACATCTTGGTAAGGTGATGCTGTTCAACCATTAGCTGCGCTTGCTTTTCCTTAAGTGCTGTCGATGCCACAATACTGTTTAAAGTGGGTAACAAGTTTTCTTGCTGCAGTTATTACTATATCAATTGTGGGATGATTAAGACCAGCATTGACACTGAGCTGCAGTGTATGTGCAGCAATGTACCCAACACAGCATTTGCTGCATTATCACTTACTAGGGCACTAACATGCTCATCAGTTATACCCCACTCTTTAGCAGCCTCTTGTAGCCTTTCAGAAATATTGACACCAGTGCATTGCTCTCCCATCTTTCTAGTAAGCAGCACTCCAGAATAGAGCTCCCAGTTATCAGAAATAAAGTGAACTGTTATTGTAATATAACTTTGTGTTAAAGCACTCATCCAGATATCACTGGTAAGCCCCACATGCCTGTCATGTAGCTCAGCTTCTACTCCCCCCCTCTCCACCTGGCACATACGATGACAAACAGTGGTAATGTGCGTATTGATGGTCAGACTCAAGATAGTTGATTAACTGCCTCTAGTTGAAATTTCAAATTTTTTTGTGTACTTGTTTGTTAACGTTTTTTTTTTTGTAAATAATTATTGTGACTGGTGAACTCACGAAATGGTGCCGCATCAATTATTGTCTGAAAAGTGAAGTATCCATTACGCTTTGTTGTCAGCTATGTTCAACCCGTTACACAACATTACGAATCAAGAACTGTTCTAAAAGCACCTCTGCAATCACATAGAAGCGTAATGGATACTTCACTTTTTAGATAATATATGATATAACTAGGGCACACGGCGCCATTTCTTTTGATGCAGTATGTGTAGATCAACCCTTTACACAGCAATACGAATAAAGCACCTCTGCAAACAAAGTAGCCACTATGAAAAATATGGACAATTTCCATTATGAAGGGAAGCCATCACGTTGATTTCCGTTACAAAGTTAAGCCATCACATGCTACCGCCAAATCGACTCTTTTCACTGTCAGCAAAGATAAATGGGACACAAAGGAGGACACTGGTAAGTCCATGAAGAATGCATTGTATGTACTGCGGTATACCAAAGGGCACGTGTCCGGCTGAAGCGACGTTGAACAGTGAAAAATCAAGTCCATAGCTTTAGCCATTATCAAGTTACGCTTGTCTGAAGGCATCAGTCAGTCAGTCAATCACTCAGTCAGTCAGTCAGTAGAAAATTCCATAATTTTTAAAATTCTGTAGCAACTTGTTGAAAGCGTTTCGGGTCAATCTGAAAGCTTGTTTGGGCTTTGTTTTACCTAACCAATACTGCCTCATTGTCGTCAGGGAAAATTGAGGCTGGTTTTTGGGTGATGTTTTTTCGTGGGCCACTCCCAAACCTTTATGGTCCCTACTATACAGTGCTATCGTACTGTATGATAATAATAATGACTATTGGCGAGCACCAAGATACAATCTGCGGTAGCGACTATACAACACGTGTTAACCAACAGTGTACACTAATTAGAAATACCAAATATTTGACATGCTTTCTAATAAACTGAATACCTTAATTTCGATCGAATATTCGTTAAACCAGATAATCGTTCCAGCACTAGTCAATGCTGATTAATTGTGAATTCGTCAATATTTCCTGTTGTACGGTATTAGCTGGTTGCCAGGATACCATGAAATACTGGATACTGGAGTGTTTTCTCTGTATTGACTACTTGGATCAAAAATGCCATACTGCACAGCACTAGCATTCCCAGAAAGAATGTAGGGCTAAAATGTTGCAGCTGTGAATTTTTGTAGCTTCAACTTGAATATGATAGTTACCTTTCTACAGTCTTTTCAAGACTTCTTTTATTGTTCAACCTGACTTTTTTTACATACAGCTGTATATTCAATGAAATTAATCTCAAACTTCCTATGTCTTGTGTTGGTTTCAGTGTCACAATGGAGCCTCTCATTCCCAGGAAAGAATGTTACACTTCCTGTACCAAACATGTACTATCATTAAGCCATATAAACTTGACAATGTTACACTTCCTGTACCAAACATGTACTATCATTAAGCCATATAAACTTGACAATGTTTAGGAGTTTGTAAGGATAAGAACTTTAAAGTTGGAAGTTAGGAATGCAATATAATAGCTATTAACCTGAGCAGTCCTTTCATTATGTACTTATAATACAACATGTATCATTTGCAAGCCTGATAGGTGATAGAATATGCACATGTATATATATGTACAATAGTTCTGTGTATGTGGTAAAAAGTATGTGTTGTATAAATCTATTCTAACACAATACACACATTTATCCTTTTGTACAGTAATGAACACCACTGCGACTCTTTTGCATCACTTCCTGTATCACTTTCTGTGTCTACATGTTAACAGTCTTGGGTTAGTTTTGTTGCTGTTCTTATAATAGATCAGTTGCAGAAATTTAAGTAGTTGAAGTGGTAGTGAAGTGAAGCATTAAAAATAGGATACCCACATCTGTGCATATGAGTGAATTTAATGTCACACTATACATTTGTACTGTGTAGTAGGAACCATAAATTTGTACTTCCTGACCAAAAATATCTTATCTAGAAACCAGCTTTACAACAGCTTGACAGTATTGATTGACTGATTGATTGATTGATTGATTGATTGATTGATTGATTGATTGATTGATTGATCTTTTCAAACTCCACACAATCCGCTACAGCTATTCATCCACACAAGCCTTCCTCAATGCTTTTCAACAAGGTATTATGGAATTTTAAAAATTAGCCAATTTTCTACTGACTAACTAATGAACTGATGCCTTCAGCCGAGCATGACTCGTGTATGTTATTGCTATGGAATTGATTCTTCACTGTTTGACATCGCTTAGGGGCACATACATAGCAAAGTGAAATGGCTACTTCACTTTTCCATATTTAATTATTGGGAATGCATTCATATGCTTTTGTGATATGCCTTTCCTTTGATGTGGTATACATAGGTTCACCATGTTACAAAAAAGTTAACAAACAAGTGCAAATTGGAATTTAACTTTGAGTAGGGATCATAGAATAGTAGTAATGAAACAAGGGAGTTCATCTACTGGTGGACATTTAATCTCTACTTCAAACATGGCAACCTTGCTGGTAACAAGAGCTCACAACTTACGTTATAGCTATTACATAACCATCAGAATACCATGTAATATGTCTACAAATCACTTGTAATCAGAGCTCACAGATTATGTAATCTTAGTAATAGCTGTTACATAACCACAGAACACCATTTACCTGTAACTGATATGATATGATACAATCAAAAGTTGTCAAGAGTGTGATCATATCACACAAGACACCTTCGTGTTTATTTTTTCAAATATAAAGTTCTAATTTGCTACCTATGTGTTATTATTGTAGCTTTCCTTCATATTACTAGTAGTGGTTTCAATATTTACTTTGTCATGTCCCATTAGCTTGATATTAATTATGAACAGTATTAGTACTACATATGTAGCTGAACAAACCCACCTTTAGTCACCACATGAAAGTAACTACAGTGGAACTTGTTTGAGCCAGTCACCTTTGGTTCCAAGTTTTGTGCTCAAGTGGCCTTTGTATCCAAGTAGCTGCTTAGAAGGTTCCACTGTATAGAATTAATGTATCAGTAACCGTCCTACATATAATTCTATTATTTATCAGTGGTTAATTTTTAATTACATAAACCACCTTTATTGATTTCAAATTTCAAGGAGTAGAATATATTTACATGTAAAGTGTCTATTCTTCAAGATAAGCTCTCCTAGTGCATTATAAAATTATTTTAGTGAACTCAGTGTTGGGATTCTATTACCACATTGCCTCAAATTATGGCCCAGGCATTTATTTCTTTCGATTAACATTTTTTTATCCCAGCTACTAATGTTTCTATGTATATATGTGACCATCATCCTTGAATCAACTTCATATCTCAGTTTTGTACTCTCCTTGTTGTTTTCATATTTCACAGATTTAAGCTTAAGGAAGTCTATAAAATGTTCTTCACTTCATTGTGCATGGAATTTTCAGAAACTATCACTGCACAAGACGCTCATTTGAGACCCAGTGCATGTTATTTGAATTTATTTCTGTTGTAATGCTCTATACCCCCGGCAGGAGCTTATGAGCTGCTGAAGCTGGCGAAGGAGCATAAAACTGAGTTCCATGACAATCCAAATTACGTCACTGTTTGTTTTACGTCACTGTGTTTGTTTTACGTCATGCACTGTGTTTGTTTTATGTCACACGCAAATGGCACTCCAACCACACGAAATAGAGACGAGTTTGCCACCATCGAAGAAGAGAAAGACCTCGAGGAAGACTCAGCCGACTTTACCATTGCCATGTGTCACTAGTCATGTGCAATTTCGTATATGGCATCAAATAACAAGATTTTACTTTCCTTATATGGAAACTAATCGGCGATTGATTTAGATTGTGATGGCACCTGGCAGGCAGTTTCATGCTCCTTCGCCGCCTTCAGCGGCTCATAAGATCCTGCCCCGGTGACTAAACAGGACCAGGCATTTATATGAGACTGACGGCAATACGGTATACATGCTGTTGTGATGGCATTATACTCAATGCTTTGCTGTACTTGATAGTATTCAGTGGACAGTATCAGGATAATGTATGCCTCCAATAGAACTGCTTAATCAGTGCTGGAAACTACATGTACAGGTATAGCTGGTTGAAATTTCCTAATCATTAAGAACCATGGATAGTAGTAAACCATAATAACTAGAAATAAATAATGTTACTATTATTAAATTTTGACTCTTGTTAACAGTCCTGGTACATCAGTTATAGCTGCATAACTGTCCATTAGAATAGATAAACTTCCTGGAAAAGTGAACCCCTTCAAGTATACAGGATGTGCATACTGCATCATCCATTTTCCTATAAATTTGTAGATCATACAACATTTCTACAATCAGCAAGAAGTAATAGCAGCAGCATTGACAGCAACAACAGCAACAGTAACAGCAGCAATAGATATCTCAGATCGTAATGACTACCGTTGAGGTGATTGTACCAGTCCACTATGACGGACATTACACTAATGGAACAAGATATGGAGATGAAGGAGTTAAAGCTTTTGCTGGTGGCAGGCATGGTTCACTTGGAGCAGCTTTCCTTGATTCTGATATAGCAGAAGGTCTCCAGTCCTTAGTGAAGGGGAAGAGAGTCCTTGATGTTGGATGTGGAGTTGGAGATTGGTGCTGCCTTGCTGCTCAATATGGTGCAAAATCAGTAGATGGTTTTGATATACAACCAGAGATGGTGGAACTGGCTAAACAAGCTACTTCACACTTGGACATGGTCCACATACAAGTTGGAGATGCTGGAGATATGCCTTATGATGATGATAGTTTTGATGTAGCTATTAGCCTCTTTGTTACCTGCAATCTGTCACCTGAAGTGTATGCCAAACACTTTGAAGAGCTTCAGCGAGTGTTGGTACCTGGTGGAAAAGCTGTTTTACTTCTGCCCACTGACTGGTCCCACAGTAAACTGTACACAAACATTGATGCTGATCCAGCTATAGTAGAAGATGAGATTGCCAATATACTTGAAATAGTACCAAGCAACCCTACAACTGCCCAAATCACTGAAGCTTTCAAGAATGCCAATGATATTCTTGTAACATGTTTTGCTGCAGATCAAAATGGCAAATTATTCCATGTAAAAAATGTCAGTCAGCTCACCAATGGCCAACCTATATGGAGGAAAACCGAAGTGATGTTGTATCCCAACTTTTTCTACAGTGATCAATCAGATATTGTGCATCTTCTTAGAACTAACTTCCACATTGACCATATAGACAACTACTGTACAGAAGAGAGAAGGTTGACGTACAATAACAAAAGACCTGCTATTCCTTTGAACAGGGAATATGTAGCACATCCACCAGCTTTGGTGTATTATGTATCTAAGTCATGTTGACTGAAATATTAAATAAATATTCAAGTATATAGTAGTTGTAACACAACTTTTCACTTCGTTATCGTAACACAACTGTATTCTTTTCTGTTTTTCATTGTACTAGTTTTAATAATACAGTAATGCATTGCTAAGTGGTTAGCAGTTATTGTAACAGTTATATACCCTTGCTTGTCGTTGAGTGGTATGTATCTATTAATTTTATTATCTATGACTAACAAAGCAAAATCATATCGATTTCACCGAAATTAAGCCATGATTTATTGGTGTAACATTTTCTGTCAATTTTTCAACTTGAAAATGTACAGACTCCAGAATGTAATGATTTGGTATTCTTCGTACGTATCTACGTAATTTGAGCAAAATCACTCTAAGTGATCACTTCACTATTACAGTTTACCAGGATTCTCCATAAGTGTATTCTTACGTTACAATGAAATGTGACCGGATCAGCCTTAATGTAATATTTTACAACTCAAATATTTATGATTAAAATGAGGCATTCCAAACTACCAATCAGCTTTACAAAATGATTAGAATCATTAGTCAGTACCTTTCGGTGGAACTCGTTAATCAGGACACTAAGGACACCTACATAATCTTGACACTGGGCAGATCATGTATTTCCTGGAGTATAGATATACAAGTCCTATCATATACAGGAACAAAGGAAATATTATCTGCTTTACAGTGTCCAGCACTGAAGGTTTACAGCTGCAGCCTTTGAGTTACCTAACCTAATATGCAGGACTTAAACACTTTGTCATTACTTAATATGGCTAATAACGTGTATGCATTTCAAGGAAAGAAACGCATTACTGCAACACATTGCTAGGGATACGTACGTGTAATAGTTGTAACATGGGCATGAGGGCTTTGCCTGATATGTATGCCCGAGGGCCGCAGGCCCAAGGGCAGAGGGCATACATACTAGGCAAAGCCTGAATGCCCTGTGTTACAACTAGTATGTAACACTTATTAGGCTGATAGCCTGTAGAGGGCAATCAATCACCCAAGCCAATACGAGTGCAGCCACTGGATGTATTATATATACATACCTAAAATGTTTGATTATGGGTCAGCAGCTAGTATGTTCTGGTTATGTTCAGTTATGATAAACGGACATATCCTAGAGATATCACGGAGAATTTTCATTATTCGAGTTTAATGATTTAATCAGTGCTATTGAATCGTTATGGGAAAACTACGCAGTTCACTAAAGGCCTAGACAGGTAAGCTTGCTTGTAGAGTGGTTACTCCGTGCAGAGTGGTAGCTTCGTGATGGGGGTGTGTCCATATTAAAACGTGCGGAAATGATCGAATGAATAAGCTATAGCACTAATTTTCACCTTATCCCAACGTTTTTCAACTCATAGGATGGCGAGGATAACAAAACACTCTCCGTTTGTGTGGTTTTCATGGCGAAATCCAAGTTGTAAGTCCTAATCACGTGAGTATTATTTGATCCCCACAATCGATTTCGGCATCTACGTCTATATAATCAGTGCCCAGTTGTAGC
Organism: Dysidea avara; assembly: GCF_963678975.1. Lineage (NCBI taxonomy): Eukaryota > Metazoa > Porifera > Demospongiae > Dictyoceratida > Dysideidae > Dysidea > Dysidea avara. Next base: position 20,728,899 of record NC_089283.1, read on the forward strand.
CCGGCTACATTTCGTTTGTAGCCCGGCTAGCTGGGCTACATACGAAATGTAGCTCGGGCGGTTGCTTTGATCTGAGGTGTGAAAGTGTTACATATAATGATATACTCTATTAGACATGATTCTGGGATAGTTTATTAAGCCTGTGTGCACTATATGCATTGTAATTCTTGTTGTACTGTAAGCCTACAACTTTTCCATACAGTGCTATTCAGCAATTATCTACTAAGCTCTGCCACCCTTGTATAAAAATGTTCTACTGTAATCAGTAGACTCAGTTGGAAAGTCTTCATGGATTTTTAAATTTATTACAGTGCACATGATAATGTTTAGTTATTTTTCAAGTATGGAGGTTTTGTATTACAAAGAAACACTGGTCGTCTGTGAAATGAAGATGGATTGTTTAACATAAACTTGATGGTAATTTATCTAAACAGGTTTGTTCTATACAAAAGAGTACTTGTGATATGAAGCGATAAACAGGCAATGTTGTCTTCACCAAACTTCTGCTTTTTTTTTGTTTGTCAGGTATCCATGTTGTATAGTTACGTACATGATCTTTTGTATACCAGTCAAATTGCCAAATCCAATGGCATTTAGTGTGGGATGAAGCACGATGGAGATATGGCTGATTAATTGTAGAGTAATACCGTATATAGAGGAAAACCTTGGTGCTGTTAAAATTTGGCGAATGACAATGAATTCGCCAAATTTTACCCATCCAAATATTTTGCTAGTGAAGAAAACAGCAAACCAAGCCTTGAACTGAACAAATTTCTACTTGATCAAGGGCTACTGAACCAGACATAAAACTAGAGCCAAGCCTACCTTGACTACTTCACTAGGTAGCTAGCTGTATCCGTGACCTCACCTCGAAGCATGACAAGTAGCAAGAGCGAGCATATGGTGTGAGCGAGTGCTACCATATCAAGTATGATATTCACTATTCCAGAGGGTGTAGATCTACTGTCTATATAGTATTACCTTTTAGTTGATTGCTGAGTCCAGACACCAAAGAAGCGTGGCACTCCAGATCCTTGCTTCAGGCACAGCTCGAGGCACAGTGATTAGTAATCTAATTAATTAAATAGGGCGTGCGTTTTGCTAACAATTCGCCAAATTTTATTTCGCCAACAGTGATATTTTGCTTGATTCGCCAAATTTTTCCTCCTCCAAAGTTTCCCTCCGTACGGTAGCAGGTGATTGGAGAGGAATTACTGTTTCACTATAGGGACAAGAGGCTGTAGGCTGAAAAGCAGAGGGCTAATATCTTTGCTTCTTGCAACACTTCACTTTGTGTTATGTACACATTTATTTATTTAGTGATGCACAAAACTCAAACATGAGGAGTGAATGTGTGCATGTACAATTTGTTCATAAACTCTAGAAGAATCAACTACATACATCTCTTGGCAAAGAGTTCCATTCGCATATAGTGGCTGGCAAAAATGAATGATGATAAGAGTTTATCCTTGCTTGAAGTTGTCTAAACTTTTTGCTGGTGACCTCGAATTTTTTTTCCAGATGGGTGCAGATAGTGATTAAAGTCAACTTCAATTAGAATTTTGTAAAACATAATAAGTCTTGATTGAATCCGTCTGACTTCCAATGAATTCCACTTTAGTCCAGAAAGCATTGATGAGACACTTGAAAAACCATTACACACAAATCGGGTAGCTTTACACTGTACCTTTTCCAAAGCGGTTTTGTCACAGTTGGATTGTAGCAATTGATATTGTGCTGCTACTCAAAGTATTGAAATGTGTTTTATTCGTTGACCATTTGGTACTGAAGTATGCTAAAATTAAGGAAGTGATTTCCAACCTCTAACTGTAAATATCACATGCAAATTTTCTTTATTGGTGCACAATGAATGCAGTGAATGCCAGATTTTTCTATCTCATTAAGCAAACATAATCAGCAATTGTGGCTGGAAATTGAAGACATCATTGACAGTGTATCCTTCCATTCACTGTAGCTTGTGTTTGTATTTATATTATTCTAGCTACCTATATACTGTATGTGTGGTGCCAGCAACCGTGTGTTTCTGGTTCTCTAAGTGAATTGAGTTTTTGCTCTCTCTGTGTGTTGTTAATTGTTGTCATGATATATACAGTAGTTGAACTGTATATCATTTTGCTGCTGCAACCAATCATGACTATACATAATTTTACTGTACATATTTCACTATGACTATTACCAAGAGTTAATAATAGTAAAGAGGAAAATATCTAACACAGTATAGAGTCAGAGGAGGTCCGACATGTTCACGTGAGCCATGGGGTTCATACAGGTATTGCTAAAACATGCGTGCCAATAATTGAAAGCCATTCTTACACTCATTCCAGTGGTGTGATAAACCCCAAAGGTTTGACTTCAACATACATGATCAATTGAAGACTTTGCACATGATCAACAGCTCTCAATACAAATGAGGGACAACTATTATATATTTACCAGGGAAGAGAATATGACTTTAAAAGTCTCCATGCAAAGAAACTTACAATTCTATATAATAATACAACACGGATTTTGACATTGTTTTAGCGATTTAAAAATTCAAGTTATGCAATTAACTTTGATAGTGCTTTCCCTTTGTTTCAGCCCTCCTCTGGTTTAATCCAGTTATGTATTGTGCCATATATACAATATCCATTTACTCAGCTTGTGGAGAAGTTTGTTATGCTCTGCCCAATGATTTCCTCATTTGCCTTTTCCTTGTGTATAGATGTTTGCATTTATAATGTTGTTGCGTACACTTCATGGCTTTGAGGAAAATGTTATGTGGTTAGCATTAGGGAAAAAGTAGTGGAAGGGTGGTGTATATCTGTAACAACTTTAAACAGGATGTAGGACCAGGTGTCCTACAGACCTTCAGCACTTGTGCTGTAAAGCCTTAATAAATAAAATAAATAAAATAGCTAGGAAACCATACTGTGTTTCTGTATGTGTGCTTATGTACACTGTCTGAATTCCATGAAAAGTGGTGATCACACCCTGGGAGTGTGCATGCAGTGCTCAGACCTGTCAAGTGCATACTGGCCAGGATATTGCCACACCAATTAGCATGGTTTTAAATGTGTTTATTGTTTGACAAAAATACCATTTGTTATTGACTTGTAGTAAAGTATGCTGAAATTAAGGAAGTGATTTGTTTTTTCAAACCTCTAACCGTAATAAATCATTTTTTGTACTTGAGCATATTAAATATTGGACGCCAGACTTTTCTATCTCATTAAACATATACAATCACCAATTGACCAGCATTTTGAAAATTGCACACATCATTGACAGTGCATCCTCCCATGTCTAACCAACTGTTAAAACATTTAGTAGCACAGTTAAAGCCATGAAATGCTGAAACTAATTTTCAAAAAGGTGCAGTGATTCAAACCAGAACAGTTAAGTTATGAGCCCATATAGTAGTGGAATAATAGATTATAAACATGATCAACATAAAAATGTGCAATACAAAGAAAGCACATGTTCTCCTCTTCTGTCTTGGGGAGCCCAGATGAATGGGACCAGACTATATCTATGCAGACATTGTTGTGCTGAATTTTTACTTGGGATAGATAGCTATCTCATTACTCTACCCATATCTACCAGAGCCATGCCTCTGACTAGCTTGATCTATTTTCATGGTCTAGTTACTGTAGACTTTGAAGAGCAATATGATTTTGGTTCAACAATGTAGTGGTGTGATTTTATATAGTCGCTCAGCTTTTCCACAGTACAATTATTGTAGTGTTGTAGGAATTATCCTGGACCTTGGAATAACACTTGTTGACCATGACATGAAGTTAGATAAATATGGCTAACATTGTATATGGTTTCCCATACGTCTTCTATGTGCCTTTCTTTGATACAAGCAGCATGTATTCGTCAAATGTTTCTATCTAGTAGGATATTGCGCTCTTACTCATTTCCAAGGCTATGTACATTACTCCGTGTAGTACTGTGTACTGCTAGTAGTTCACCACTGCTGTCCATTGGCTATATTATGTACATGTATCTAGCAATAACGCTTTGCATATCATTACTATTGCACTATACATGAAATGCTGTTCTTCACACTTTTGGCCATTCCAAGTTCATTTGGATACACATATGACACTGTGGAGAGCTGTTGTATTACAACCGCAGGTCTGTTGCATTAACAACTTTAGAATCAATGCACATACGTACCAAAGATGCATGTATGGCACCCATGGTTGAAGAATGATCTTGTACACTGGAGTAATGGTACTGGTTGACTGTGTCACAAGCTCAGCAGTGTGGGAAATCCTGTTTAGTTGTCCACATACTTTGATATGTACAGTATGTATTTCCTTTCAAATGAGTGTGACTCTAGCGTAATTGAGAGCCAGTGTTGAGGCCATGTCTTGATTTCTTGATTACCTATCCAAACAATTCTTCTTCAATGTAGTCCCATGAGAGACACCCACCCACTTAGCCAAAGGATGCTGGGTAAGATAGCTGTGAACAATTTATTTAGGCCAGAGGAAAGAATGAAATCCCAAGGAGGGTGGGTGGGCCACTGACAAAAGTAGGGACCTGCATGAGTCTCTTTTTTTTTTTTTGTCCATTCTAGATGTAACGTATGGACTGTTTGCATGACATTAATCCTGTAGTTGGCTTGCAAGGCCAACAACTCAAGGGCACCCTGACCCTGCCCGGCCTCTACCGCCATGGCTGCTACCATTAGCCACACAACCAGAGTAGCACGTTACCAGGCCCATCATGAGGAGGTTAATTGGTAGCATGTACGCACACACACACACACTATACACATGCCATAACAAAGTACAGTACATAAAAACACTAGCATATACCAAGCTCCACCATTCAGAGACATGTGTTATCCTTGAAATACAATTTAGCACATTGAATTAGTACCAGTTTACCAGCAACAAACTTAGAAGTGTGGGTAATCCTGTCTAGTTGTCCACATGCCTTTGATATACATTTCATTTTAATTGAGTGTGACTTTAGAACACTTGAGAGCCCAAAGTTGACATTGTTGCCATAATAGTATTGATGTTTTAATGATATGCCATCATATTATTTATGTATAAACTGATATCACACACCGATTTGCTAAAACTGCAAATTATTATGCGCATGTACAAGAGATGACTTTTATGACCAATTGTAAATAATTATATGTAAATCATAACACATATATGCACACATGAAGTATTCACCAAGTTTTGAACATGACTTTGGAACACTTTGGAACAAGTTTTGACAACATGCAATTACACTATACATAAGCTAGAGACAAATTTTCAACAAATGTACACACACACACCCACACACGTGCACACAAGCGTACACACACACATACATACGTACACACAGAGTTAAAGCCAGTGTTCACCAAGTATAGACAGCCACATATCACATTACTCATGTCTACTACAGCCATGTCACTACTTAGTCACTTGGTCTGCTTTTTTGCATTAACAAGTAGTTGTACTGTAATAAGGAATGATCCTGCAAAGCACTGGTTAAGTATGTTATGAAGTTTGAGGATATGGTGCATTTTTGATTTGAATAAGTTAGGAGCTTCTGTTTACTTGGATGTCTGTGCTAAGTCCAATATCCCCGTTTTTATTCCAGGGGTGTGCCCAAAGCTGGCCAAAGGCTGGCTGTGGGCACGCACCTGGTTTACTGGAATTGTTTTTGTAAAAGTGTGTGTGTACCTATCTACCTATGTTTGTCCGTACACACCCACTTGAGCAAAATCTTTAAGTGGTAAAAGCAGCTTTACGTAAGAAGTAAAAGCGAAACGAAGTCTGTATTAAACTTCCGCACAGGTAAACTTTGCTCTGAGGTGGTTTCTTTATGGCGGTCTGAAATACAGGTGTGGCAACTCTCCTCAGACTTTACCTTCCCTTCAGGTTGTACAGGCGTTTAACAACTGAAAAACAACTGTAGGCTACCAGGAATACCCTATCCTTTCGAGTTGAGAAGGGGGCGTATCCCCTATGTACACAAACGAAAATGAAGAGCAGCTTTGAGGCTTTGTTGAGAGAATTTTTGGGAAAACACACAATAGTCAAACTATAAAACAGTTTAGAAGATATTTCTGTGTGTTAAAAGTGGTTATAGGGGAAGCAACTAATGTGAGTTATTACATGTAGCAACAGTTTTGGCAATCCTCACTGTAATTCACATGATGTTTACTATTTTTAACACCTCGACTCATAGTTGTGTGCCAAACCTCAACTTGCCATCAGACAGAAACTTTACATCCGTACTAAGTCACTCGGCCAATATGAAGCAAATCAGTGCCAATGAAGTAGGGCTGTCATGCAAGCCTTATTTCATCCCTGAATCTGGATTATGAAGCCATATGATTACACTCTCTTTTTCTTGCTATCTTCTGTTGTTATCAACATATAAAATTGCTGTATTTATATTGCAAACTACTAGTATCAGTGGTACCTGGCATTTTGGCAGATCGTCTGTGAAGTTGGCGATTCCACATGCAATAACTACAATGAGACAACCTGGACACAATTGACATAGTTATGTGAATGCACTACAAAACATTCAAGAAAATATGATGATTGTAGAAGGGTTCATTTACTTGTGTGAGAATTTATTTGGATACTGAGTGTCATCCAGAGGCTGGTGTGGAAGAGGCAGCTGACATACACTGTAGGTACCAAGTTAGACCTAGGCCTGTCAACTATGAATGCTTTTTTATTTATTTATTTGTTTTAATTTACTGAACAGACAGACAGTGTCTGATGCATCCAGGGGACCAGCCCAAAAGAATACATTACAATCATATATCTATACAATGATATTTGCTATAAAAAGTCAATCAAGAGTCGAGTTAGTTATTGCTTGCAGCTTGGATTTAAACAGGGGTTAGAGTGGTAATTTCAATCAAGTCACTAGGTAAATCTGCAACAACAGTTACACAATGACAATAGTCTTCAATAGTTTTTCAGAGCATATAAAATCTGAAGTTTTCCTGGGCATTCTCCAAGATACATATCATCAGTAATGATACAAGTTCTGTGTACAAGCTTACATTGTAATTGTGTAATGATTTATTTTGATTACTATTTGACCATACACAGCATATATACATGGTCTAAAAGGCCAATCTTGCAGTAACACAATACGTACCCATAATACAAGTACAGCCTGTAATAGTTGCAATACTAGGGGCAGCCTCAACACACCCAGGTAACTGTCACTGTATCAATGCATTTGATTAATGCATTTGATTTACAAAAAAAAGTGAAATCTTTTGTGCAAAAACAGCGTGGCTGTAAAAAAGAGCACGTCCACAAAAGCAAAAATAAATGACAGCCAAAGCAGCTGATATCTGGAGTGGGCAAGAATGGATGTTAATACAACTAACTATAATACACAACATTGGACCTTTATCATTGTCTCTTGTTCTACATTCAGTCTTAATGCTTTCTTAATTAACTCTAACTACGGTACCGCTCAAATGTAACTTCGCACTCGCTCGCTCGGGTCGAGACGATAAGTAGACACCCTCGAACGAGTTGCGAGTACCAAGTATACTCCTCACAGTGTACTCGCTTGTGAACTCGCTCGTGAAGTACAAGTCACGCCAATTAAGTCAGCCTTGCTCGACCGTGAGCTAGTGGTACAAGTACTGTGTTCACTATTCTAACAAAGTTAAGTTTTTGTGCTCTTTTCATCGTAGTACAGCATGCGTCCCTGTTGGAAGGTGAGTCAATGTGAGCCGGCTCTGTTTGCTATCACGTGACACCATTGAATTCTTTAGGGGTGGGTTGATTAAGCATTGCAGTTAGAAAAAGAGTGATTATTCTTTGGCGCAGTGGATATTCTCTTCGTGATATTAAAAGAAGGCTGGAAGATGAAGAAGTGGAAGTAACACTGCATAGTTTGCAATACTTGGTTCTAAAATTCCTCAAGTTTCACACAATTAGAGACCTCCCTAGAGCACGAAGGCCAAGGCTACTAACAACTGACATGATGAATGCAATAGAAGACAGTTTACGAGCCGACGACGAGCTAGCTGCTAGAAAACTGAAGGAGAAGCTGGCAGGGATATTCCCTAACTTACCAAACATGTCTATATCGACCATTAAGCGCTGCAGAAAAGAATTGGGATGGGTTTGTACCCGCCCACACTATTGCCAACTCGTAAGAGAAGCCAATAAAGAAAAGAGAAAAGAATGGTGTCAAGTTCAGATTAACAACCAGGAGAAGTTTGAAGATGTGATATTTACAGATGAATGTACTGTCCAGCTAGATAATCATGGCCATCTTTGTTTTCGTAAAGAGAGAGAGGGTCGATCACTTAGGCAACGCCCAAAACATCCAGTTAAAGTGCACATCTGGGGTGGAATATCAATGCGAGGGGCTACTCGTTTGGTGATGTTCACAGACATCATGAATGCAGTGAGATACGGGAAAATATTGGAGTCAAGCTTAGTGCCCTTTGTCAAGACTTACTTTCCTGATGGTCATCGACTGCAACAAGATAATGATCTGAAACACTCATCCAAGTATATTGGTCGCTTGTTCAAGTTTCACAATGTTTATTGGTGGAAGACCCCAGCAGAATCCCCCGATTTAAATCCAATTGAAAACTGCTGGGGATCTTTGAAGCAATATTTGAGGAACAGTTACAAGCCAACAAACCTAGAACAATTGATGGATGGCATTGAACAATTTTGGTTGTCTCTAACCCCACTGATTTGTACAAAGTACATACAACACTTGCACAAAGTTATGCCTAAAGCGATTGAAGTTAATGGTAACCCTAGTGGGTACTAATAAGAACACTATTGTATGTGTAAATACAATTCCACAATTTTTCAAAGAAAGATAAATATATTTATGTACAGTTTAACTTGCCTTGTTCAATAACATACTAAATCTAAAACAGTCTAGTTCTAATTGCTTTACTTCACTAAAGTAAATCAAGAACATTCGGATTCCTGGGTGTTTTGTTCAATCGGCGGTTCTTTTCATCTATAGCAATGACACATCGGACCCACTCATTGCTCTTTTTTTCACCTTCTTCCAAGGGAAAATGTTGAAAAGCCAGAGATTTGATATAGTCCATTAAAATTGGATTCAATTTCATCTTTCCCATTTTGCCTGCTACATTTGATCTCTTCCTCGTGTCCTTGTCAAACAGCATCTCATTTAATTTGGCTGAAAAATTTTGGCGTGAGCAACTGTTCTTACGTAGCTTCCTAACAAGCTCAGCCCTCAGAATTCCTTCGTTTTCAGTTTCCGATGTTCTTACTTCTTCTGTAGTAGCAACAGATTGCGTTGCATTAGTTTCACTGTTATTGTTTGGTGTAGTAGCAATGGACTGATCCATGTCGGCCTCATATGAAGGATCAAAAGACAGTTCTATAGTGTCGAGTCAAGGGATGGTCCGGTATCTTCAATGAAAGTGGGGCTGAAAGGTGACATACTGGCACTGATAGGTGAAGCAACACTTGTCATAGGATTGGCAACAATTGGGTTAGGAGTGGAAGCTATTGCTACAGTAGGATTACAGCTGGGAAATGGAGCAACACTTGGTACAGAAGTAGTAGATGGCACAGTATCCAGAATGTAACAGGTTGGGGAAACAGCTGGAGCCAGACTGAAAGGCAAAACACTTGGTCTAGAAGATTGTACTGCTTCATGACTATCGGACGGAGTTGCAAACCCATCTGACTCCACACGGGATGTGTTCACCATTTTCCCCATTATAAATGACAGTGTCTTTTGAAGCTCCTGGAAAGTCTTCCCCACGTCCATTTTGAGTTCAGTGTATTGTTTTGTCTGTAGCATAAGACACAATTCATGCAGTCATAAAACATTTACTGTTTATATATCTATTGCATATATATATACATACCATATGTATGCATGTAAAAATGAATTGTATTTGATAGTAAATACCTGTTTTTCTTCATTTTGCTTCAAGGCTGTACCAAGAGTACCCATCATCTTATGTAAACTTTCAAATTCTAACTGCTACAATAATAAGAAAATCAATGAGCAAAGCTATTTTTGTAGTTCTGTAACAATGTCAGTATAGTTTACTATTATGGTGATACATTGAAGTTACAGTGCTATAAGGAATGAAGCACGTACATGTTCTGCAAGGTAAAACTGGCACCAAAAAGAACCATCATTTAATCCTGAAAGTTAACGTTTGCCTCTTCAGAAACAGTGCATGTTCTCAGCATGGCTTTTTCACATTGTGAAAATGTTATACTGACAGTAAATGCGCATGTGCTGTTGTAAATACATACCTGCACTCCACCAGTATAATGGATGGGATCACTGCTTTGTAAGCCACCAGTCTGATTGCTTGTACCACCAAATGGAACCGTGAAACTCTATAAAAGACTTAAGGTAAATAACATGGCATGCAGACAAAAAAAAGATTCTTGCCTTATTCACTCTTCCAAACCCTTCCTCCACCATCGCACAACACCTGAAAAACTTTAAAGACATGATATTTACAAGCAAATTATGCCACACTAACCTCGTCATTTTCTGGATCACTACTGTACAATTCAATGTCCTGTCCAGTGTAAGCATTTAATTGCTACATGTGAATTGAGTACATTCATAGACCAAAAAAAAATTCTCACTTCTATAAAATTTTCTTCAGTTTCAATGGTAGCATTGCCACGAACCTATGTACGTAAATGTACAACAAAACGATTTAGAGGTATACAAATGCTTTAGCTTACATTCAATGGAACACTCCTCAGTGGCGGCTTTCCAGTTTTTATAAGAAACTCCCCTGTCTGTTTCCTTTTCCCTTTTCCTACTTTCTTCACTGGTGAAACATTCTCTTTATCTTCCTGAGCCCTCTGCTGGTCCTCTTCAACTATGGCTGGTTCATTGTCAGAGTCATTACTCTCACACAACCTGTCTTCCTCAGCCTCACAAAAAGTTTTGGATCCTAAGAGCACAAAAAGAATTTAAGTAATATGCAAACTACACTACAGTAAACAACAAACCGTTGTGCAATGTTAAATTAAAGACAAACCTGCAACGATAAATCTAGCAAAATACTCCTTATTATCGTCCCAAAGAATAGTTAGATCATCTCCGTGGCTGAGTTCAATCACGTTACAATGTAAAATGCGTTGTGTTGGCACAACTCCGTAACACTGTTCATCAACAAAATCGACTAAAGCGTAGCTTTCAGCAGCTAAAATAAAAATAAGTACTAGATGAACAAATTCAGCAACTTTACTTACGTGTCTTTGCTTTTTTGGAAGCGATTCTGACGGATCCAGTTTCAGACGCCATTACAGTCTACGCTCAAAACAAAAACGTGTATGTGTCTTACGCATGCGCACTAAGTGCATTCTAAATAAAGCTTACCAAAACTGTGTATTCGATACTCGCAATTCTTCCAAGTGCGTGCAGCGAGTGTTTGCCTGGCGAGTAGCGAGTGAGCGAGCGAGTGCGAAGTTACACTTGAGCGGTACCGTAGGTAGTAATTTGGCTTCCTTTTTCTCTACATCCACTATTGGAAAAAACAGTCAAATTCCTGGCCAATTAGAGTTAAAAGAAAATGAATAATCTTTATTGTATTTCTTACAAATGTAAGAAAAAAATTGCACTGCATGTATAGGAGTTTGATGGTTTCTAAAATCATAAATACATGTACAAAAGAAATAATCCAGTTCAGCTTTGTGTAGTTAGTGAATCGCTCACACTGTTTGTGACCAGATTTATGAAAAGGTTTCTTTTTATGCATTTTACAAACAAAATATAACAGTTGACTCCTAGCACTGATTAAGGATCTCTGTATCTAAATACTGTGGCTTTACTCATGGAAAATCTCAGATAATTAAATATGATAATTTAAAAAAAATTATGAAGTTTCTAAATTCAAAAATGTGTATTTTTAATGGTGATTACTTTATCTACATACACTTATGCAGTATGTGTGATATTGTAGGAACATGGTCAAGAAACGTTAGACTTCTGGAGGTTGGCAAGAGTCAGTGATCAGTTTAGGGTGATAGCACTTGGTCTACCAGTACCTCCTTATCATGGAAACCCACTGGATCCACCTCTCAGATCTCGATTTCAAGCAAGAAACATTACACACTTGCCTTTTCATGTTAGCTTTGAACTGGAATGCAGTATGTTGTTATATGGATGTTTGTTTAGGAACAGCTGGAGTCTCTTAAGGGTTATGCACCTAATGTGCCAGATAAATTGTACGTTGCAAACATCCCTGCCAATTGTTAATTTATTGTGTTTGCATCACTCGTATGTTTATTTTTGTTCATTTATGTATGTATGCATGTGCGTGTGCGCATTACGCTTGTGTGGGGGGACACCAATACCACTTTTTACCAGCCAATCCAATACCGATACATTTTTGGTGGAAAATTGACCAATACCTGGCTGATACCAATATTTTTGCAATAGAGGTATTATTTGCTGTACATGAACAAGAAACAGCCAGTATCTCCACTGCTGTTGAATAAGCCATACACTTGCTAATGTCTAAAAGCATTGCTTGTTAGTTTTGTGGCCATCATGCATTAAATCATGACAATCAATCATCATGGCTTACTGCCCTTTCAACTGTACTTACAATCACAATCACTAGCTCCTTTCAAGTAATTCATTGTAGTATGTTCTTCCATAATGGTCCACTCCACTCGCTATGTATGCTACCATCTTGAAAAACAATTGAATGACATCATACAAAGTATCAGTTATGGTATTGGGCACTTAAACCATAACCGATATTAATCCAATACCACAAAATGACCGATAATATTGTTATCGGTGCATTCCTAGTGTGTGTGAGTGTGCATGTGCATGTACATACGTACGTATACCAGGTGTGATTTGGATAAAATTTCTTTACTGCAATTATGTTAATTTCCGCAGATTGTCCTCTGTCTTGTCGGTGTGTTCAACTCTACAAACATTGAGTGGCACATCTCACTATGGACTGATGGATTTTCCAATGCATCAATTAAACAAACTTGTTCAAATTTTGGTAATTAAATTTAGTTTGATAACTTTTTAAAATTTATCTGTAATTGTAGAATACTATACCATCTACTGATATTTCACAATTACTAAATTTAGCCTTTCCATCAGAACTACTAGGCAAGAGGGAAATGCTTTCAGATGCTATGAAAGTATGAAACTTCAAACTACTTACATTGTTGTAGTGTTTATGCTTCTTGCAATATAGAGATTTCAATTATTAAATAAAAGACAGGGCAATGGCAATAATTTATCTGTTACATCAATCACACCACCAACATCAGAGGTATGCAAACCATCTATACAACACTGTCTGTGTGATTATTTAGTGATGTGATAGACTCAAGAATCGGTCACTGTTGCCTTTAATGATGGAGGAGCTCAGTACAGTGTACCTGTTCCAGGAAGATGTCAACAACAACTTAGTGATGCTAGCTCTGAGTTTGTCTCCACAGCTCAAAGTGAAAATCTGATTGCTCAAATGATCCAAAGTCATTCTGTTGGAGATTTCTGTATTGTAGGAGAGAAGGTATGTTACAAAAGCTACTACACTACACAGTACATTATTTTTGAAGACAACAAAATATTCATATATTTGAAAATCAAAACCTGAAATTGAAAGGTTCATGAGTTTTGGAAATGAAAGCAGCTAGCTAGTCAGGCATTTACAATTCATGAACAATTATTTTATAAACATAACATCCATTTCATAAAAATGTTCCAATGTCCCTTCACAAAAATTATCCCTCTATAGTGTACTGCAAAGTTTTAATATATTATGTAATAGTTTCTTATTACATTAGCATGTTGTGTATAAGCTGCATATCAATATGTACTCTGTGTAGGGAACTGGTAAAACAGTATTAGTTAATGAGTTTGCTCATCGCCTTGGCTATGAGACTGAGCCAGTGATGGTTTACTGGGACATGACTGCTAGAGACTTGTGTCAACAGAGAGTGACACTTTCCAATGGAGACACCAGTTGGAGACTAACTCCATTGATTGATGCAGCACTCAAAGGCAGACTGGCTGTGCTAGATGGAATTAATAGGCTTGACATGGGCACATTGGCTGTGTTGCAACGGTCAGTAGTATATACTTGGTAGTGTACTGTCGTTTTTGTTATATGAGATGACCTACCATAGTATTGTACTATGATTAATTTTTACGGATTTTCCTAGTAATAGCTGTTTGTATATAGATCGTTTGTTATGGATTTCCTTGGTAATAGCTGTTTTGTAAACAGATACATAAAATAAGTTGTTTATTAAACAGATATGTAAATGGTATTGTGTTGTATGCATTTAATTCATCTATTGCTAATGTGTATGGTTGTGCATGGAATGTACATATGTGCGTTCACACACACACTACGTGCACACACACACTACATGCACATGTTTTTGCTTGCTTGACATCACCTCTGCCATGGACGCTGCACACTCACCCAGCCAGGGGACACCGAATAACCTTACCTAACCAGGGGATGCTCAATAACCTATTTACAAGCTATTGAAATTTAGACCAGGTGAGAAGACCCCCAAGAGGGTGGATAGGCCATGGACAATTGCGTAGAAGATTTACGTAATTGGTCTGCCTTGTACACAGCATGGTGTATGCACGATGTAAATCCTTGTTGTAAATCCCTGTTGTTGGCTTGAAAGGTGGAGTGTTATTGTGTCCACCACGAACACACACACACACACACACACACACACACACACACACACACACACACACACACACACACACACATACACACACACACACACACACACACACACACACACACACACACACACACACACACACACACACACACACATACACACACACACATGCACATGTACACACACATGCACACCCATGCAAAACAACAAACACCCATGCACTCACACATCATGAGTTGTCTTTTTTCTATTTCTGAAGGTTAATACATGATAGAGAAATTGATTTGTTTGATGGTACCAAACTGCTTGGATCAAAACATTTTAATGAAGCCAAGACGCATGCTGGATTAGATGATCTGCAAATGGCTGAAAAGTATATTTACAATGTATGAACCCTATAACATTATGCATGTGTGCTTCAGATTTATTTATCGTATCGATGACAAGTTTCGGATTGTTGCTACAGCTAAGCCACAGAGTGGTAAGAGCAGTGGGCAACATTATACAAACCACTGGTCTAATCCTGAGTTTGTATCAATGTTTTTATTCCACCATGTGAAGCCATTAAGCTTTGCTGAGGAAGAACAAGTACTACTGAAGAAGGTTATTGTAACCTTCATGCAATAGTGTATGTACCCATTGGTGATATGTATTGATATCAGGTCTCTGGACTGACATCTGACAGAATTGAACCTTTGCTGCACTTTGTTCATGGTTTAAGGCAGTCAAAAGTTCCTATGGTAAGTATCTGTAATAACCAATGTGATCGTAATTGTAATAACCAATGTGATCGTAATATGTACTTAAATTTTTCTAAATTTGTATATACGTAGGTGCAGTCATTAGCTTCTTCACTCTCTACCAGACAGCTGCTTAGAATAGCAAGGAGGATGGTTAACAATCAAGAGAATGATTTGTTCCAGGCTGTTACCAAAGCTTGTTTGTTTCGGTACATTTTTCTATTTGTATATGTGGCAATCCATTTTGTCTTAACTACATGCTTTACTATGCCATGTACATTTTGTGTAGGTTCCTCCCTCAAACAGTGAAAGCCACTTTACTTCAGTCTCTCAGAGAAGCTGGTATCAAACCAAAGAGTATTACTAAAGATGGAGGAAATGAAATCACTTGTTAGGAATATGATCAGCAATATATTTGTGTATAGTATTCTTTGTAGGTCAGATTCATGAAAACACTCTTAAAATTGGTAACACTACCATGCAGTTAAAACCTCATCACAATTTGGAAGCTTTAGTACCCCATGTTCTGTTTTATGAAAACCAGCAGGTAAAGCAGCAACTGTTTAGTAATACCTACAGTGGTTATATTAACTGTATATATGTGTTTGTAGCATTTGCAGATTCTAGAAGACATGTTGAAGGATTACATATTAGGAGAACACCTGTTGCTAGTAGGCAACCAAGTATGTCTTCATAATTCTGACAGTAGGTGTATAGTTTTTATTAACTCAATACTTACAGGGAGTTGGGAAGAACAAACTAGTTGACCATTTTCTTCATCTCTTAAACCTTCCCAGGGAATACCTTCAGTTACACAGGTTGGAATAATTATCATGCATATTTATAAATATCTTCCAATTCCAGAGATACAACTGTCCAGACATTGACTCTTCAGCCGTCAGTCAGAGATGGTCAAATAGTTTATCAAGACTCTCCACTGGTATTGTAAATGTGTTAGAAAGGTTGACATGGTACATTTGTTGGTAGGTACGTGCAGTGAAGTCAGGTACTGTGCTTGTGGTTGATGAAGCAGACAAGGCTCCCACTCACGTCACCTGTATTCTGAAGAATTTGGTTGAAAATAGTGAAATAACATTAGCTGATGGCAGAAGAATTGTGCCATGTACGTACGTATGTATATGTGTAAAATTATATCATTACATGTGTTCCGGATAGATCAAGCAGCAGTAAGCAATTCAGACTCAGTGATTGTCAGAAATCCTGATTTTAGAATGATGGTGTTAGCCAATCGACCAGGGTTTCCATTTTTGGGAAATGACTTTTTTGCATCCATTGGTGACATGTTCTCTTGTCATGCCATAGACAATCCTGACTTGCAGTCTGAAATGGTAAAACATTTTTTGGTTGAAGAATAATTGGTTGAATACATTTAACAGACCATGTTGAAGCAGTATGGACCTACTGTTTCTGATGACATTTTGAAGAAGCTTGTCTCGGCATTTGCAGAGTTACGGCAAATGTCAGACGCTGGATCCATAAGTTATCCATACTCCACCAGAGAAGTAGTGAACATTGTGAAGCACTTGGAGGTAAAAATCATCAAATAAAAATCAAATAAATTTTTAGTTCCATACAGAAATTTCCTGGTGAAGGCGTTGCAAGTGTGGTCAGAAATGTTTTTGACTTTGATTCCTATCATCATGAACTACTTGAAGTTGTGATGAAAGCTCTACACAAACATGGCATTCCAGTTGGAGCCTCACTGAACAGTGTACAACTCTCTCAAGAGTAAACTTATTGTATACATATACAGTAGACCCACAATTATCTGCACCCTCGTTTATCTGAAATTAAAAGTGGCTGTTCTATTAGAATATTTTTAGTACAATTGTACATATGTTCTGTTAGAGTATTTCAACAGAACTCTGTATATAAATGTATGGGCTTCAGTTATCTGAACAATTCATTTATCTGAACACTTTTACCATTTCCTGAGACACAATGGGGACCAGATAACCGATAGTCTACTGTACTTGTACATTTTTCACACTTGATAGCAGGTATGGGTCGAGTAAAATAATATTAATAGCAGTACAAGCATCATTATATGAAGCAAGTTTGGTGAGACTAACAAAGGAAAATATGCCAAATCTTATTCACCGCTTAGATATTGTGTATTGCTTGATGTTGGTCATATGGTAAATATGCAAAGTTTTACTAACATCTGCTATGTAAGAATACAAATACATTTAAAGTACCTGAAGTAATATTGGTATAAATGTACAAGTACTCACACACTTGGCCCAACAAGTACTAACAATTGATAAAATGTTCCTTCATTTCTATAGACATCAGTTGCCACCACTTAAAGTCGTCACAGAATGGAACATTAGCCCAAATGTTCCAACTAGTCTTAAAGTAGTGCAGTCTCCAATGAAAACAAAGGTCAATAATATACATATAGCTTCTATTTTGTTTTCACAACACAAATACTACTTTTAGGGTCCTTATAGACTCAATACTACCATCTGTCCATTAGACAGAATAGAAGACAGAGGAAAGTATTTCTCAGAGTTAAAGTCACACTGGACTATACCAATGCATGAAACAAGCTACACACAAAACATTGCAACAGGCCCAGGTACAGAAAAGAATATTACAATGGACATTAAATGTTACTGCTGTACACACAGGAGGTCACATCCATGTCGCTATACGTGGTCCAGTTGCTGTGTACAGTATGAGAAGCAATAGTGATAGTATGCAGTGTATTGATCTGTCTGCTGTGTTCCCATATCCAACATCAATCTGGTCTCCACAACTGAACTTGGCTGGACTGGGTAATGAATTAGAGGGTCAACTATTAGTACAAGATGTCAATGTGAGTCACACTGCTATACAACGTACTGTATGTATACCATGTGAATCATCTTGTGTGTACTGTTTTGTTGTAATGAATGTTGAACTATTTACATTCATAATTTTAATTAGCTCTACTAGTGTATTGTTGTATGTACTTATTGTACAGAGTAACTTATTATTACTGATAAATCCACGGAATGGAAGTGCAAGTGAAATCGTTACTCAATCGTTAATGAAGAAAATTGCTAGCAAGCTGACAAGAAATGACCAAGAGGTATATAGCTGCTGTAATTGTTTGATTATAATTATAATATATTAATGCTTACCTCTTGTTTGCTGGTAGAATCCTCCGAAGTATCACATGTGTACTGAACTAGCTGCAGATAATGTAGTTATACTCTATCAAGAAGGAAGGTGAGGGAGTTCTTTGTTACCATGTATGTGCACAATTGTCCAAAACAGTATATGATGTATAAGCATTGTTACAGTTGTACAAGGCCAGTATTTTTACCAGTACATTTTTATTAAGCATACCAATGCCAGATGTTTTTTGCATGGATTATAATCTGCTATCCTATAATTACATTGCCTGATGTTGTCATCTATAATGAGCACTGTTTACTGTTTGCAGCTCTGAGTTTTTGTGTGTTGATATCAGCAACAACGTTATGTCAAAACTTGATGTTCCTTTCCTGATAAACTCTATCAATGTGCTTTCACACAGTCAGTGGATTGCTACCAGTCTCGATGAGACCTCCAAGTAAGCCACTTGTTTTGATATGTGCTTGATGGTATATGCAGCATATGTTGTAAGCTATATATTTTGTTGTTGCTTATACAGTTCCTTCTTGTTGTACAAGTCTTCTGCTAGCCTCCCAGCACCAGACAGTATATCACCAATAGAAAGTACCAATCTGATACCTGTGTTAGCAACATCTACCACTGGATTGAAACCCAATGATCTGGGAGATGCATTACAACTCACTGTGGATGAGAACACGCCTGCTTCATATAGCAGGATAGTTGCCACACCTTCCAGTTTGGCTGCTGTAGCAACTGGCTTGCCATTTGAAGTACATACTGTTTTATTTTAATGTTTATTAATTCATTTTCTCTTTCCATTTAGTCAAATAACAAAGTGAAAATCTATTCATCTACTTCACCTTCAAACTACGCTAATATTGCTGAGAGAAAACCAGTTCTATTACCTGTTGAATCACAAGTGGTGTACCCACTGCTGCCAGCCAGTGATAAAAAGCATATTGGAGTCAGTGTGATAGATTTGGCCAGACATTCACTGAAAGAAATCAAGCTAAAAGAGTATGTATGTAGTATGTATGTATTATGTAAAGCAATATTTTGCCTGTATAGTTTGAGCAGTCAAAACACTCCGTATTACCAGAGGAATACTATGCTACATGCAGCTAAGTTAGGTAATGACTGTGTGGTGACTGTTGATGGACAAGGTCTGGTTCAAATACTTGAGACAGGACATTTTGCTCTACATGAGTGAGTAATGTGTTACTGTGCGCAATCATTTACAAGACTGTGAGCAGATCTTTGAAACAGTGGAAACAAATGCTTGGAAAGGATCTGAGCAAAGCATTACAGGTATAAATGATTGATTTTGAAATCCCTTTAATAGGGTGTACACCTTAGTGGATAGGCTTATTTCAATCTTCTCGTATTGTATGTTCATTCGTATACAGATGAGTTATCAAAGGAGTAGTGGAAAGGATGTCTCACAGCCAAAACATGGAAAGGTGAAACCTTAATACCTATTAATTGTTTGTTGAAAAAGCATTTTATAATTACTGCTGCATGTCCATCATACTGCTGTTGCTAATGAACACATGATATTGCGTGTTCTTTTAAGGTTGACCCATCAAATGCTCCACATGTTGGAGGTAACACTTGGGCTGGTGGTACTGGAGGAAGGGACACTGCTGGGTTGGGCGGAAAGGGTGGACCTTACAGACTTGATGCTGGCCATGATGTGTTCCAAGTGTCTGATGCTGAAAAAGATGCTGTACCAAATGAGGTACAACAAGAATAGCAGAATGTCATATAGTACTATCGTTGGGACCACAAAGGTTTGGCATGGCCCATGAAAAAACATCACCCAAAAACCAGCCTCACTTTTCCCTGACGACGATGAGGCAGTATTGTTTAGGTAAAACTAAGCCCAAACGAGCCTTCAAATCGACCTGAAATGTTTTCAACAAGTTGCTATGAAATTTTTAAAAATATTTATTAAACAGAATTTTCTAGTGACGGACTGACTGAGTAACTGACTGATGCCTTCAGACAAGCGTAACTCGATAATAGCTAAGGCTACAGGCTTGATTTTTTCACTGTTCGACATTGCTTCACGTACCTTTTGGCATACCGATACATTCTTCATGGACTTATCAGTGTCCTGCTTTGTATCCCATTCATCTTTTGACAGCAAAAGGTGTCGATTTAGCGGTAGTGCATGATGGCTTCCCTTTGTAACAGAAATCGTCCATAGTTTTCATAATGGCTACTATGATTGCAGAGGTGCTTTTCAAACAGTTCTTGATTTGTAATGCCTTGTAATGAGTTGAACATAGCTGACAATGAAGTCTGATTTTTCAGACGATAATTGATAGTTGGGGCACACAATGCCATTTTTTTCTTTTGATACGGTACACGTGGGTTCACCAGTCATATTAATTTTATTTTACAAAAAAGCTAACAAACAAGTACAAATTTTTAACTACATGCAGTAGGGACCATAGCACATCGATTAAAAAAGTACTGAAACAAGCTGGAGTAGTGCACGATATTAAATCACAGTAAAACAATAAGAAGTGTTATATCCCTACTGTGCACTTCCATTATGGTATCTTGAGCACAGTAGGGATATAACACTTCTTATTGTTTTACTGTGATTTAATATCGTGAACCACCCCAGCTTGTTTCAGTACTTTGTATTGATGCGCTATGGTCCCTACTATAGTTGAAAATTCCAAATTTTTGTTTACTTGTTTTGAATATATTGCCCACCAAAACATTTTAGGTAAAGAAGGCAGCCAGAGAAATGGGACAGAAGGCTTTTAAAGCAAAGTAAGTATTTACCTAACTGATGTAATGAATGTGTGCATCTTCTTGTGCAGGCTAAGGGAAATCCAAATGAGCGAACATGATGCTAAACTGTATGAACAGTTTTTGTCCAAAGTCAACAAGCAAATCAATTCCATTCAACTGATCTTAAACAATGTGCAGGTATACTTGTCATTCAAAACATTTCTGTTTTTACTCACCCTGAGTATAGTCTAAAGGATTAGAGAGACAATGGATCAAACATCAAACATCTGGGGATCTGGATGACGGCAAGGTACATCATGATAATATCAGCATACTGTTTCAAAATAGTGTTTATGTGTGCAGCTGATCGAAGGATTAACTGGTGAAAGAGCAATTTACAAACGAAGAGGTGAAAAACAGCCCGAGGTAAGACTACCATTTTTTTTTCAATTACGATTCTCTTTGCTAATACACATAGCTTCTGTATAAATGATGATTGATTTTCTTCTTTAGTTTGGCTCACCTCAACTGTTACCAAAATGTTTCAGACTTGTTGTTGATGTTAGTGGAAGTATGTACAGGTTTAATGGACTGGATGGCAGATTGGAAAGAACATTAGAAGCTACCCTGATGATCTTAGAAGGGTTTAACAAACATCATGACAAATTTAAGGTGAATTTTGCAGAGCCAGATTTGTTTGTAATATCACTCTAGTTGGATATTGTGGGTCATTCTGGGGATGCTGAAGATATACAGTTTGTCAAGTCTTCTGCTCCTCCTACAAATGACAAAGAAAGATTAGATGTCTTGAAGGTTAGGTGGCAACTTGGTTCAATTTATTAATAATCTAATATGAAGAATGCATATAAACAGGGAAACATAAGTTTGGTTATAGTTTTTCATCCGTGTTGCTGTTTTCCCCAGCCACATCAACAATTTTGGTTCCCATCGCTGGCAATTACAGCTAAAACACAGCATTGTAGAACAAACAATAAGTCTTCATTGTCAGTGGTGTGTAGTATGTAGTTTACCTACTTTAAAATGACAGTTTCCTGCAGGCCTGCAATGCTATTAAATTTTGTGAATTGGCCGATGTTTATGTTGTAATGTGAATTGAAAATTGGTTTCTACCCACAGACAATGCATGCTCATTCTCAGTATTGTTGGCCTGGAGATAATACATTACCAGCTACTAAAGTAGCCATCAAAGAGATCACCAAAGAACCAGCTGATGAATATTTTGTTGTTGTTTTGAGTGATGCAAATTTTAGCAGATACAACATCAATCCTGATGAGTTTGCTAAGTTGTTGAACTCTGATCCCAAAGTAAATACCTTTGCTGTTTTCATTGGATCACTTGGAGATCAGGCTGAACAGTTAGTGAAAGTTGCATAGCATAATTTTCTTTTGTTTTATTGTAAATTTCATATGTAAAATTCTACAAATATTTCTTACACATGCAGCAAACTTATAGCTACTAGCCAAAATGTTGCTAGTTTTTTTTTTACCACTGTAGCTATGTATTGGGGCTGCAAAGATCAACGATATTCTAATTGAGCAGTCACAGAAAAATTTATTTAGTGTAAATCATATGAAAGTATTGTTACACAAAATCACAAGAACTTTTTGTATAAAAAAATTAAAATTATGGTATCTACTTCAAGATAAGATCATGAGTTTTTCATTGAGTGCATGAACTGTAATCATACTTTGTACTTGTGTGTGTTTAGATTAAAGAAGTGCTTACCAGCTGGAAGAGCCTTTATATGTATGGACGCTGCAGATTTACCTCAAATACTACAGCAAATATTTACTTCAACTCTCTCTTAGTGAATAATTTATTTTTATTGTATTTATTTACTATGAACTAAGAAACATTTATATTTATTTTAACTAATTACAGTGTTTAATAAGTGAAAAATTTAACAGATTGCTTTGATCTGTTATAGGCAGCTAGGGGCATGCTGAATTGTAGATATGTCATTAAAAAGTTTCACTGCATATACCTATCGTGATATTAGTATTGCCATATTTGGTAATATCAATCATTTTGTACTACAACATGTATAGTGGTCGATGAGTTTTAATAGAACTGTACATACATGTACAAAACTACATTTGCTACTTAAATCTATTACAAGTAAACAGAAAAATTTGGAATTTTCAACTAGAGTAGGGACCATATCACATTGATAAAAAAACTCAAACAAGCTGGAGTAGTGTACAATATTAAATCATAGTAAAACAATAAGAAGTGTTATCTACTGTGCTCGAGATACCATGATGGAAATGCACAATAGGGATATAACACTTCTTATTCTTTTACTATGATTAAATATTGTACACTACTCCAGCTTGTTTCAGTTCTTTTTATCAATGTGCTATGGTCCCTACTCTAGTTGAAAATTCCTGTGTACTTGTTTTTAAACTTTTTTTGTAAATAATTATTATGACTGGTGAATCCATGTATACCGCATCTGAAATGGTGCCGTGTGCCCCAATTATCGTCTGGAAGTGAAGTATCCATTACGCTTTGTTGTCAGCTATGTTCAGCCCACTACGCAGCATTTCGTATCAAGAACTGTTCAAAAAGCAACCTCTGCAATCCACGCATACCAAAAGAAAGAAATTGTGTTGCGCACCCCAGTTATATCAATTATTGTCTGAAAAGTGAAGTATCCATTACGCTTCGTTGTCAGGTATGTTCACCCCATTACACAGCAGCACAAATTTGAAAAGCACCTCTGCTATCAAAATAGCCACTATGACAAATATGGACGATTTCCGTTACGAAGGGAAGCCATCACGTGCTATCGCCAAATCGAGGACACAAAGGAGGACACTGGCAAGTCCATGAAGAATGCATTGTAAGTACAGCAGTATGCCAAAAGGCACCTGTCAGGCCGAAGCGACATCGAACAGTGAAAAAATCAAGCCTGTAGCCTTAGCCGTTATCAAGTTACACTTGTCTGAAGGCATCAGTCAGCCAGTCACTAGAAAATTCTGTTAAATAATTTTTTTAAAAATTCCATAGCAACTTGTTGAAAGAGTTTCGGGTCGATCTGAAAGCTGTTTTGGGCTTAGTTTTACCTAAGCAATACTGTCGTCAGGGGAAATTGAGGCTGTTTTTTGGGTGATCTTATTTCGTGGGCCACGCCTACTCCTTTGTGGTCCCTACTATACAGTAACTATCGTACTGTATGATACCACAAACCATAAAACTAATCATCATGTTACACTAATGAATAAACTAGATTAGTAATAGCTACAGACTTTAGTAATACTAAATATTGACTATATAATTATAATCAGCAATGAGGGATGTGGAAATCAAGCACTGCTGACCTGGCATTTTTGAAGCCACTATAAAGCTAATTTTTGTACAGGTATGTACAATTACAAACTTAAGATACTCTAATAGAGCAGTCAGAAAGTCTAGTAGAACAGTCATGGAATTATATGGTATAAAAATACTCTAATGTATAGAAACAAGCTGAAAGAACAATACACTATTGAAGCTAAACATCAATTAAGTCTAATACAGTTAATAAACTGACATTTTTGACTAAATATGGTGGTGGGAATAGACATTTCTCATAAACATAATAGGTGATCTTTTGAGCACTACTCAAAAACATAATGCTCAATTTTATGAGCATAATAGCCTCATGCCTACTGTCATGCAGTATGATAGTACTGTAGAGATCATGAAGGTTTGAGTTTTCCTGCCCAAAAATAAACACCCTAAAACTAGCCTCACTTCTCTTTCACAACACTTTGGCAGTATTGGTTAGGCATAATCAAAACCAAAATGTCTTCAGAGCGACCCCATTGTCACCCCAAACCCTCCAGCAAGCTAGAATATCTGACTGACTGATGCCTTCAACCAAGCATATTTTGACTATGGTTAATTAAGGCTACAGACTTGATTTCTTCACTCACTGTTTGATGTTGCTTCAAGTTGGTGAAAAGGTATGTCTCCAGTTGAAGCCTTCAACCTGAGATGCGCCTTTTCACCAACCACAGCAGCTACAATGCACGCATCATGGACATACCATTGTCCTCTTTTGTGTCCCATTTTCTTTCTCCATTATTCTACATAGGTTTGATTAATGGTAACACATTGCAGAGGCGCTTCTTGTACTTTAATTTGCTTTTAATGCTGAATAATGGGTGGAAAATAGCTGAAAATTAAGTAGATAGCCACTTCATGATCACATTTCAGTAATTGATAGTGTTTTTGCAAGCAACAAGAACTAGAGAACTACTTACAAGCAACTAAAACTATAACTACTTAAGATACAACAGCACTACCTATTTACTACATGTATGATAATTTAAATATCTCCTGGACAGGAATCATCATGCAATATACAGAAATACCCTGATTCTGGATAGGGTTGGGTGATATTGAGTTTGTCACGTGATTATTGCATGAGTCATTTAATGCGGTTATTGCAATATTGCATGTGAAAATTGAAAGACAGCCACATATGTGACCACGCCTGCGAAAATAGGGCGTGGGCACATGATTTTTGGCTACTTTTTAAACTTCATTGCTCACAACTATTAATACCTATACCATTGAGCTATGGCAATGTAAATTTCAGCTCTTAGTAAGCGTTCAATTGGCTTTATAATACAAGTTACAGAATGTAAATATTCTGTTTCAATACTGAGATATGACCTTTAGTGTTATGGGGTGTAGTTTGTGCCCACAGGCCCGGTCACATATAATTATATAGTTTGAAAAGTTTATATGACAGCTTGTACGTATACTCACTGAGAATTAGTTTACAAACACAAATTCCTTGCTAAGTATGCTAACTAGTTAACCAATTGACATAGTTTAGCAATAATATGCATGAACTGTATCAAATATGAGGCCTAGAAGAGACACGAAATAGATTATCACTGTGATAATTATTGTGAAATGTGTTAAACATTGCCTATACGATAATATTGCGAAGGCAAAATACATGCAATAATGGTATTGTGAGCACTTGTGTAGGCGTTATTGCTGGCGATTATTAATTGACATACTTCCCAACCCTACATAGTCATAGCAACCGAAGGTCTGTGTATCCAAGGAATGGAGTTTTCAGTGCACGTGATTTTTTTTTGTAACACTAAAGCCACCCACATTAAAATATTTTTCAATTATGATACTTTGCTTTAAAACTCCTCTTCTGTCAAAAGTGTCAATGTTTCCCCGCCATTCTCACAATGATCTCCAGTACATAATGTTAGAGAGAGTTTTCTGTAAACACACTAATACAATTGCAACTGACAGTGACACTACAGGCAGAAAAACATGTACCCATGGGCTGAAACTGAACTCATAAAGTTATCTGGGACATCAAGACACACGGTAGTGTGTCGTACGGCCCAAGAAGTCGGCGCGCCACACCGTGAGTATATTAACAGGAAGAAAGAAAACGCAATTTTCACACCTATGTAGCTCTGTGATCCCTTATCCGATTGGAACCAAATTTACCAGAGACGTGCCGCCCAGTTAGGGGAGTCTACATACCAAATTTGAAGACAATCGCTCCAGCCATTTCCGAGATACGAGCGAACACAATTTCGTTTTAATTTCTTCGTTTTTTTCTTCTTCATCTTCATTTCGCACACTTCGCAAAATTCGCCATAAAACACGAATGCGTGCTCGGATTGGGCTGAAATTTGGCACACTTAAAGGGCTCATTAAGGCGGATCTCTGTACCAACTTTGGTAGGAATCCGATGAACATTCACGGAGGTATGACCGATTATTTGCGTAAAATAAGGTCGAAGGTCTGTCACGCCTACAGGGTAAACCCCTAGGAGGAATCAGTTGAAAATTGATATGTAGATGGAGCAACCATCGTAGGAGTGCCTTTTTGTAGTTTGAAAGGAGTCGGGATAAAGACCATGGAGATATGACACAAAACCCAACCTGTGTCAAAATTACGCGATCGATTTTTATGAATAAAAAAACTATTAATTTTCGTGTCTACCAGGCAAACCGCTTAGAGCAACGAGCTGAAAATCAGTATGTAGCTGGAATAATCATCATAGAAAGTCCTTGCAGTAGTACAGAAGAATCAGATTACAAATCACTGTTCGAAAGGCAACTACGTGCAGCAAATGTGAGATCGAGATACTCTAATAGAACAGTCACCCTAATAAAGCATTCAGCTGCATTTATAATTTACTCAGTTATATTACATTGCAAGTTATTCTGTAGGAAATTCAGCTACAAACAAGTCACCCAGTAGTCAGATCAGCTAGAAAAAGGTACCTAATAGAGAGTTCAGCTACAAAGAAGCCATCATGTAGAGAGTTCAGCTCAAATAAATCACTCTGTAGAGAATTCAGCTACAAACAAATTGCCCTGTAGAGAGATCAGCTAGAAGAAGTTACCTTGTAGAGAGTTCAGTTACAAAGAAACAATCATGCAAAGAATTTAGCTGCAAACAAATTACCCAGTAGAAAG
This sequence comes from Dysidea avara, assembly GCF_963678975.1. NCBI lineage: Eukaryota > Metazoa > Porifera > Demospongiae > Dictyoceratida > Dysideidae > Dysidea > Dysidea avara. The sequence goes on from NC_089283.1 coordinate 20,756,671, forward strand.
TTCTGCTATGAACAGATCAGAGTTCAGTTAGAAAAAAGTCATCCTGTAGAGAGATCAGCTAGAAGAAGTTACCTTGTAGAAAGTTTTTTTACAAAGAAACAATCATGCAAAGAGTTTAGCTGCAAACAAATCACCCAGTAGAAAGTTCCGCTATGAACAGATCACACTGTAGAGAGTTCAGTTAGAAACAAGTCATCCTGTAGATAGATCAGCTAGAAGAAGTCACTTTGTAGAGAGTTCAGCTACAAAGAAACCACCATGTAAAAGAGTTCAGTTGCAAACAAATCACCTGTAGAGAATTCAGCTACAAACAAATCACCCTGTAGAAAGATCAGCTAGAAAAAGTTACCTTGTAGAGAGTTCAGCTACAAACAAATCACCCTGTAGAGAGTTCAGCTATGCAACAAGTCACCCTGTAGAGAGATCAGCTAGAAACAAGTCATCCTGTAGAGAGTTCAGCTAGAAGAAGTTACCTTTTAGAGAGTTCAGCTACAAACAAGTCATCCGGTAGAGATATCAGCTAGAAGGATCACCTTGCAGAGAGGTCAGCTACAAAGAAATCACCCTGCTTCATCTTTTCTTCTTCCTGTAGTAAAGAAAAAAATGACAGGTTAAAAAGCCCTAAAGCCGGCCATAGGCTGGCTTTAGGGTATACAAATACGAAAAGAAGTGAAATCTAATCCAAAACAGCCAAGCTGTAAAAAAAGAGTGCGGCCCTGAGAAAGGCTATGGTGAAAAAAGATGTGAAATCTAAGGTGGCGGCCAAGAAATGGCTGTGATGGTAGGTTAATGGTAAAAATTTTAATAACAACAATTCAGTGAATTTGGTGCCGCTTGGTCTTGGCACAAAATTCACCTGAATTGTCGTTATTAAAATTTTTACCATTAACCTACCATCACAGCCATTTCTTGGCCTGCCACCTTAGATTTCACATCTTTTTTCACCATAGCCTTTCTCAGGGCCGCACTCTTTTTTTACAGCTTGGCTGTTTTGGATTAGATAATTTTTCCCTGATACAAGTTGCTGTACATGTGAATGAGGGTGATGATGAAACTCTGAGAACACTGCTAAGAACCATTAAGCATTTAAGTTCTTGCCTGATGTGAAATAGTAATTGTATACTTTGAGTGACGGAAAGTTACACAGATTGGTAAGTATTTATCTGACAAATCACAAATCTTCCGAGCTTCTACAATTTGTACTAAACTTATGTACTATCTAGTACTACCAGACTTGAACATTTTTGAATTATCTTCTCATTCTTCCTTTTTTGGGTTCACATTATTGTTGTGAGTCCATTGTTAACAATGATCAATTGTAAGCTACTTGAACAATCCTTCATAGGATAGTTCCAACTGTCCTAATGGTGACACACTTGTTATGATAACCGCCAACCTACCATGGTTCTATAGGAAGCTGTATATGGCTACAATGAATGATTTAGTGGTATGGATTGATAGCTGTGGCCATAACCGGCCCACACAACAAACCTAATGTCAAAGTAGTGCTGAGCAGTTTTGATATTTCATATACAATAGACTTGTTACTTGATATAATAACCTTATCAGTATGCCTTAGTTAGATGCCATTGTAGACTTCTACTACTAGATCCTATAGTTTCTAAACATTTTTACTCAAGACACAATTTTGTTAGCAAGCTTATTGCAGTATATTATTGTACACCAAGCCATATCTTTCATATGTACACTTCTCATATGTGACCCAGTATGACAAAACCAGGTTTATCGCCTATTTAAAAGTATCGAGAAATGCCGCATTAAGACTTATGATAGGATCATATCAACCTGCATACACAGGAATTTTAATTTGAAAAGGGCTTTCCACAGCAGGTGATATAAGTGATTGTTCTATTAGAGTAGTTAATATTGCCTGACTGCTTTATTAGATTATCTCTATTTTTCACTCAGATTATATAGTTCATGATAGATATTATTATTGATGTTACTATCATGTAATAAATCATCGTTAACTAAGATAAAGTTTAACCTGTTTCATGATAGATATCTAATGGTAAAAACAGGAATTTTCAGTTTCTTAATGTTCCAAGACACTGTGCAAAATCCAATTCTGACACCCCTGGAACCCCCCTGGGTATGATCCTGATAATTAATAAAGAGTTGCATGTGGTTAAACTTGGATGTTTTATTGGTAGCTATCAACAGTTTTTCACAACTTCAAAATAATGATCACAAAACAAATCTGGTACATTTTCAAGCTAGTCACAGAAGATGCCAAAGCTGCTTGAAAACACATGCTTGCCTATTTCACTGCTTGAAGTATCTTAGTTTACTATAGTGGTATATCCCCAGTATATGGAACAGTTAATTGTTTGTTATTTTAGTAGTTTTTCAGTAAACCCGCATTCACTGATGTTTTACTGAGAGTTTAAAACTTAGTAAAATAATTATGTTCCATATACTTAAGTTTACTGACACTTTACTATCAGTATAACTACAGTAAGGCATCTTAACAAATTAGTAAACTAAGAACCTTCAAGCAGCGTTTTAACTGTAGCTTATTGTCACAACTGACTGTTTACACAGTTTAGTAGTACAGGAGGGTGTACACCAATAAGGCAACAAAATACTCTAATTGAATGGTCACTTTTAGTGTTGCAGATAAATATAAGGTGAGGATCCAATGTAAAGCTAAAGTAGCTATTTCATTTAAATGCGCTTTAGAATCCATTGCTACATTTATTTTCTATATTTACTGTGTTTTGTTACTATACCAAAATGGAAAAACACAGAGAACACAGCACAAACATCTCCAAAGCACTGCATAAATCCAGCATCTACCAACAGATTTAGCTTATCAAACCAGCTTTTGCTAATGTTGCTGATTTGGTAAGACAGCTTGGGATACAAGCAACTATAAACACTCCATTTCTTCTGTGCTCAACTATTTGTTACACCAAATTTTATCATCTCAGTACTCCTACACAAAACTGCTCCTCTTTTGGAGCTACACAAACACCTGGTAGTAAATTTTGTCAACACTGCCCATCCCAATTCCTTACTTGTATCAAAGTACGTTACCAATAATTGCCATTTTCTGCATTATGAATAATTGCACTGCAACTGAAAATACCCATTTTTCTGCTTGCGTTTTGACTGTTTGGCCAATTCTTTTTAAAATTTTATACCTGGTCATCTGTTGTTTTTAATGCTATAATTATTTGATGTTAGATGGATTAATATTATTCCATAAAGGTAATTTTCATCTTGTAAAATGTCTCTAAGATGATTTTATAAAGGCAGCATGCACCATTTTAGGGGCAAACACTACTACAATACTGTTTGATAAATCTATTAAAACATGCAGTGCTGTAAATCATGTTTACAATTAATTTGAACTACAACGTTACATGAGTTATTAATCATACCGCTCCCATGAGATCATCTGTGTTGAGCACACAACCTTAAACTAGTATATACCCTACCAACCAAGAATTGATGTATATAAGTACTCCTCCCTACCAAGAACAGTATACCAGATTGGAATAGACTTGATGATGTGATAATTGGATCAGATAGTGTAGAAGTAAAAGTGGCAACCACTAATTAATTCATTGTAAATTGATTTGTAATTGTACACCAGTGCTATACCCCTGGAGGGTCTGGCTGATTAAAAATAAATAAAAATTATACATGACATTTCACCATAATGACAAAGGAAAGGTGCAAGTTTGCTGCAGACAGGCACTATGCATGGGAGGCCAACAGCCACAAATCAAACAATACAGTGGTACTATTTAACTAGGGATCCCTCAAAAAGACACCTGTCGCCTAAAATGCTACCTTTAAAAATCATCAAAGAGACATCTCTTATGTGATGAAAATCACCTTATAGAATAATGTTAGTCCATCCTAACATCAAATACAGCTTTAAAAACAAGAAAACACTTACAAGTAGCCATGCAGATATACAATTTTGAAAAATCACCAAACCTTGAATTTTTATCTGCCAGCCTGACCAGTCACAAGACTGGAGCCAAACAAAGCAGCACACAGCCACCATTTTATGCCACAACAACAAAACTCACCAGTGGCATGTTCCTTTTTGGGTTCTAACATGTGTGTGCCCTCTGCACCTTGTCTTTCCTTTTATCTTCGATCAGGCTAGCCATCGTCTTCTTCATGCAATGAAACCATATCAAGGCATTAATTTTCCATATCAACACTTCTTGAGCAGCATAGATATTTAGAGACTGCAAACTATTTTAAAGCACTTGCGCTTGGTAGATACCTGCAACTTTATAATAGGTTCAAAATCATGTCCATTACTGATCTTGGTTGATTTATAACAATCGAACATGGAGACCTCATCTCTTAACAATCCATCACAATGACCACACTTGGTCTAGCTGGTTTGTAATGCTAGCACAGTGAAAATATGTAATATTGTGACATGCCCCCTTGGTAGCTAGGTGAAAGGGCTGACTTGAGATGCTCTAATACAGCAGTCACCCTAATAGAATGAATAATGGTATTACAGTATAGCTTGGTGGGAAAAATCTCTAATTTAGCATTAACCATTATAACGTGTCAATGTAGGGGCTTTCTCACCAAGCTACGCTGTATAGCTACCTCATGTTTCACTACTTTTTATCGCTTGGATCCCTAAATTAATAACTTTTAACATACTGATTTTAAATAAGTTAATTATATAGCTAAGTGTTTAGTTGCATTCAAAATAAGTACCAAAAACATGACAAGAAACAACATTAATAAAATGCACCAACCAAAAAATGAGTCATGGCCATTATGGTATATACTGCCTGGCAACATCTCATCATGATCACTGACCTTAATCCATTACTTTGCAACCTTAAAGCGGTGTGTAGAAATAAATAGACGTGAAAGTAAATGTCTACAACCCATAATGTATTATAGCCAAGTAGCTACGTCACTAAACATACTAAGGCTGTCATAGCTTGCATAAAAAGTAGTAAATAATTCAGAACGCATTAATATACAACACAAATAAAGGATGGAATGTTGACATTAAAATGCATGCATGCATGCTTAGCATGTAGCATATACACAACTATAAAGTGGTTTTCCTTGACGTAATAATTATAATTGATTAATACTAAATTAAAATAGCCAGTTGATAAACAGTAAGGCCAAAAGATTACCAATGTAAGTCAAAATCTTTAATGACATCAGTATTAAAGTCAGCAGTGGTAGGTATGTCAGTCTTTTCAGGGGTACTGCACACTGTACTCCCACCATAAAAAGAACAATCCCAAAAAGACAGTAAGTTTGTGCGCTGTTCATATTCATAGTAAGGCTCTTTCTCTAGTTTGTAATCTCCCATAGTAAACAATTTTCTGTTATGAAATGTTTCTTTAAGAGTAAGTTGAAGGTTTTCTTGATCAAGTCCTTCAATGCACTTCACATAAATATGAAATGTTAGAAGATTAGGAGAGTTCATTATAAGAGCAGTAATACCTTCACTGGTCACAGAATTCACATCTAACACCACGTGTACCAGTCCACCATGAGCTGATATTGTACTCATGAATATTTCAGGAATATCAATTGTTTCTGAGTGGAAGCATAACTCTTGTAAACTGTAGCAATTCGCTGTTAAAAGCATTTCTCCCCTAGGATGTTGACAAATAAGATACTTTAAATTCTTACAGGTATTGAAAACACCCTGCATACCTATAGGCTCAATGCAAAGTATGAAGCAGGATTCAGGGAATGGAATGTGCACAACTAAAATAGACCACCCATTGTATTCAAGGTGGTCCCAATACCAATCTAAGCCATGTAATTCAATTGCTACCCAAGTAACTAAATTTTGATATAGCTTAATCATTTTGTCTTTCTCATCAGCAGTACTTGGCTCTGTAATATGTATGTCCACTGCCAAGTGGGTCAGTCTCATACAACTCAACACGTTCCAAAATTGTACCTTATCTGATCTACTTGTGAAATGCCAATTAAGTTGAGCCCTTGTAAGTTGTTACAGTAGCTAGCAATTGATTGCAAACCTTGTAAACATGTCAGAC